>NC_084898.1:8012500-8612500 GCF_958979055.1 Alnus glutinosa | reverse complement strand
GATGATTTTGAGGTCTATTTAGTGCAGAAGCCCCCCAAGTCCCAAAAATGTGATCCTATGGTTGTGGGATTCTCAAATGAAGACTATACCGGAGTTTCTCTCCCACATACTGACGCTCTCGTAGTATCATTGACAATAGCCAATCACCAGACTCGGCGTATCCTTATTGACATAGGAAGCTCAAATGATATCTTGTTTATGTCAGCCTTTGATCATATGGGCATTCCCTAGGATAGGGTGGTCTTGATCTTATGCCATTTGTTAGGTTTCTCCCGAGAGAAGGTGTTGCCTCTTGGATCTATCGAACTCCCCGTCACCGCTGGGACCTATCCGAGGCAGAAGGTCATCATGGTGAGATTTTTGTTGGTAGACAGACCATCGGCTTACAACGCCATCTTTGGAAGAACGGCTCTTAACGAGTTAAAAGCAATCACATCAACATCGTACCTGAGTATGAAGTTCCCAACAAAGGAAGGGATCAAAGTTGTGAAAGGAGATCAGAGGGAAGCTCGACGTTGCTACAACTTATCTTTGAAGAGTTCTCCCGAGAAGTACAATCTCGGGGAGAAAACCAAGGAGGAACGAAAATAGCAGTCACAGTTGGGGGAGCCTGTTGAAGACTTGGAAGAGTTTGAGGTCGGTGATCCTAAGAAAAGGGTCGGCATAGGTTCGCAAATCCCCCAACCTATAAAGGAAAAACTAGTGACGTTCTTGAAGTGCAACAGCGATGTATTTGCTTGGAGCCACAAAGACATGCTAGGGATTGATACCTCGATCATTGTCCACAAGCTGAATGTGGACCCCAATCATTGGCCTGTGAATCAGAGAAGGAGGGCTTTCATCGTTGAGCGAAATTAGGCTATTGCAGAAAAGGTCAAGAAGTTACTGAAGGCCGAATTTATCCAAGAGGTAGATTACCCTGAATGGCTAGCTAATGTAGTGCTAGTGAAGAAGTCTAACGGCAAGTGGAGAATGTGTGTGGACTTCACTGACTTGAATAAGGCATGCCCGAAAGATAGCTTCCCATTACCTCGGATTGATCTTTTGGTAGACTCAACATCCGGGCATGAACTCCTAAGCTTCATGGATGCCTTCTCGGGGTATAACCAAATTTATATGGATGAGGCGGATAAGGAGAAAAATTCTTTCATCACAGACTGAAGAACGCCGATGCCACTTATCAAAGGTTAGTAAACAAGATGTTTCAGAGGTAGGTTGGTAGGAATGTCAAAGTTTACATAGATGAGGAGCACATAGTAGACCTCTGAGAGACCTTCCACACATTACGGAAACACCAGATGAGGCTTAATCCCGCGAAGTGTGCTTTTGGGGTTTCTTCCGGAAAGTTCTTAGGATTTATGGTGTCGCATCAGGGCATCGAGGCAAACCCCGAGAAAGTAAAGGCCGTCCTCGATATGCAACCACCGAGGACTATAAAACAGCTCCAGCAACTGACAGGGAGAATTGCGGCCCTAAACCAATTCATCTCACAGTCTACAGAAAAGTGACTTTGCTTTTTCAAGATCTTAAGAAAAGCATTTACCTGGAGTGAGAAATGTGAGGAGGCATTCGGAAAGTTTAAGGAATACTTGATGAACCCTCCATTTTTGAGCCGACCCACCGAGGGGGATATACTCAACCTTTATTTGGTTGTGTCTCCCACAGCGGTAAGCTTGGCTTTGGTTATAGAAGATGCAGAAGTCCAGAAACCTATCTACTTCAAAAGTAAGGCGTTTCACGAAGCAGAAGAGCGGTATCCTCGGATCGAGAAGTTCGCCTTCGCTCTTGTTATCACGACTCGGAGATTGAGGCCTTATTTTCAAGCTCATGCGATCCGAGTATTAACCAAGTATCCAGTGAAGAAAGTTCTGCAAAAGCTCGACCTCTCAAGAAGACTAGTTAATTGGGTGGTGGAGCTCGGTCAGTTTGACGTCGAGTTTCACCCTCGAATAGATATTAAGGGTCAGGCTTTAGCAGATTTCTTGGTGGAATTTTGCAATATCCCATAAAGTGAAGAGCTGATAAGTGTTGAATTTTATACATTCAAGCCCCTTAATTTACATATGTTAAGCTCTTAGTTTTATTATAGTTTGATATTTTGTGTTTTCTTGTATTTTACAGGTTTTGGAAGAAAATCCATCAAATTCCAAGATTATAACGAAGTCGACAAACTCACTTTTGGAAAGATTCAACTCCAAATCAATTTTGAATTTAAGGAAAGAGAAGTCGGCAAAAAATCGTTATTTTTGGAAAGAATCCAAAATGAGCACATCTCAGTAATTTAATCATAACTTTTCGGCTCAAGTATTGTATTGTGACGAAATTGGTGGCGTTAGAAAGCTAAGACAAAATACAACAACTATGTCAGAAATATATTTTTCCTAATTCGGATGTTTACCATGCTAGAATCACCCTACAATAAAAGACCACAAATCTGTACGAATTTTGGAATTATTTTCCTACTTGGATGAAAATTTCAGAAAAGGAAAAAACTTGTAATTATTCTATTTGGACTAGAAGACATATTTATAATTATTCTAGGATTTCTAGAGCTTCTCTAATTTCTATAAATAAGCCTCTAACCTTTGAAGAAAAATACACACAAGCTTTGAGGAAGAATCAAAGGCTACATCAAGAAGGAGGTTCTTTCTAGTTTTTATTTTCTTTCTTCCATTATTTATTTTTTGTATGTATATAATTTTGGTTTATATTAGTTGTAACTAATACTTTAGTTAGGGCTCGATTGAAGCCATAATTATGTCTCGTTAAGGTTTTCAATTGGCCCATTTGCTACAATTCATATATTGATGTTTAACTTGATTATTTCTTATTTTCTTGAATTTTTTTTTTTTTTAAAAAAAAAAAAAAGAATAAAGCTCTTGCTATTACGCCTTGGTTATTCAAATTGGTAGGGATCTCAGTGAATTTTGAGATATTGAGTCATTGCACATTGCAATTAATTTGAAGCCTCATGATTATGTGTTAGTTCACCTTACACTGAATTGAACTTGTGATGCCTCAGCTTGTCGTTTGTAAGTGGTTAGACTTTGGAATTCTATTTTATATTAAAGATTGAGTTTATCTTTCTAAGCTTGCTAATGAGTAAGAATCATAATTTTGGTGACACTTAAATCTTTGGAATAAACATGAATTTTTGCATAATGTTTGTGGGTATCATTCCCAGCAAACCCTCATGAGACTTCATTCGTCCATTAGGGAGTCCTAGGGGTTTCAAAAGCTTATTACATACGCTAAATGCAATCGTGTTTCCCATGACAGAGGAGGTAGAGTAGTTATTGTTTTAGTTTTCCTTTTATTTTCAGTTTTGCATTGCTAAGAAACTAGCAATATATAAGTTTGGAGGTGTGATAAGTGTTAAATGTTACACATTCAAGCCCCTTAATTTACATATGTTAAGCTCTTAGTTTTATTGTAGTTTGATGTTTTGTGTTTTCTTGTATTTTACAAGTTTTGGAAGAAAATCCATCATATTCCAAGATTATAACAAAGTCAGTAAACTCACTTTTGGAAATATTCAACTCCAAATCAATTTTGAATTTAAGGAAAGAGAAGTCGGCAAAAATTCATTATTTTTGGAAAGAATCCAGAATGAGCATATCTCAGTAATTTAATCATAACTTTCGGCTCAAGTATTAGATTGTGACGAAATTGGTGGCAATAGAAAGCAAAGACAAAATGAAAAAAACATTTCAGAAATAGGTTTTTCCTAATTCGGATGTTTACCATGCCAAAATCACCATGTAATAAAAGACCGTAAATCTGTACGAATTTTGGAATCATTTTCCTACTTGAATAGAAATTTCAAAAAAAGAAAAGACTTGTAATTATTTTATTTGGACCAGAAGACCTATTTGTAATTGTTCTAGGATTTCTAGAACTTCTCTAATCCCTATAAATAGGCTTTAACCTTTGAAGAAAAATACACACAAGCTTTGAGGAAGAATCAATAGATTTAGGAAAAGATATCATTCCCTTGTAGCTGGTAAGCATTAAGTATCAAGTTATGATGGTAGCATTGGCATTGTGAATCTTAATTGAGTATGATTAGTGGTGGATATCGAAGCCCTACCTTATCTCCTATTATATTTTTGCAATATTTTTGTCTCTTTTCTTTTATTAGATCTTATTAATATTTTTATTTATTTTCACTCATCATAATTATTTAGGAACTCTTTTTAAGTATAATTTATCAATCCTCGTGGGAATGATCTCGTATTTGCCTACTATACTATCGTTTTGATCTTGTGCACTTGTGAGTAAAATGTACAAGTATTTGCTTATTTATTTAGGTAGATATTTGCACAACAAGAGCTTCCCCAGGAGTCTACTTGGGTTGTACATGTAGACAGATCCTCGACTCAGAAAAGAAACGAAGTGGGAGTTACACTGATGAACCCCGAAGGCCAAGAATTTTGATTTGCCATCAAGCTGGATTTCGTCACCACCAACAACGAAGCAAAATATAAGGCAGTAATAGCTGGCTTGGTTATATCCCGAGAGATGGACGCCACGAATGTAGAAATCCGGAGTGATTCTCAAGTAGTGGTAGGCCAAGTCCAGGGGCAGTTTGACACTCAGGAAGACCAAATGGCCAGATATCTGGAGTAGGTACACAAGCACCGATCTTATTTTGACAGGGTTGTTGTGACGAAGATACCTAGGGAAGCAAATACCCAAGCAGATGAGCTCTCGAAGTTAGCTTCAGGAACTAATGAGGAGATTGAAGCTTCGCACCAGCAAATAATCGTTCTGTCTGAGCCATCTATATCTCCAAAGTTTGATATTATGGAATTAGATGTAGCTCTAACCGAACCAGAGTGGGCTACTGACATCGTTCAGTATTTGAAGAATGAGTTATTACCCGAAGATAAGGGTAGGGCTCGAAAGACCAAAGTACAAGCGACTTGGTACAGTTTGCTAGAGGGAATACTTTACAAAAAGGATTACTCCGAACCCCTCCTGAAGTGCCTCTCAAAGACCGAAGCGGAGTATGTGATGAAGGAGATCCACGAAGGTGTGTACGAAAACCATTTTGGGGGACGAATGTTGGCACATAAGGCAATGCGGGCCAGTTATTATTGGCCTTCAATGAACAAGGACTCGGCCCGAGTTGTGAAGCACTGTGATAAATGCCAGAGATTCTCCAGAATTATGAAGACTTCACCCGAGAAGCTCACTCCCATCACTTCTGCATGGCCTTTTGCGAAATGGAGGGTGGACATTGTAGGGCCGATGCCCCAAGGAAGAGGAAGTCGGAAGTTCCTAGTTGTAGCTATTGATTATTTCACTAAGTGGGCCGAGGTAGAAGCATTGGCAGTTATAACCATGGCGAATGTGACGAATTTTCTTTGGAGGTCGGTTGTATGTCGGTTCGGGATACCGCATGCATTCGTCACAGATAATGGAAAACAGTTTGACTGTGGACCGTTTCGGGATTGGTGCTCCGAACTCCTTATCCACAACTATTATTCAACTCCATTGCACCCGAAGGCGAATGGACAACTTAAGGCGACAAACAAGACCCTAGTAAGAATATTGAAGAATAAACTTGAAAAGACTAAAGGAGCTTGGGTTGAATATATCCCCGAAGTGCTTTAGTCGTACCGAACCACCATCAGAACTCCAACAGGAGAGACACCCTTCTCTCTCACTTATGGGACCGAGGCAGTTATTCCGGCCGAGGTTGATTCCTCGAGCTTCAGAGTGACCTACTACAACCCCGACCTCAATGATGAAGGCATCAACCTACATTTAGCTCTTTTGCAGGAAAAAAGAGATGATGCGCAAGTCACTTGGGCAACCTATCAGGGTCGGACAGCTCGGTACTTTAATAAGATTGTGCAGCCCAGAAAGTTCCAAGTCGGTGATTGGGTTCTCAGAAAAGTGAGCTTAATGACAAAAGATTCAGCCGAAGGCAAGCTGGCACCGAAATGGGAGGGCCACTATCAAGTAGTAAGGTATCAGGAAAAAGGGGCCTATCATTTGAAGTCCGAGACTGGAAAGATGCTTCCGAGAGCATGGAATGCTAAACACTTAAGAAATACTATATGTAATCATTTATGTTCAGTAATTTTCTCATCAATAAAGCAAGTTCTTCACCAATTTATTCTCAAGTATGGCAAAGCATCATCAACTATCTACCTGACTCCCTTCCTCGGACAACTTGAAAGAGTTATGGAAGGGATACCCAAGGGACTATCTACCCTCCTCCCTTCATCAAACGACTCGAAAGAGTTATAAAAGGGATACCCAGGGGACTATCTGCCCAACTCCCTCCTCGAACGACTTGAAAGAGTTATGGAAGGGACACCCAGGGTACCTGACTACCCACCTCGAACTGCATAGCCCACAGTCGCGGACTTAGTTATAGGGGGTGACTCATAAAAGACAAGGAAACTTCAGATAAAGATTAAGCTTGCAAAAAGCTTAAATACCGACCTGACTATTCTCCTCGAAATACTTAACCCGAGGTCGCGGACAAAGTTATGGAATGTAACTCAACAAAATTCAAGATGCTATAATGGGAGATATCACCGAAGCTAAGTCAAGCTCTCGGATTAAAATCTCAAAAGAAGCAACTCAGACAAAGATATGAGGATAAAACCTCTTTAAAAAATAAAGTAAGATTCAAACACTTCGTGCAAACAATTTTTCTATTCTCCTCGGTAAAAAATTTCAACAAACCAATTGATTGTTAAAATTTTTTTAGCTTAAATTTCAAAAGGAAAGTTAGACTGAAGCTTCCCTCGGTAAGAACTTACACAAGCTGATTGGTTGTCCAAGTTTTGGGGGTAGCAGATGATAAAATTCCCTCGAGAAAAACCTACACAAACTGACTGTTTGTCTATGTTTTTTGGGGGTAGCAGTTCGTCAAAATTTTGAGAGTAAGATTTGTAAGATTAACCAAGACTTATCTTGGAAGAAGTCTTTATATTTGACTTAAGCTTACCGATTGTTTGCTTAATTCAAAAAAAAAATTTAAGTATGGATGAGCAATTTAGTTCGAAGAATTGTGATGAGTTACAGCTACCTCTAAAAAATAACTTAGAGGAATTTTCATTCCCTAAAGTATTTGAGGGGTAACAGCTCGGAAATAAAATTAAGTATGATTGACAAAAAAAGAAAAGGATGAAGGTTAAAATGTCCGAAGACTTCCATATTCATTAACATTGAAGTTGTAATTCATTACAATTTTTTTTTTTTTTTTTTTTTTTTTTTTTTTTTTTTTTTTTTTTGTACAAAGAAAGGTAAATATAAATTTGAAGAAGTTGAAAGCCCGAGCCTGGAGGTCGGCATTCAAGCCCCATCATCCTCATCTTCAAGAGGATCTTCAAAAGGGTTCGGAGTGTCAAAACCCCAACTCAGAACGTCGGGCATGAAGATTTGATAGCCTCATCAAGGATCCTAACTAGAAATGGCCCGACGATTCTTGGATTGAACTTGTACTGAGGGTTAGTAGTTAAAGTTCAAAAGTTCTCGAACCCCCAGTTGAAGCCTTGACCCCAGCTCTTCAAGAGGTGCTTTTGTCTTAGCCTTGCATTGATCGTATCTGGCCCAAAATCTAATCAAAAGGCTCTCGAAATGATCCTAAGCTTTTAATGGTTTCACCTTCTTGGCCTCAAGCTTCTCCACCTCGGCCTCAAGTTTCCTCTTCTCGGCTTCAACGGCTTCTGCATTTTTGTAAGCTTCGGAGCATTCATTTTGAACAGCCAGCAACTGAGACTCTTGTTGGTCTGCATGATCAAGGTCACTGGACAGACCCTCGACAAAGCGATTGTACAGCTCATTGGCTTCCAAGACTTCGTTCTTTAGTCGAGCATTGGTGGATCGCTCCTCGGATATTATCGAGTCCCGAGAAGCAAGCTCTTTGTCTCAGACTTGAAGGAGAACTTTCAGGTTGGCCACTTCTTTTTCAAGTTCGGAGATTCTAGCTTGCACCTTGGGAGCTAGGGCAGTCGACTACACTTCTTGACGCCTCTCGAAGTTTTGCCAGAAGGCAGTCATCTTCACCAGAAGCTACAGAATCAGAGGGAAAAATGAGTTAGGATAGAAATCAAGTTAAATATTTTTTTTTTTTGACAAAAACAGAGTCATTCCAAAGATTTTACCTAGTAGTGGGAGATCATGATGCCTTGTGCAATCCTCTTGGGCGATGTTGCCCCGGAACCACCCAAAAACCCCTCGAGTATAAGATTCTTAATGGCCTCCATTGGACACCCGAGGAGACCTCTACTAAGGATCTCAAAGGCAGACCTGAACCTTGAGGTACCGGGTCCATCGGTCTTTAAGGTGGACTCATTGTTTGGAGTTGCCTCGGATTCAACTTGTCTCAGCCCAGATGTGATAGGCTCGAGACTTGTTTCGTTCCTAGCTTGAGCTCCAGCATCTTGCAAAGCCTCGGGCCTGACAATTCCTTCACCTTACAAAGTATCCCTCTCAACCGCTTCGGTGCTATCTTGAACGCTGCTATAGGAGGGATTTCTTCAGGCACGGCTTCAACCCTCAGAGTTGTTTCATGCTCTATTTCGCAATCAGCCTTAGGGGGTGGAGGAGTTGCCATCCACTCCACAGAAGGAGTTCTAGGAGTATGCTCATCCTCCATGTCTCCGGCATAAGTTTGATTTTGAGGAGTTTCAACCTCCTCGCCATTTGCCTCGAACTCATTACCTGAAAAGGCAAACTCTTGCCAAACCTCCTCGGTATCAAAAGGCCTTATGACCGGCCTACCCCTCATTTGCTCTGCCTCCAAGATCATTCCTACAAGACAATCTCGAGGTCCGAACTTCATTCTCTTGGCTAGATGCTTCACCCGAGGACGAGCAGGTACATTCGTTCCCATCTTGGACGAAGGATTATCCTCATTGTTCACCGGCTCGGGTGTAGGACTTGTCGCCTCGGGGGTTCCAAAGTTGATCTCTTCATTGTTTGACCCCGAAGAACTAGAAGGCTCCTCAGAACCAAACTCATGCACCAGAATGAAGGTGGGCAGGATAATCAGCTCTTAGGTCGGAGAGCATTCTGGGATGAATCCTTCAAAGCTCACTGAGCCTTCCTCCATGTTGGTTTCGGGTATAGGACCTCGGGAGATCTCTTCAATCGAACGCTTCGCCGCCCTCATTGGAGGCAACCTTCTCGGGACAATGGCCACCAAAGGAGGAGTTTGGTTCTTCTTCTTTGGGGCCACGGCCTCGGTGTCAGCTGCTCTCACCTTGGCAGGCTGCCTTGGAGACTTTTAGGCCTTGTTAGAGGCATCACCTTTCTTCTTGCCCTTTCCCCTTTTTGTCATCATCTTTTTGTTCCTCAGAATCGTGTATCTGAGGAAACACCTCATTGCCTCATCAGTTACGATATGGTCAAAATCGACGTCTTCAAAATCCTCAGCTTTCAACTTCACCGCGGACCAGTCGGTCATCTTTTGCACATCAGCTCTTTCCAAAATATTGATCTCAGGAGCTTCGCATCGTTCAAGGCCCAACTTCTTCCAAAACCTAGACATTCTTCAGTCGTTTGGCAGAACAGTGCCCTTGGGGCATTACCACTCCCTGGACACTTGGAAGAATTGCTGCTCCCAGAACTTATTGTTCGAAAGACCCGACTTCGTTGATAAAAATAGGAGGGTGTCGGACAGTCAGCTCGATTGCCATGTCTGATTTTTGCTTTGGACAATAAATGTTGAAGAATTGGAGAATGTTCATCTCCTTGTCCAGAACCGTCCTCCATAGTATGTAGGACGCAAAAAGGTACCTCCAAGCGTTGGGCATAATCTAGCTCGGAGCAACCATCAGGAACAAGACCAGGTCCCAGGCAATCTCGAGAAAAAGGAGCCAAAGTCCGACCAAGAACATCCTCTCAAAAAGAGTTATCTCACTGCCATTGATGGACTGAGCCTTTAGGTTTTGATCAAACGTCCTCACCATCAATGGGATGTGATAATTCAAGTGAAGAACTTCTTCGTGTTCTTCAAAGACACAGGCGACTTTTCAATTTTCCAGTGGCTCCAGGTTGGGAGCCACTTCGGCCCTTTTGGTTTTCGGCCCCAAGGCGGCCGGAACACCACCGGTAGGTTGACATCTCATCATTTCAGGGAAAAGAGTGAGAAAGTTGAAAAAGAAAGCTTGAAGAACAAGAGAGAGAAATTCAAAAATTCAAAATGAAAGGTGAAAGTGAAAGAATTTGGTGAAGTACAATATTTATAAGGGGGTGAAAAGTGAAGAGTTAATTGCCTCCCACACATGTTCAAGAACTCAAGGGGCACCATCATTTCAAATCCCTGAAAATCAAAAAGTCAGCCGCCAGAAATTCAAAAATAACCGAATCTTCATTAAAGGCGTCACCTCGAGAATTGAAGCCTTGATTTGAATTTTTGACACCATCATGAGATTCGGTCATTATGACAGGGAAAGTGACAGCTGACACACACAATGACAGCTTTCAAGGAATGGATTCCGAAGGAACAAATAATTCCCTTAAATTCAAAATTTGAAATAAGAGAATTATGGGGTAACTGTTGGTGAAATAATCAGCTCCAAAGCCACGTGGACCCCCTGACAAGTCGGAGGTTCAACCCATAGACCCAATTCGGCTGGGTCACCTCAGACAGAACATCTCAGAAGTTTGTCACAACCTTACACGAAGAGATCATCTCAGTGCCTAATCATCTCGGACCATGACATATCTCGGGGATTGATCATTCTGGACCTAAAGGCTCCATATGGTGTGGAATATCCTGATATCTCCTAGTCTGAATGGAGCGAACATGTCTCGGATATTTACACCTCGGAGGATTGGTTGAAGTATAATACAATCGTCTCGAAGTATCTTCTCAAACTCGGCAAGTAAGTAATTGAGTATTAACAGAACACCAGTGTGGGTTTATTCTTGAAACTAGAACTATGCACGAGTTGATAAAGCCCTTATCTTGAGAACTTCGGGATAAGTCTTTATCCCATAATTAGCGGGATAAAACTTCTAATAATGTGGAATCAAGATTGAGGAGACAGAGTACTATCCAACTAGGACTCTACCATCCGATTCAAACTCTCTAAAGATAAAGATGAAACCTATGCGATCTAGGACTCATACTCCTAGTCCAATTATATTTCAAGAGCTCCAATAAGTCTATGCCTGTTAGACTATAAATAAGACTGCTATACCATGTATTTACACACAGATTCTCTAAGCTCTGAGATTTTTGATTCTCCATAGAAAGTCACGAGTTTGAACTGACTTAGGCACTAGAGTGGTGTAGTTGGCACCCTTGACTAGTTGTTTTTTTTTTTTGCAAGTATGAGGAAAGTATTTAGAAGACGAAGGATGAATCACAAGGAGACATGTCACCATACCGGAAACTGTACCAACAGGTTTCATTTTCCTCAATTTTGCTTTCCAGTCTAACTGATTATTGTTTCATTAGCTTTTCCATTTTTTTATGGTACTCTTAATTTGACAAGAACATTTTTTTTATTATTATTATTATTTCTATGGCACTAACTTGTAAAACCGAGTCAGAGTTGAAAATAATTATTGACTTCTAATTTAAACCAAATCTGTGTGTTTGTGTGCAACAAAATCTCTTAGATGCGGAATTTAAATAAGACAAGATATTTGTTACGAAGTGAAAACTCTATAAAGAGAAAAACCACTTCAGGGCAGCCAAACCTAGGAAATCCATTATCCAAAAACAAAGCTAGTTACAAGACACTCGTACTCACATAGCCTTATGCAGTAGTCATACCTTTAACTCTGACACGAAGCCCATCGTGAATGCTTTCCAACCAGACCTTCCACCTGAAGGGGTTTTTGATGGATTCCTTTACCTTAGGGCCGACCCCTAAGATAGATTTCACACAAACAACGAGCACACACCGGCAACGGCTTGAGAGCTAGAGGATCTTCAATTCTCCCTAAACACCCTCTCAAAGTACTATGGAATTCACTGTCGAATTCTGTACAAAACACAAGCCTAGGGCCCTCTATTTATAGGCTTACAAGAAACCTAAAACTGCTGAGATTAGGGCTCTGGTTGGAGAGTGTCGGGACGGAAGTTAGCCACGTCCGGACGGTTTTTTGTGATATCCTTTCAGAAATAGCGTAATTCTATCTTTATCAGGTTCATGTCCGGAAAGCTTGACCGAGCGTCCGGACGATCTTCGCTAAAATCATTTCCGCGTTTGAACGAAACTCTGAAATATTCTGAAATACTGGACATCATCCGGACATATTGCCACATCGTCCTGACGGCTTGCAGAGACTTCCCAAACAGTGTCGACTTCTAAAAATCCAACTTCTTGTTAAATACTGATTGACCTAGCGTCCGGAAGGTGTTGCTTTGACGTCCGGACGTCTTCATTGTTATCTGCGGGGCGTCATGACGCCTTCACAGGCTCGTCCGGATGGTTGCACAGGAACCGGTTGTTTTGCCTTGGAATTTGCAAGGACTCTTCATGAATATCTTCAAGATGCTTGTGATCAGTCACATGCTTTGATTTGTACATTGTCTGAAAATATGAAGATTCTGAATTTGAGAACTGACCATCCTGTTAAATCGCAACCATTAAATAAAGTATTTTTGTTTATCCATAATGTAGCCAATATAAAATACTAACAAGAGTGTCAACATTATAGTAATTAGATGCTTCTCCATAATTGTTGCTTATTTCTTTTACTAGTAGTTATACACATTATGGCACCATGCAAAATATGAACAGGTCATCTGATTTGATAGGTCCAACTACGAGATTTCCATGGTCAACAACAAGCAATGTATGTATTAAATATAAAGATTGAAAATAGATGTTTTTTCTTGTAAGCAAATGCAAAATTTCTACTTCTGCCAAGTAATCCTTTTCTATGGACCATGTGCTTACTCTTTTATATATTTGATCAAATATGTTATGGCTTTGAAATGGGTTTATCATTTAAGCTCTGTAAGTTGCAACATTGTTATGGCTTGACGCTCAGCATTGTTGTTGTTGGGGTTTTGGGGATCTTGTTAGGAGAAAGAGTCTAAGCTCAAAGGTACCCTTTTTCTTGGATACTATAAATCATGCCTAGTTTATTTTGCTAGTAGTTTATACTATTGTGTGTTTGTGATATTATAAGAATTTGAAATTAAAATTTCGAATCAAATGGGTATTTTGATGTAAAAAAAATTATACAAGTTTTTTTGTTGTTAGTGGTAATAAGAACTATAATAAATATCATTTGTTTGTAGTAATAAGAACTATAATGAAATTCTAACAAAAATGTTATTCTTCTAGATATTTTTTACGTTAATTCTTGATCCATAAATTTTTCTTAAAGTTAAGAGAAATATGGACAAGCCAAAAACACTTGATTCATTCTTTAAGAAAAAAGATGAAAGCGAGTTAGAAGTTAATACTGATACACTTTTTGCAACAGATATTGAGGCTTCAGTGACTAACGAGCGTCCCTCCAAATGACCAAGAATTCAACCTGAAGAAATGGATGCTACCTCTTTGCAACGTAATCTAGGATTATGCCACAAATATAGGAATTGTAAACTTACAAAGATGAAATGCAATGTGCTTATATTAAAGCCCGTCCATATCAACCCAAGCTTTAGGAATATCCATTTTCTGGAACGGGTAATAATCGTTGCCGATCTCAAGCTTCTTGGTTCAACACATACTCAAGTTGGTTGGAGTACTCAAAATCAAAGGATGCCATATTTTGTCTTCAATGCTATGTTTTTGCTATGAAATCAACAAGTCGTCCAGGATCAGATGCATTTATCGCGAAAAGTTTTGACAATTGGAAAAAAGAAAGCGACAAAATGAATAGTTCTTTAATGGGACATGAAGGGAAAGATCCAAATTCACCACGTAAAAATGCTATGAAATGTTGTGAGGATCTAATCAATCAGTCATGACATATTGACAAGTTAGTTGAAAAATAAACATCACAAGAAACACAGAATAATTGGTTGAGGCTCAAAACCTCAATAGATAGTGCTAAATGGTTAGCATTTCAAGCATGTACCTTTAGAGGTCATGATGAAAGCTCTAACTCAAAAAATCAAGATAATTTCATTGAATTCATAAAAGCTCCTAGCAACTTATAATGATGATGTTGCTAGACTTGTCTTGGAAAATGCTCCAAAGAATGCCAAATGTATATCACCCAAAATTCAAAAGGAAATTCTGCATATCATTGCAATTAGAGTGGGGGATGTGATTTGAAAAATAAATTGGGGATGCCAAATTTTGCATTCTCATTGATGAAGCTCAGGATGAGTCAAATGGGTCTTTCGTTAGCTCACTGGCTTGCTCTGTGTGGAGTCACTTTCCTTGGAAGAGTGTGTGGCAGACTCAAGTTCTTATGTGGGCGGCTTATTTTGCATGGTCGGTGGCTCTAGGTAAGATCCTTAAAATAGATAACATTAGGAAGAAGCATGTTATTTTGGTGGATAGATGTTGCATGTGCAAACGAAATGAGGAATCGGTGAATCATCTTCTTCTTCGCTACGATGTGGCTTACGCTTATGTAGAGTGCTCTCTTTAAGCGTTTTAGTTTGTTTTGGGTTATGCCTAGGAGAGTCATTGACTTGTTTGCTTGTTGATGGACGTCTGGAAGGCCGAAGAGTGCTGAGATTTGGTAGATGATGTTGACATGCCTTTTTTGGTATGTTTGGAAGGAAATAAATAATAGGTGTTTCGAGGATTTGGAGAGGTCCTTGAAGGATATTTTAACTCTTTTTTTTTTTTTTTTTTTTTTTTTTTTTTTTTTTCATACTTTGTATCTTTGAACAGTAGCTTTTGTGTCTCTTTTGTCGATTAGTTTTAGCGATTTTCTTGCTCGTTTTTCACTTTCTAGTTAGGTGCTTTCTCTTGTATACTTCCGGTATACTTAAGGGCGCTTTATGCTTTTAATAAGACAAGTTTATTAAAAAAAAAAAAAAAAAAAACACCCACACCGCTAGGATATTAACTTCGCAGCTTGACATACAACAATAGTAGCATGTTGCATCTAATTTGGTACCATTATCATGTCCTATCGTTGGATGACACATGTCCAAACCCATGTAGCAGAGAGAAAACCCACCTTTTTTTTAGGAAAAAAAAAAAAAAAGAAGAAAAAAATTGCAAGGATTTAGGCGGTTAGAATTTAATGAAATTTGCAAAATACCCATGCTTGAATCTTTGAAAAATTTAATAATTTTTTTTTTAAAAAAAAATGAGTATTTTAAGAATTTTGACAGAATTTAACGAAAAATTCTAACGAAGTGTTAAAATTAAAACAAATTGAAATATGGATACGTTAAATTGACATCTTTCAAAGTTTGAGTACTTAATTATAATATATATATATATATATATATATATATATAAGCAATAAAACATAGAAGATATTAATACAAAATTATCTAAAGAAATGTGAAATTAAAGTTTAATTGCAATGAAGAAAATTAAAAATTAAAATTTACACACAAAGGAAGCAACTCATACGTGAGTTTTGCAGTGAAGAGTCAGTAAGACAAAGACACAAAAGGAAACACTCTTTAAAGTAAAAAAAAAAAAAACTTGAACTTTGGAGTTGAGTTGGTGAGACAAATTTGAAAATTAAAACAGGAAAAAAAAAAAAAAAAAGTCAGAATACAAATAGAATTTAATAGAATTATCAGGCTTCAACTACATTTTGAGGAAATCATCAGGTCAATGGGCCAAATTAACTACAAAAATGGTTAATTATTCCTCAATATAAAAATAGAGAGTAAAAGTAAGACGTTTAGCTCTCCCATCTTCATTTACTTCTTTATCATTTAAATATCTAATTATATATGAGAAGCATTCCACCTTTTCATCAATCTCATCACTTTTTTTTTTTTTTTCTCTTCTCATCTACCCTAAATAGATTATTATATTTCTTCTTACTCTCTTATCTTGTATGAGAAATCCTACTGAATATGACATTAGAGACATTCCCGCCGATTGACTTGGCAAGTCTATCAGCTTACCCAATCCCCCTCTCTTTTGTAGCCATTCGTTTGGAACTTGATGACAAAATCAGAACGAGGGGTTTCACCCAAACTTCAACTGCCAACCATTTATCAACTCTTTTACTATTAAAAATAATATAAGAAAAAGGGGGGCATTTAATCAAATTGGTCCCCATATAGAGAGTTAGAGACATCTATAAATTAGAGGCCAAAAAAATAAAGGGATAACTTCACAAAAAGTATTGAATTATATACCGTTTTGAGATAAGACTATTGAATTAGCAAACGTTTCAAATTGGAGTATTCAAGTTTCCAAACGTGTCACTTAAGAGTACTTTGTTAAGATTTGCTATTAAATTTTAACAGAGTACCCAAAATACCATTTTTTCTATTTTTTTAAGAAAAAAAATTTTAGAATTTAGGTGTTGGTAAGAATTTAACGAAATTAGAAAAAAATACCCATGCCTGAATATTTGAAAAAAATTTATAATTTTTTTTTAAAAAAATAAACACATGGGTATTTTGAAATTTTTTTTCAAAATTCAACAACAATTCTTAACGGAATACCCGTAAGTCAGACTTTTAGAAACCTTGATACTCCAGTTTGAGACGTTTGTTAGTTCAATATCATTTTCTCAAAATGACGTATAATTCGATATCCTTCGATAAAATTATCACAAAAATAAAAGAAAACATATTTGAAAAATGGGTCTGAGGGAGTGGATTCAATTAACCCAAACTCAACCTGTCAATCAATTTACAAGAAAAGAGATATCTTACCAAAGACACACGAAGAAACAAAAAACCATTAATCAAATTTGGTGAAAATGGTAAGCAAAAGCCAAAACCCTCCAAGCCAATTAACAGAATACCCGGGATATCCCCCTCTCCCTTTTCTCATCCCCTAATTTAGCATAACCATCGTACCCAATTTCTGATCATCCCCAGCAAGTTCATCAACAGCCCAATCCAATTCCCAATTCCCAATTCCCAAATTTCCCCCCTCATTTTCTCTCTTACCAAACACCCACAACCCCAGAAATTTTTTGTCGAAACCCTAGCGCGCTAATCGCCTCTTTGAGGGGCACAATGTTGACCACAATCTCCCACCTTGACAACCTCCCCTCCACCCCCGGAAAGTTCAAACCGGACAAATACCCACCGTACATTAATCGCCTCCGATCCCAATCCAAACTTATCCTCTGGTCCTCCTTCTTCCTAGCCTTCACTCTCTTATTCTATCTCTTCTCTACTCCTTTCGTGGGTCCACCCTCATCGTCGCGCCGAGCCCTCGGCTCCGATTCCTGGGGCGGCCGCGACTGGGAGCGCCGGGTGAGCCGCTCGGCCCGCAAGCGCTCGGAGTCCGGTATGACTGTTCTCGTCACCGGGGCGGCCGGTTTCGTTGGGACCCACGTCTCCGTGGCTCTCAAGCGGCGCGGCGACGGCGTGCTTGGCGTCGACAGCTTCAACCACTACTACGACCCGAACCTCAAGCGCGCACGCCAGCGACTCCTGGACCGCGCTGGGGTGTTCGTCGTGGAGGGAGACATCAACGACGCGTCGCTCCTCCAGAAGCTTTTCGACGTCGTGCCGTTCACCCACGTGATGCACTTGGCGGCGCAGGCCGGTGTGCGCTACGCGATGCAGAACCCTGGCTCCTACGTGCACAGCAACATCGCTGGGTTCGTGAACCTCTTGGAAGTCTGCAAGTCTGCGAATCCGCAGCCATCGATCGTGTGGGCGTCTTCGAGTTCGGTCTACGGGTTGAATTCCAAGGTACCCTTTTCGGAAAAGGACCGGACTGACCAACCGGCGAGCCTGTACGCGGCAACGAAGAAGGCCGGTGAGGAAATTGCGCACACCTATAATCATATATACGGGCTTTCGATTACTGGGTTGCGGTTTTTCACGGTGTACGGGCCGTGGGGTCGGCCAGACATGGCGTATTTCTTCTTCACGAAGGACATTCTGAGGGGGAAGCCAATTAAGATATTCGAGGCAGCGAATCATGGCATGGTGGCGAGGGATTTCACGTACATTGATGACATTGTGAAGGGGTGCTTGGCGGCGTTGGACACGGCGAGGAAGAGCACTGGGAGTGGTGGGAAGAAGAAGGGCCCTGCGCAATTGAGGATTTTCAACTTGGGGAATACGGCACCGGTGCCGGTAAGCGAGCTTGTAAGCATATTGGAAAAGCTTCTGAAGGTGAGGGCTAAGAGGCAGGTGTTGCAAATGCCCAGAAATGGGGATGTGAAGTTTACACACGCCAATATAAGTTTGGCGCGCAGGGAGCTCGGGTATAGGCCTACCACCGATTTGGAGACGGGGCTCAAGAAGTTCGTGCGGTGGTATCTCGATTATTATTCTGTGGAGAAGAAAAAGAGCGCCTGGTGATATTTCTGAATCGTGCCTGACATGAATTGCCTTGTGTTTCACTCATTTTTGTGAGCATTTATTATAGCCAGTGATACTGTCTTCTTATAAGAAAGAATTGATGTTCTGCTGGTTTGCATCTGTTGATAGGCATTTGCTTGCAGGGCATAATAGCTGGCTTTTATCGAGGGAAGATGAGAAGAAACTCTTATTGCTCTTTTCCACATGTCTCTGCTTTGTTTAGGGTGTTGTTTTTTAGTTTAGGCTTTGTACAGTCCATGACTCACAAAGATATTCCCATTGGTGGACTCAATTTTATCATCTTGAATGAAATTGAAATAAAAAAGAAAAAAATAGCATTTGTTGCAATTGGCCTTTATATTCTTTTATCTATTTTGGTATGATATTTGAGATCGTGTTTCCATTATTTTGACATGAAATTGAGGTTCCTGTGATTTTCTGTTTTACTCTCTGTTTCTGATAGGAAAGACCTTCGAGGTTACTACTTCATGATGCATGTTTTTTGCAGTTGCTGGAGGCTCATATGCTCTTTGATCGGTGTTGTTACATGTACATTCAAACTGGCATGAATCACGGTAACGTTCTGCTAGGTTATATCACATTGCAGTGTGGCATGCACAGTATTGTAAATGCGCAAAGTTTATAAAATTGACATGTGTTCAAAAAGCATGTGATCCTCACATGCATTTTTATTTCTCAACATACATTTTTAATAGAGCATGCGATTCTCACATGCAATTTAGATATATGTCAGTTTAATTTTCTTCAATCTAGTTTGAAGGAAAATTTTGTCCTTTGCAAATTGTGTTCTTGTGTATATTTGTGTGGTAAGAATGTTAAGCACAGAAGAGAACTTCTTATAATAATACTGTTGATAAGTTCTAGGGGCTTCATCTCCCCCTTCTTCTTGGACCTTCTTCATTGGGTGACAGGGTAAACAGTCCTTGTGCTGTTTGGTGGCTCTACCATTTTCATTGGTTCATAGGGTTAACATTCTATATGATAATTTAGTCCCTAAATGTTGTTGTGTTGGTTTTAGTTTCTCACTTGCTACTTGATTAGATAGAGCTCCTCATCTTCGATCAGAATTTCAGTACAAATGACAGGAGGCCAAAGTCTGGGGCATTCTATTGATGGTATGTTCATATCTTTCTGAGCCATTTCTAACCAGAAAATACATCTGCAACTATTACGAAAGTTGCCAAATGCCAATAAATCCCTTTTTCCATTTAATCAGCAACTTGTATTTTACAGAATCACTTCAGAATTGCAATTTGGATAGCAAAACCGTGTTGTAAATGCAAAACATAACTAAGCATCACCCTAAAAGAAACAAATATGTCATTTGGGATTTTGTGATTTATTTTTTTTCTTCCTCAATTTCATCTGCCTGATGTATTAGGATCTCTCGCAATTTGGGATTCTGAAATTATGAAAATCCCGCCGTTAGTTATATCTAACGGATTAAAATAGGCCAACTGTCCAAGTAGTGGTATCTTATCGAGGCAGCCAAAAAAAGTTTTTCCTCTCAAAACTCAGAATGCATTCTTTTTCAAAAAGCAAGAGATGGCTTCTTCTTAAGACTTCTTAAGACAGCTTTCTTCTTTGGCCAAAAAAATCAAGAGCGAGCTCCACCACAAAAGATGGTAAGTAATCTTTTCCTCTTCCTCTCTTCTCTATTTTTTTTTTTTTTCCTTATTCGTTTTCTTCTGGCTTTTTTGTGTTTTCTGGCGACAAACGATGAAACAGGGAAGAGGGGTAATAGGGGTTTCTGTCTGTTTTGATGGTATTGGATGTGAAATAGAATGTGCTATTGGTAAGATTTGTGTTCCTACTGAATGTGTTTGCGGCTATTTGTTTATTTGTGTTTGGATAGAGAAATTTCTTTCGAGTTTCTTCAATTCATGATTCAGTCAAAAAGAGTGTCTATACAACTTGACGGAGTAGAGCCTACATCAACAATGTTTGAATGTTTATTTTCGTTTGATCCGACAGTCCTGAAAGATCCGATGACCCAAGAAGTTCCGTCTGAGGAAAGTCTTACCTGAAGGGAAGTTACATCTGAGGAGAGTCATACCTGAAGGGAAGTTTTATCAACCTCATCACTTTGGTTTAGTAGTTGGCTTCTTCATTCATGTTACCATCTAATCATCCCATCTTTCTTATCTGTTTGTGTTCTTATTATTATATGCTGTAGATAAGATGAAAAGAAAGTATTTTGTCACATTTCATGCTAGAGTTTGAGCTGAAATTATGTTGCTTTTGCATTCATTTCTCTTGACCAAAGACAAAATTGAGATGTATATTCATTTTGTGAAGTTAAGAGCCATGACTTAGATGCATTATGTCTACCAGGTGAACATTTGTTTGAATGAATTGAAATTGATCTTTTGATTTGAAATTTGGACTTGCCTAGGCCAAAATGTTACCTTCTGTGGTATACTCACACACCCACACCCACACCCAAATTAGTCCTGATTGCAGAGAACATCACATAATGTGCATGCAAAGGTTGATGAAAATCGTGAATTTTTCTTGAACATTTGAAAATTGGAAAGTAGACCATTTGTTCAACTCAGAGTGAATATGGAGCAGATGATTTGCCTTTCAGCAATGTCTTTTAACTCCTGTGTACCTCTACTTTTTTTATCATATTGTTAAGCATTTCAAAGGTTAACAAAGCAAAAGTGCTTTAATAAATAGAGTAATTGTGCAAAGAAAAAAGAAAGAAAAGAAGACTTGTAGATCAAGGTCTTGAGGGAAACTTCTGGGTTCTTTATGATAACTACAGAAAATGAGATCTGTTTCTTATAAAAGGTTTTGTCAACCCAAATGTGATACATGAAAAAATTCAGCTCCTACTCACAACCTCTTAAACGGTGTTTTCTAACTCTTTTTACTGAATCTTAGGGTCATAAACCCTGACATAATCTTCTATACTTCTCATTAGAAAGAAATTGAAGATACAGTCTCCTTTTTCTGTATATATACAGTCATCATTATGGCATCTTTGATGAAATGCCTATTTATTTTCTTATCGATATCTATGGATTGATCACAAGTCTGAAATATGGTTAGAGCCCTTATATGATTTTAACTTATACGGAATGCAGTTAATATAAATTTTGTAACATTTTCTGTTTTTTTTTTTTAATAGTCGCCAATTAAAAGGAAATATTTTTTTTCAATTTTTGTTATCGCTATTGATTGATACGAGTTGATTTTCTGCTACGATAAATTGTGGAAACAATAGCAGTATTAATCATAAAAATTATAATATTTGTCAAGTCGAATTAACATGGATGGTACATAACGTATTAATCGTGTTTACAAAAAAATGCATGAAATCGAAGGATCTTGGACCTCTCTTGAAGATCGCAGAAATTGCCCCAAGTTTGAAACATCAAGCAAAAAAATGTGGTTGCAGACTACTGTCTATACTTCGAATGCTTTTGGAATTGTGATTTTGTAAATAAAAAGTACGACTTTAAATCAAATCTTAAAAAATGAATTGTTTGGGAATTGCGTTTTTAAAATATTGTGATTTGTAAATTTAAAAAACTGTTTTTTAAAATCATAAGCAATGAGGTGTTTTTTTTTAAATACTAAATTTTAAAGGTTAATATGTGATTTTAAAAGTCAAACTGTAATTTTGTCAAACATTTAACTCCGTTTTTAAAAATTACTTTTCAAATAACACATTTTAAAATTATTATTTTTAAATCGCGCTTTTTAAAATTATAAACTCAAATGGATCCTTGGTCATTGAATCGTTCAATTCAATGCCGCCATGTTTGAACCATTCAATGACGAGGATGGGCAGGCGAGGGCCTGGGTGTCAAGGGCACAAAAGATGAATCAGAGTCGAAGGTGACTATGGCCAAAGAAGCCATACTTTTTGGAGCCCTCGATATAATCAAAATTTTGAATTTGGCATAGTTTTAAATTTTGAAATTTCAATACATGGAAGGAAAGGCCTGGAACTTCAATTTCAGATTCTGCAATTCGGAAGGAATTGTCAGATATCCTAATCCCCGGCTGATTGAGTGAAGCGCAGAAAAATGGCTCTGTTAATTGCTCCAATTTAAAAAATTCATACTTTATTTACCCTTTAAGACAATAGAAAGTCAGACTGATGGACAAGTCCATGAAATTCCAAGACTTAAGGCCCGTTTGGCAACCCCCTCCCCACCCCTTTCCTTTCTTTGTACTTCTCCAAAAAAGCTAGTTTCAAAACATTCTTTAACTTTTTTTATTTTTTATATCACATCAATAATTTTTTTTTATTATTTAAATAAAAAAATCTACTACAATACAAATTTTTTTTCTACTTTTTCATATAAATTTTTCATACTTTATATCACATTAATCACTTTTTATAACTAAAAAAAAAAAATTTCCCTCGTACCATAGGTAGGGTTACCAAACGGAGCCTTAAAACACCTTTGATCCTTAGAAATGAAGTACACCTGTATCCACATGGTAGCACACACAGACAACTCAAAGCCCACACCTGTGGTACCACATGTTGTATCAATGTACAAGTCAGTGCTTGAGAAAACTCAAATCCAAAGGTGTAACTCGTCTGGCATGTTCAAGGAAACCAGTCAGGACTACAACAAATTCTGGAACACACCAACAGTTTTTGTAAGGGAAGAATTTAACCCCATGTAACCAAAATGTGTTCACCAAACATGCTTTCGTGTGAAACATCTCAGTCCTAAAAAATTCTTAGAAGTTTTCTAAACTTCTCTATTACCACAACCGTGCTGAGCATGACACAGAACAATCAACATTTTTGAGCCCTAAGACATTCTCTTAAATAAAAGGGGCTTAAAACTATCAGATTTTCAGACAGTTTAGTCTAGCTGTTCAGGTATTGTAGCACACTAGGGACTTCAATAATTCTAGATAGTAGTTTACTAGAAGATTTAATTCATGTAACAGAATTGCCCTGCAGCCCTGTACCCTCCCAGGGTGTCCAATTGGGTAGAGCAGTACAGTAAACTACGATAAGTTGGGAGTGGGCAACCGCTATTTCGACTCAAAGATTATATCTCAAAGCGACTAGAAAAGCAGTTTAATTTGGATTAAGGAAATGAAGTTACAAAACCAAGACACATGGAAGGGGACCATAGGAGCTACAAGTCAACTCGTGACCATAGATCATCTATTTATTTTCAATTTTTGGGGGTCGGAAGGTGCAACTGCTGAGTGAAGGATGATGTTCAAGATTGGTCATAAAGGTAAGGTCCATTGAACAATAAGGTGGCAAATTCCTCCACTCATCTAACAAGGCATTGATATAACAAGTATCTCAGTACATAGAAGATTGTTACTGGGTGACAAAGAGAGCCATATCCAAATTATAAGTTTCTTGTCTAGTTGGTTATTCATTCTAGGAATATTACCACTCCTATGGTAAAAGCAATTGATTCCTATGGAAACTTCAATGCACCCACATGTTACATGACAAGTAAATAATACTAGACTCAAAGTAGGATTTACTACTATGCATACCATTATTTTGGGATTATAACAAAAAATTGAAGAACATAAACAATGGTCCAACACAGTGAACAATACAGAGACATTCCATTCAAAGTATCATCTATGACAAGTCATTTGTAAATAGTCAAGAGGAGAGAAACTGCATTTTGTGTCAGGTTAAATTCCGTTACCTTAGGCATTCTCATAAAAAATAAAATAAATAAATTACATGACCTTAGCAGGAAAAAGAAGCATAGAGAGAAATGCACAAGAATTTTGGTGAAAATCCAGGACATTGGAGTAAGCATCAGAATCAAGAATAATGCAAATAAACTTAAAGAAGCCTTTAACCCCAACCACATACAGACCCATTTTCCTTTCCTCTTTATACATAGGGCCATAATAACTGTTACTGGTACCACGCAATTGATCGTATGATTTCAACATTGACATACTAGATATGTTACTAAAGCTTTTTCATCATATAATTCCAGCTCCCACTGGTTTGGTACAGGCTGTTCAAAAGGGGCATGATTGGCAAAGGCTGTACCTTCTTATTTGCTTTAAATGGTATAATTCCTGGCTTCAGTTCCAATTACAACATTAGAAAACAACTATGATGTACAAGGGAGAAATAACAAGACCAAATAGTGCATGAGCCAAATAACAAGATACATTTATGACGTACCTAGTGCTGTTTAAAGTTGATCAAACATATAGTTCTAGAGATCTCCATGGTTATCATGACAGTAGAAAAATAAGATGGATGCTTAATAGACGTTAAATTCCATAATAATTCAAAATGAAGTCCACAACCCACCCCCAACATCCCAATTTTTCTGTAAAGTTTAATTCAACAGATAGGCTGGAGTTTGGGCATACTGTTAGATACATCTACATGACTCAAAAAACGACATCAGGATTAGAATCCAGATCCAACGAAGCACGGCTGTCCTTTTTGCATACAGTCTTCAACCCCCTATCCTCAGTCTCCACAACAACCTCGTCTTCAAAATCATATATGTTTTTCTTCAACCTCTGGATTGTATGTGCACTCCAATCTCTTCAGTGATTGTGAAGAAACAACATCACCATCAGAATCCAGCTGCCACCAAACATTACTATCCTCCTCATGCACATTATCATCAACTACCCCAGTAACAGTTCCTTCACAATCATCTTCACTGTCCTCAACAACCTCATCCTCATAATCATATATCTTTTTCTCCACCTCAGGGTTATATGTCCACTCCAATCTCTTCAAAACATCACGGTCCCTCCATTTCCCAACAACCGATACTGCTTCCTTCTTAGCCTTTCCCATCAAAATTTCCGTCCATGAAAAACCAGCATCTGCAACCCTCTTCAAAGCCCCATCATTCATATCCCCCACAACAACTGTCTTCAGACATCTCAACTTCGCCTCCTTCAAAACATCCACGAAATACGAATCATCTGACACAAGAACCATACACTCAACTCTCCTCCTATCCATCATATCCACCATATGATTCTTCAATGCAACATCGACTGCTTGTGATTTATCCGACACAGTCCGAACCAAAAAACCCGCCCTCTTCAACTCATCGGCCAAACCATACCCCACCTTCGGGTTCAAAACATCCCTCACAGCATTCTTATACTTCTGCATCTTCATGGAATACTTAGCCACCAACTTCACCCTCTTCGTCCCCCTCGCCGACTCTATCTGACTCAACCTCTTCATCTGCTCCCGCTCATGAATTTGCTTAAAATGATTCACAAGCTTCTCATTCGTGTAAAACTTCCTTCCGCAAACTCGACAAAGATGTCGCTCAACCGCCTTCTCCAACTGGTTCAACATCTTCCTCTCTTTCCTTTGCTCCCTAACAACTTGCGGGACATAGCTAAATGTGTGGTGATTCGCATAGGCCACCGTGTACCTAACAACCCCAAGAGAAGACGCCGCAGCCTTTAGCTTGACAGCGGCGTCGTATGGTGGGAACGATTTTGGTGGTTTATTGTCCAAATCCCAGAAAATTGCGACATTAGTTTGGGCAATTTTTGGTGCTAACGACAATGATGGGTCTGAAGGATTAACGCCCAGTTTCGACTCAAAGTGACAAAATCTACTCAATGGGGTAAATGGGTGTAGGCTTTGCACTCTTCTGAATTCTATTGTACAGAAAAAGTTGCGGAATTTGAGGAATACAACCATAGGCAGAGAGTTATCTTTGTTTTATTGTGGGATTACTAGAAAGAACAGCGTAAAGACAACAATTGAGAAAACTGGGAAGATTGAGATTGACTCACCTTAGAGATTGAGCGTGAAAAATGGCTGGATGGTGCTGATATCGGCTGATTGCAAACTGGGTTCCAATTGAGTTCGATGTTTTCAAAGTTTTGCTAGGCGTACAAAGAGAATTACAAAAACGAGCTTGCACACTGACGTGGCAGTGCCACGTCAGTTAAAGAAAATGGACGGAATTTTACGTCACTGATAGATTGCTCCACAGCAGAGAGGATGGCGGCGTGGAGAGCTTGAATGAACGACGACGGAGCCGCCTCCGTGAGGATGCTATTTCGAACCCGCTGCCGCTATCGTCCTCGACGACAGCCATGTCCAATCATCGAAAGAGCTTCCCTCCTTCGGCCAAAGTTTTTAGAGCAGCGCCGACGTGGACGGCTACCGACGAGATGATTGGCGTGTCGGTGTGTTATGCACCTTATTGTACTGAGGAGAAGATGGAAGCTGCCAGACGAATGGGGGTGTAATGCTCGGACAAGGGTTACTTGATATCAAGGCTCGAGTAACCCTTGATGGCTGCCACATGGTTCTCTCACTAGAACAAGATAAGAGCATTCCTAGTAGCCTCACCAAAATAGTTTTTTAGTTATTTTGGTGAGCCAATTTGATGAAAATCCTGAAAAACCAATCCCAGCAGCCTCACCATTTTAACCAAAAAAATTTGATGACTGAAATTACTAACCAAATTAAATGAGACATTTTCACTCAACATCCTACTCACCAAATTTTGTTTCACATTTCTCTCTCACATGATTAGCACACTTTTTTCTCTTTTTTCTCTCATTTTCTTCTCCCATTTCCTATCTCTCACATGATAATGTCCTTATTTCATGGATATGAATGATTTTTTGTAAAAAGATTATATAGAGAAAAAATAAATAAATATGAAAAAATTATTATTTAAATGAAACAGTGAATATTGACTAGTTAAAATGGTGAGGCTGCTAAGAGAATTTTAATAAAGTGGCTCACCAGAATAGAAAAAAGTGTCTTTTAGTTATTTTGGTGAGTAAAATTTGATGAGGCTACTATGAATGCTCTAAGGAGGTGTATTCCAGCTGAAGAAGGATACTGGAGTCATTTATGGTTAATCTTATGGGTCAGTTGTAATTTATCTTTAAGTCAGTTGTATTGTTTTTCCCTAAAACCATTCCAGATTGTACTGGAACATGGTAGTGGGTGACAACCCAGTAGCGTAGTGGGTTTTTGTTTCAGTCATCGGTTGAGTTAGTTATGTGTAGTGGGCCTTAGTGGGTAGTTGAAAGAGCCATTTGCGGAAATGGCTGCAATGAGCTTCTTGTATTTATTATCGACTCAATAAAAAATAGGTATGATTTAGATATTGAACATATAGCCGTGTGTTTATATGCGTGGAGGATTAGCCCCTCAAAGTGCTAACTTACTTATAGAATATCCAAGCCCGTAACAAGTGGTATCAAAGCTGCGTTTCTACGAACATGGCTGAGGTTACTCGTGCATCCTAGTTAACTGAAGCTCTTGCCAAGTTGAGAGAGGAGTGCAAAGCTGAGAGTCAGAAGTTATCTCAACCATCTGATTCCTTCAATACGCAACATGAGACAATCAATAAACTTCAAGCAGACAACAAGGCGTTTCAAAGCCAAACTGAGGAGAATTTGCATGTAATTACGGAGGCACTAGCAATCAAAGCTCCCGGCCATGATCATGGAAGGACGCTTGTGCAAGGAGAAACAAGTGGGGGAAATAATCCCCTCATACCTCCAACTACGGGAGGAGGGGGAGTTTTTCTGGGAGCAAATGGTGGGGAAAATAGCCCCCTCATACCTCTAACTACGGGAGGAGAGGGAATTTTTCCAAGATCCAATGGTTCCTTCATCCCAATAGCTATTGATGGGGCGGGAATTAATCCCAAATCTATCAACTTGGACTTTCCTAAGTTTGACGGGAACGACCCAACCAATTGGGTTCTTAAGGCGCAACATTTCTTTGCTTATGGGCAAATTCCTGACATTTAGAGGGTCCCTATCGCCTATTCCATATGGAAGGGAAGGCACTGCAGTGGTACAACTGGCTGATGGAATCTGGGTCAATCCGGAGCTGGGAGGAGTTTGTGGTGGCTCTAAAAATTAGGTTCACACCCTAAGACTATGATGATCCAGTAGGAGCATTTACAAAGCTGCAGCAAACCTTTACTGTGGATGAGTACCAATCCCAGTTTGAGGTGCTATCGAACCAAATTCCAAGGTTCCTAGAGGACTTCTGATTAAGATCCTTCGTCAACGAGCTTACGAAGGAGGTGCGGATTATGGTAACTTTGCTCAAACCCACAACCCTCCCAAATGCCTTTGGGTTGGCTCGATTGCAAGAATAGGAAATCTGCAGGAGGAACCAAAACCCCAAGTCCCAAAATTGGCCTTCCAATTCATCTTACCCTAGATTGCCAACCACACCTTACACCAACTCATCCTACCCTAGATTGCCAACCCAACCCTACACCAGCAAACCTATCCACAACCCACCAACCAGCAATCCACCCTCAAACACCTACCAAAACCGAAACACTACTTATCCCTACTCCAGTAACCCCACCTGAAAGCCTACCTTACCTATTAAGAGGATCTCCCCTAGTCAAATGCAGGAGAGAAGAGAAAAATGGTTATGCTATTACTATGACAAGAAATACCAACCCGGGCATAAGTGTAATAGGCCCAAATTGTATGTGCTGGAAGGAATGGAGTGGGAGGAGAAGGAAGAACCAGTGGAGGAAGGATTGTTGGAATTTCAGGGAGTACAGGCTCCAGGGGAAGGCGAGGAGGGTGAGCTGCTCGGCATTTCCCTATATGCATTAGCCGGGACTCCAACTCCCCGCACCATGCAGTTGATGGGCATAATTTGAACGGTGGAAGTGGTAATTCTAATTGATACCGGGAGTACCCACAGTTTTGTGGATCAAAATGTAGCAAGAAAAGCTCAACTACCAGCTGATAAAAAGGGGCAGCTGACAGTTATGGTAACAGACGGGGCTACCCTCCTTTGCCAAGGTCAATGTACGGCAGTGTCCATTTTCCTACAAGGGTGTTCATTTTTTGCTACTCTACACCTCCTAACTTTAAGGAGTTGTGATGTGGTTTTAGGAATTGACTGGCTGAGGTGTCTCAGACCTATCCTATGGGATTTTGGGACCCCTTACCATGAAATTCCCTTACCACAACCAAGAAGTGACCTTGCAAGGGCTATCCCCAGCCCTTGATTTGCTAGATGAAAGAGAAACTACGCCCAAATCTACGGGAGCTAGCTGCAAAGGTGTTTGTGTACAGTTTATAAAGATCACATCGGAACAGCCCAAAACCTTGCTGCACCCGGCTGTCCAGGAGATTATAGAAGGGTATTCGGAGATTTTTAAAGAACTATAAGGATTACCTCCATCTAGGAGCCACGACCACAAATTTTTTCTCAAGAATGAAGCTAAACCAACATGTGTAAGGCCCTATTGCTATCCTTATTACCAAAAGGAAGAAATTGAGAAGCTGGTTTGAGAGATGCTGAGTTCGGGAGTCATTCGACCCAGCCAAAGTCCTTACTCATCCTCAGTGTTACTTGTAAGGAAGGCAGATGGAAGTTGGAGGATGTCCGTGGACTATAGGGCGCTTAATCGGGACACCATTAAAGATAAGTATCATGTCCCTAATACAGACTAATTGCTTGATGAGTTACATGGGGCTATGATATTTTCTAAATTAGATCTACGGCCTGGTTATCACCAAATCCGGATGAGATTCGAGGATGTGCCTAAGGCTGCCTTCCGGACACATGAAGAGCACTACGAATTCCTCGTGATGCCTTTCGGTCTAACCAATGCACCATCTTACAGTAGAATACAAAAGGGGAAGAGAGAACAAAGCAACAGATGCTTTTATCCAGGGTGCCATTCAGTGACATAGATGAAAATGATGCAAGCCCAATATTGGAATCAGGTGCAGATGAAGAAGATGTAGACACAAAAACAACAAAAACAGATGCAGAAACAACAGTAGATACAGATGCAGATGCAGAAGATGCAAAAACCAAAACAGTAACAATTTCAAAATCTAAGGATCCAGAAACACAAGAACCACCTCCAACAAGTCAACCAAATATGCATAAGTCACAAGTACAGGCAATAAGCACAATCAAGGCAGATTGGTTAGAAGAACTTAAGAAGACTTATCCAGAAGATCCCTTGCTCCAAGAGTTACTCCAGCAGCACCAGGCGGGTACTCTTAACCCAGTGAAAAATTAAATGGACTTCTAATTTAACAGTGTGTGTGAACAATGTGTAACAAAATATTAAATGCGAAATTAAAGGAGACAAATATTTTGTTGACGAAGTGGAAACTCAATTAAGAGAAAAACCACTCCGGGGCAGCCAAACCCAGGATATCTACTATTCAGAAGACAAAGCTAGATACAAAGTAGTAACACTCACATACCCCTGATGTAGTGGTTGTACCTTGCTCTCTAACGTGTAACCCAACACGAATGCCTCCCAACCAGGTCCCCTACCTGAAGGGGTCTTCAATGGAATCCTTTACCTTAGGGCCCAGCCCTAAGATAGACTTCACAGCTGATCAAATCATACACTGGCAAAGCTAGAGAGCTAGCAGATCTTCAATATCTCCCTAAACACCATCTCTAAGCTGTAGAGAATTCACCATCGAATTCTATGTTGAAAGCATGCATTAAGCCTCTTATTTATAGGCTTTGAAAACCCAAAATCGAGTCAAAAATGGATTCCGAGGCACGCACGTCCGAACTGGAGCCAGGGCCGTCTGGAAGAGCCAATTTTTTCTTCTCTGGAAAGTAATTATGGAATTTTCTGCAGGGCCGTTCGGACGCTAGTAATAGCTGTCTGGACACTCAATTTACAGAACTTTTTCTTAGCTTTCCAACGACGCCGATTTCGTCCCAATCCGATATTTGAGTAAAATATTATGACGAAAATACCCGAGGGTGTCCGGACGGCTTGACCGAGCGTCCGGACGATCAACTGCAACCGCCTTTCAAAATAGCGTTGAAAGCTTCCATAACAAGGCCACGTCCGGACGGTGTTGCCTGAGCGTCGAAATTACCATAATAAGGCTTGGAGCGTCCGGACCTTGAAGGCTGACGTCCGAACGGTTGAACTAGTGCACGCAATTTCCATATATGAAGCTTGATCGTCCGGACCATGAAGACTGACGTCCGGACGGTTGAACTTAGAGTGCATGACTTGCCTTATGGAGGACATCGTCCGGACGGGATCACACATCGTCCGAACGGTAGCAGCCGTCTTCCCATAACTGTGTCTTGAGGCAGAAACCCTAATGTTTGTCAAACACTGAATGGCGTCCGGACAGTATAGCCACGTCGTCCGGACGGATGCGCTGGAACACTAGGGTTTTCTCGAACTCTGAAGAGCGTCCGGACGATTTCCCATTACGTCTGGACGGATGAAACCTTGCACTGTTCAAAGCTTCTAGACACTAATGGGCGTCCAGACGGAAAGATCTCGTCATCCGGACGAATGTTGCTGACTGATGAGCGTCCGGACGGAATACCACGTCGTCCGGACGGCTGACAGGGAACCGAAATAAATCCTTGAAAACTTCACAGAATCTTCTCGAAGAACATAGCTGAAGAGTAGACTCTGGATAAAGCAGCATCCCTGTGAAAGCAGCAACATTACATAGAAGTGATTTTGTCCAACAGAATGCAGCCAACACAAAAACTAACAAACTCCCCTTTGGCCATTCTAGGACAAAAATCACTTGACCGGTTAAAAATACAATCCCGGTCCAAATCAAAAATTACTCCCCCTTTTTGTCACAAAGGGACAAAGGGTAAATCAGAGTAATGAGAAAAACCACACAACAATTACTCCCCCTCAAAGTCTCAAAAGTACAAGGGTAAACAGAGTATTAATATCCACAAACAAAAAACTTTCTAAAATCCAAAACAATAGGAAAATAAAGAAAAGTCTGCAAGTGGCTCAAAAGAGAGGAACAGAAATCCTCCAAGTACCAAATCCTGCTGATCCACTGAAATCAAGTAACGGAGAGAAATCCGTAAAAGCTGGATTTATACTACTTCAGCTTCTAGCTCAGGAAGCCGGGAACCAGGGACTGAAAGATCTTCAATCTCTTGATTTTACGAAGCCTGAACCTGGTTATCCGCAGATTGACATCCTCTAAGCAACTGGTCTGCAAGATAACTGAAGAGATTCACCATTGAACCTCTGACTAATGCAGATCTGAGGGAATGCTACGGAAGGCTCTGTATAAGCTGGGGAAAAAGCTCATCTTAATCCTGAGACCTTTGGAATTTGAACATCCAACTTCAACAACAGTCAGTTTTCCAAAGGATCCATTTGTCAAACATTGTGCTGGGAGCCACTGGATATCATATTCCTGAATCAAAACCAACCAGAAATATCTCCAGAAATATCATTAGATCCTGTTAGTTCCAAAAATAATGTGGTATTTAACACGGCTATCAAATGGATGCCAAAGAGAAATATAAGCAATGCAGCTACTCATAAGGCATAAATATATCATGATCAACCCAACACACAAACAGAGAAGGATTTTCATGCACACTATCTCAAGAAAATATCCCAACAAATATTCTAATATTCTAAAAGCACAAAGACTTAAAAGAATAATGGAAGACACAATGAAGATCATGGGATGAAAAGAGATGTGCAAAAAATGCCAAAATCTCGGGAGAAATCCACGAGAAAAACACACAAGATGCCATGATAAATCAATAAAAATGCAAAGATGTGTGTATGGCAGAGAAAGAGATGCAAGTCTTAAACCTGTAGAGATCCTGTCTGGATGTGTCACTTAACCATCCGGATGGCAACTGCAAGGTCAGCATATGGCAAGACTGCGCTTGCCCGGACGTAAGAATAGGTCCGTCCGGACGCTTCATACTGAAAAACAGAAGACTAAAGAAAAACTTACAGAATTTTAATTTTTCTCAAGTCAGTTTCAGAACACGCATGTATAATCCACTAATAACACAATTAGGGAACATCTCAAACTAAGCAGAGATATAAAAGAGAGTTGAGAGTTCAATCAGCACAAACATTTTCCTGGACATAGAAAATTCAAATAGAAAGCTCAACTCATGCAATGCGTGTGTGTGTGTGAAGACTTAACCCACAAGGTATGACTATCACAGAAATGACAAAGAGCAACCACATTTTCTAGACAAGAGAGAAAATCTGTGACAGATTAGCCAAAAGTCAAACCTTATAACTTACTAGGGCCAAGCCACCCTCATCTGATACACTCCCCCTGAGATGCAGTACCTAATTGTTTTACTTGTACCATGAAGGACAAAGTAAAATTTTTTACTTGCACGTAGAGGGCAATGCATATATCAAATTCAGCACATAAGCAGTGAATATACAATTTAAAGTGCATAATTCATATGATTTACTGCTTGATTCTTATGGTGCTGCAATCTAAAGGGAATGCCAGAGTTTTTAGGTTCTAGGTTCAACTAGCATGTGGTCAATTTGGCCATCTTATCAAAAACCTCTTCTCTTATCCAGAATTTCTAGAAACAAAAAGTCAGAGAAGGAAAGATGTACCTTTAGGGGAGTCGTGGATAGTGCACATTTTTCATCGCATGAGAAAATAAGCTATCCAATTTTTGCATATACAGGAAAACACTTGGCAAATTATAGTTAGAAACTCTCAATTATATCTAAGCAAAGTAAATTAATACCCAAAGAATTGAGATATCAGGAGAAAATACATGCAATTATCTAATATTCCAAGAGAAAAAATATCCTGCAAATTCTCCCCAATTTTTTTTTTTTAAACAAAAAAAATTGTAATATAGAAATGACATCATATGCAAGGCAAGATCAAACCTGATGATGCCAATACAGAAAAACAGTCGCTCGACTTGCTTTTTATGTCTTCCCCAACAAGTACCTGCAATGCTCTCTCAAGAGAATAGGGGGCACACAAACTGGTTCCTAGATTGCATGGTAAGCACAGAAATATAACAAGTAAAAGTTCAAGCAATCAAACCTGATGCCTTAGGATTAGGAACCGAATCCTAAGCATGAACACCTTCTCCTACTAGGTGCGTTCAGTCCCCCTTATGGGGTGAATAGTCTCATTCTTCTTGACCCATACCTGCTTAACCCGTGGAGATGGTTTGCGGGTCATGTTCATATTGGTCATACTCCTTAGCATATCTTGCATTAGGCTCAGCAACCCTTCATAGCTATGGTTGCTAGTGGGCTTCTGCGGCTTCCTTTTGTAGCGCCTTGGTTTGTTCTTCTTTGATTTGCTACTTTGATAGGCAGGAACAAACAGCTGTTGATGCCCTGAAGCCTGAAGTGTCGTAGGAGGTAGAGTGCCTGATGTAGCTCTTGTTGGCAGCTTCCTCTGAACCTTCAACTTCTAGAGCTGTGGACATTTGGATCGGATGTGACCGGTGATGCCGCAGTGATGACAGGTGGGCAAGCTTCTTTTGTTTGAATGCTTCTTGACATTCTCTGCAAAATTATGGTTAGTATTCGTACAAATAACATTGTCCTTACCTTTTATATGTCTTCTATGCGGATGGACATATTTTGCTGAGGAAGAATCTTCAACTTCACTTTTCCTCAAAGCATCCTGCTTAATCCAAGGCCTGTGGGATTTCAACAAATAACAATTTGGCCTAATATGACCAATCTTCCCACAATTATGACAAATAAGGACAAACTTACCATGAGCTTATGTACCTGTATCTTTGGATTTTGGCATCACATGATTAGTTAAGCAAGAATTTTCTAAACAAGCTGTATCTACTATCACGGGCTTAATATCAATAGAATCTATTTCAGAATAAAAAGCATGTGAAGTAGAAGTACTCATATCATCAACAATTGAAGCAGGCTTATTAGAAATATCTGAATGAATACAAAGCATACTTTTCAAATTATCACTAGAGAATTTTTTCAAGAGATCTTCAGATTCTTTTAATTTATTCTCAAGTTTATCAATAATGTCAAAGAACATGGTATTCTCAGATTTCAAAGAGTCAATCAAAGCATGTGATTCAGACAACTGAACAATCAAAGACTATTTTTCTCGCTTCACCTTTTTGAGCTCTTTTGGAGAAATAAATTTATCGAATTTTGCAAAAACTTTAGAGAGCTCAATATTATAATTTTATTCAAAGGACTGAGAAAAATCCATGATAAAAGGTGTAATCAAAAAATAGAAGTCACAAAGAGATGAAGATCACACTCAGGAAATAAATCCTTTCAACGGAGTGTGCCTGGTCTGATACTAATTGAAAAATTAAACGGACTTCTAATTTAACAGTGTGTGTGAACAGTGTGCAACAAAATATTAAATGCGGAATTAAAGGAGACAAATATTTTGTTGACGAAGTGGAAACTCAATTAAGAGAAAAACCACTTTGGGGCAGCCAAACCCAGGATATCCACTATTCAGAAGACAAAGCTAGATACAGAGTAGTAACACTCACATACCCCTGATGCAGTGGTCGTACCTTGCTCTCTAACGTGTACCCCAACACGAATGCCTCCCAACCAGGTCTCCTACCTGAAGGGGTCTTCAATGGAATCCTTTACCTTAAGGCCTAGCCCTAAGATAGACTTCACAGCTGATCAAATCACACACTGGCAAAGCTAGAAAGCTAGCAGATCTTCAATATCTCCCTAAACACTATCTCTAAGCTATAGAGAATTCACCACCGAATTCTATGTTGAAAGCATGCCTTAAGCCTCTTATTTATAGGCTTTGGAAACCCAAAATTGAGTAAAAAACGGATTCTGAGGCACGCGCATCCGGATGGGAGCCAGGGCCGTCCGGACCGGCCAAGTTTTTCTTGTCCGGAAAGTAATTCTAGAATTTTCTGTAGGGCTTTCCAGATGCTAGTAATGGCCGTCCGGATGCTTAATTTGCATAATTTTTTCTTAGCTTTCCAACGACGCTAATTTCGTCCCAATCCGATATTTGAGTAAAAAGTTATGACCAAAATACCCGAGGGTGTCTGAACGGCTTGACCGAGCGTCCGGACGGTCAACTGCAACCGCCTTTCAAAATAGAGCTGAAAGCTTCCATAACAAGGCCACGGCCGGACGGTGTTGCCTGAGCGTCCGGAAGGTTATACTTTGACTGCACGAAATTACCATAATAAGGCTTGGAGCGTCCGGACCTTGAAGGCTGACGTCCGGACAGTTGAACTAGTGCACACAATTTCCATATATGAAGCTTAATCGTTCAGACTGGATCACACATCGTCCGGACGGTAGCAGCCGTCTTCCCATAACTGTGTCTTGAGGCAGAAACCCTAATGCTTGTCAAACACTGAATGGCGTCCGGACGGTATAGCCACGTCGTCCAGACGGATGCGCTGGAACACTGGGGTCTTCTCGAACTCTGAAGAGCGTCTAGATGATTTGCCATTACATCCGGACGGATGAAACCTTGCACTGTTTGAAGCTTCTAGACACTGATGGGCGTCCGGATGGAAAGATCTAGTCGTCCGAACGGATGTTGCTGACTGATGAGCGTCCGGATGGAATACCACGTCGTCCGGACAGCTGACAGGGAACCGAAATAAATCCTTGAAAACTTCACAGAATCTTCTCGAAGAACATAACTAAAGAGTAGACTCTGGATAAAGCAGCATCCCTGTGAAAGAAGCAACATTACATAGAAGTGATTTTGTCCAACAGAATGCAACCAACACAAAAACTAACACCAAAACTAACACCCAGTAAAGTGCCAATTGCAGAATGGCCTCCTCTTTTACAAGGGGTGAAATCATTTGGGTTCCTTGAAATCCATCCAGCAACAAATCCTGCACCTGTTTCACTGCAGTCCATTAGCGGGTCATATGGGAAATCAAAAGACGTATTTAAAGGTAAAAAGGGAATTCTACTATCCTGGAAAGAAAAAAAGACATCCGTAATTACATCAAGGAGTGCGATATTTGCCAGAGAAACAAGGTGGAGAATAGCCATCCAGCAGGTTTGCTGCAACCCCTCCCAATCCCAACTCAGGTGTGGACAGAAGTGAGTATGGACTTTATTGAGGGACTGCCAAATTCACATGGTGGTTGTTGACAGACTAAGCAAGTATGCTCACTTCATTCCTTTGTCTCAACCCTACACAGCAGGCACTGTAGCTCAGCTCTTCCTCGATCAGATTTTCAAGCTCTGCGGATTACCCAAATCCATAGTCAGCGACAGGGACAAGATCTTCACCAGCAACTTCTGGAAGGACCTCTTCTGTTTGAGTGGTACTGATCTCTTATTGAGTTCAGCTTACCATCCACAGACGAATGGACAGACGGAGATAATGAACAAGGGGTTGGAAGGGTATCTCAGAAGTTTGGCAGGGGACAGGCCGAAGGATTGGTTACGGTGGCTCTCTTTAGTGGAATGGGCCTACAATACCTCAAAGCATTCCTCTACAAAACTTACCCCTTTTGAGGCGGTTTACGGATATCCCCCGCCCCCGGCTCTTACCCTACGAAATGGAAACTACCAATGTTCAAGCAGTAAAGGAAACCCTGAAATCCAGAGAGTTTATCCTCTCCTTAATCAAGGAAAACCTATAAGATGCTCAAGCTCGAATGAAACTCTATGCTAACAAGCATCGCACCCCACGTGAGTTTGGTGTCTCTAAGGCGGAATCTTAAGCAATCTACAAGGTACTATGGACCTTTTCAGATCATCCAGAAGATCGGAAAGGTCGCCTACAAATTAGATTTACCCCCAGATTCTCAGATCTACCTCGTGTTCCATGTGTCCCTTCTCAAGAAACAGCTTGGAACCTAAATCATTCCCCTTGCTACCCTGCCAACCCTAACTCCTATGCCAGAGAAAATACTTACCAAGAGATTGATGAAGAAGGGGAATTGAGAGGGTGCGGAGGTGCTCATCCAATGGCTGGACCAACATAAGAGGATGCGACTTGGGAGGATCTCAAAGTTCTTCAGGGGAGATTCCCGGACCTTATGGGCAAGGACCTTTGATGGGGGAGGTTGTGTTATGCACCTTACTGTACTGAGGAGAAGATGGAAGCTGCCAGAAGAATAGGGGTGTAATGTTCGGATAAGGGTTACTTGATACCAGGGCTCGAGTAACCCTTGATGGCTGCCACGTGGTTCTCTTACATGAACAAGATAAGGAGGTGTATTCCAGCTGAAGAAAGGTATTAGAGTCATTTATGGTTAATCTTATGGGTCAGTTGTAATTTACCTTTAAGTCAATTGTATTGTTTTTCTCTAAAACCATTCCAGATTGTACTAGAACGTGGTAGTGGGCGACAACCCAGTAGTGTAATGGGTTGTTATCAGAGTAGTGGGTTGTTTCAGTGATGGGTTGAGTTAGTTATGTGTAGTAGGCCTTAGTGGGTAGTTGAGGGAGCCATTTCCGGAAATGGCTGCACTGTGCTTATGTGTGTGGAGGAGATTGTATTTATTATCGACTCAATAATGAAGTAGGTATGATTTAGAGATTGAACATATAGTCGTGTGCTTATGTGTGTGGAGGATTAGCCCCTTGAAGTGCTAACTTACTTTATAATGCCCAGAAAAGCCTGGTCAGGTAGAGCGGTGGAGGACCCAGATAGCGTTCAAAAATTTCTTAGATTTGGTGGATTTCGGGTTTTTATATCTTTGCTCTGTTTTGTTGTTTGGTGGATTTCGGGGATCTAAATGCTTGCTTGTTTGGTTACTGAGAAAATTTATGCGGGCAATCCAAAAGGCACACTGGTCGATAAAAAAAGCAGGCTGAATTTTCATTTTTCATTTTGGGTTTTTGCACAATCCTGGTGAATTCCTTATTTGGCCTGTTTAATCCAAAACCCAATGCAAGTGCAACATTGGCTCTGATTTCAACGGTTAGCCCATGTAGGTTTATGAGAACCATGTATGTAACGTTGTTGGATGTGTAAAAGCATTCACCATTAAAGAAGCCATTAAATATATTGCATTGAGTAATGATTCAACACTATCCAAAGATACAACTTTTCACCACATTGCCTATGTGACAAGAGGGTACCTCACCTTAATTTATTTTTAAAAAATAAAAAAAAAAAAAAACTCAAAAAGTAATGGGGGACCACCTTACCACATAGGCAAGGTGGTGAAAAGTTGTATCTTTGGGTGGTGATGAATCATTATTCTATTGCATAAATTGACTGCCTCAGTATGCCACCTGTATTTGTTCGAGGTTTTGAAAAGAAAAAAGATTTTTGCACAAGACTTTAGTGTACTAAGACTCATTGGTGGGACACATGCATGGATCCCACTAATGAGTCTTGGTGTGCAAATGTTGTGCACCAAAATGCATAGGTCTCACCAATGAATCTTGGTGTGCAAATATTGTGCATCAAACACTTCTCTTTTGAAAAACCAAACTAGGTTTATTATGGAGTGCGGTGAAGAGTGTTGTGAAGTCTGATGTGTAAATAAATTGCATAGGTTTATGGAGACGTTGACCTTTCTTGGCCATCAATTTGGGTGACTATAATCGTGGTGTTGACATGTTGTGGTCCCCAACAATCTCTTGAATGATTAAAGCATCACACAATCAACTAATGGGATAAGAGATTAAAAAGAAGGGTTAAATACTCTATTGGTACCTGAGTTTTAAGCTTTTTTAAATTTAGTACCTAAGTTTTCATTTGTTTCATAGGTGGACCTGAGTTTAGAGGTAAAAACACTTTGGTACCTCGGTTACATTTTCCATCCAAATATTAACGGTCTTCCACGTGTCAATCGATAAGGTTGACACGTGGCACTATATAAAATAAAAATTAAAAATAAAAATCTTTAAAAATTAATTAAAAAAAAATTGAAAAAAAAAAATAAAAAAAGAAAGAAAGAAGATGGGTGGTTTATAAAGATAGTCATGAGTGCTAAGTCACATATTGCCAAGTGTAACACTCGGGTCCCATATTGGGAAGATGAGTATCCTACATAAAATAAGTGGTTTATAAAGATAGTCATGAGTGTGAAGTCCCACATTGCCTCTTTATTAAGTGAAACTATACTTTATAAGGAACTCTAGAGAAACTCCAAATTGACTAGTTCTTTTGGGGTGATAGTTCAGATGTTGCTAGAACTTTTTCTTGGGTCATACAAATGGTATCAGAGCCACCTAGTAATGCCAGGCCATGTGGTACTAGGGCGCTGCATAATGTGGCCCAGACAAGAACGTCAGGAGTTTAAGAGGGGGAATTTGTAACACCCTGGTCCCATATTGGGAAGATGAGTAGCCCACATAGAATAGGTGGTTTATAAAGATAGTTGAAAATAATTATTGACTTCTAATTTAAACCAAGTGTGTGTGTTTGTGTGCAAACAAATATCTTAAATGCGGAATTTAAATAAGACAATATATTTGTTACGAAGTGGAAACTCTATGAAGAGAAAAAACCACTCCGGGGCAGCCAAACCCAGGAAATCCACTATCCAAAAACAAAACTAGTTACAAAACACTCGTAATCACATAACCCTATGCAGTAGTCATACCTTTAACTCTGACGTGTAACCCAACACGAACGCTTCCCAACCAGATCTTCCACCTGAAGGGGTTTTTGATGGATTCCTTTACCTTAGGGCCGACTCCTAAGATAGACTTCACACAAACAACGAGCACACACCGATAACGACTTGAGAGCTAGCGAATCTTCAATTCTCCCTAAACACCCTCTCAAAGCCCAATGGAATTCGATACTGAATTCATACAATTTACAAGCCTAGAGCCCTCTATTTATAGGCTTAAAAGAAACCCTAAATCTGCTAAAAAACAGACTCTGACTGCGGACCGTCCGGACGGCATTTAGACCCATCTAGACGGATTTCTGCTATATCTTTTCAGGAACAACACAATCCTGGAGGCCGTCCGGACGCTACTCTCTTTCCGTTCGGACGGTGGGCCGTCCGAACATTCAAGTTGTAGGATTTTTTCTTAGCTTTCCAACGGCACCAATTTCTTCTCAATTTGATACTCAAGCAGAGAGTTATGATAAAAACACTGAGACGTGCGCATAAATCTTCTTGGAAGCTTGAAATGCGTCCGGACGGTGTTGCCCTTCCGTCCGGACGGTTGCTGTTTCCCAATCCGTATCTAACATGAAATCCAACTCCATGTAGAAACGGACGTCAGAGCTACACCGTCCGGGCGCTAGGTCAAGCTTCTCTTGTTTCTACATGAAGTTGGATTTCATGTTAGACAAGGATGTCTTCAACGCTGAAGCTTCTAGACACTGTGGGGCGTCCGGACGCCTTCAAAGGCCCGTCTGGATGGTTGCACAGGAACCGGCTGTTCTAACTTGGAAATTGCATGGAATCTTCATGGACATCTTCTTAGAAACTTGTGACCATACACATGGCATGAAATGAGACACTGTCCATATTACTTGAAGACTTTGAGTAGAATCGATAATCTTGTTAAAAAGCAACCGTTACATAAAGTGTTTTTGTCAACCAGAATGTTGCCAATGTAAAATACTAACAAACTCCTCCTTTGTCCATTATGGGACAAAAAACACTTGGCCGGTTCGGAAATACATTCCCGGTCCAAAAACTAACATATACTCCACATTTTTGTCTCAAATGGACAAAAGGTAAACAGAGTATAGAAAGATCATAGTATTAAAATACTCCCCATTGATGTCTCAACAGAACAAAGGTAGACAGAGTATATAAAATCCATAGACAAAAACGCTCTAAAATCCAAAACAATAGGAAACTAGAGAAGAGTCTGCAAATGGCCCAAAAGAGAGGAACAAAAATCCTCCAAGTACCGAATCCTATTGATCCACTGAAATCAAGTAACGGAGAGAAAACCGTATCAAAAGCTGGATTTGAACTACTTCGACTTCTAGCTCCTGAAGCCGGGAAACCATACACTGAAAAGTTTCAGTCACTTGAGTCTTCTTGCCTGAAACTAATCATCCACAGAAAGAAATCCTCTAGACAAGTGGTCTGCAAAATGATAAAGCCCCTGAATCTCTAGCTGGTGCAGATCTAAAGGAAAAGGTTGCGGAAGACTCTGTATGAGCAGGGGGAATGAGCTCATCTAAAATTTGAGATCACTGAAACATATGATTTCAACACTGGTCTGTTTTCCAAAGAGCCCTCTATCTGACATTATGCTGGAAGCCGCTGGACAACATATTCCTGAAAATATTTAAACAGAAATCTATCCAAAAATAACACCACAAGGAAATATTAGATCTTGTTAGTTTCAAAAAGAATGTGGTATTATGATGGCTATCAATTGGATGCATAAAGAAATACAAAAGTAGATATAGCAATCCAAAAGACATAGATTAGTAATATCCATCCAGCATAAAGACAGAAAAAGATATCCATGCACAATCTCTCAATTCATAATCAATTAAAGATTCCAATATTCTAAAAAGAACCAAAGCTTAATAGAATAAGGAAAGTCAAATGAAATACCAGGGAATGAGAAAAGATGTCCAGAGAATACCAAAAACTAAGGATCAGTCCGAGAGAAAACACACACAACATGATAGAATAGGCAAAAAGTAGTGTGTGTTTGGCAGAGAAAGCAAAAAGCTCGCGTCTGGACGTGGTACATACTCGTCCAGATGGCATTCTATCAGATATGAGATCGACAAAGCCGAGCGCGTCCGGAAGCAAGAACATGTCTGTCTGGACGCTTCACACTAGAAGCTGAAAAGCAGAGGGAAATATGCAGAACAGAAATTTCCTAACGTTAGCTTCATAACACGCATGTATAAATAACTAATAAAATAGTCAAATAATATTTCAAAAATATACCAAGATATAATTGAGAGTTAAGAGTCAATAAGCACAAAATTTCTTGCAGATATAAATTTTTCAATAGTAAACTTAACTCATGCAATGCGTGTGTGTGTGAAAGCTTTCTCAATAAGATATGAAGTTCACTGATATGACTTAAAGCAACCGGATTTTCTAAATAAGAGAGAAAATCAATGTTAGATCAGTCAAAAGTTAAACCTTATTTTATTAGGGCCTAGCCACCTTCATCTGATACACTCCCCCTAAGCTGTAGCACTTTTCTTTTACTTCGTCCTTTAGCGGCCGTCTATTTCCACAATGATTTGGTCATTGATTGTTTTTATAGGGACAAGTTCAAGAACAGATTTATAGCACAAAAGCAGTGGATCTTTTTATTTATCCATTATTTTATTTTTTTTTAGTTTTGAATGATTTTTATCACTTGGTGCTGCAACCTAGAAAGAATGCCAGAATTTATGGGTTCTAAGTTCAACTAGCAAGCTGGTCAATTTGACCATCTTAGAAAAAAAAAAAATCTCTCTCATTAGAATTTTCAGAAGCTAAAAGTCAGAGAGAAAAAATGTACCTTAGGGGAGCTTTGGATAGTGCACAATTTTTCATCGCATGAGAAAAGCAACTATCTAGTATTAAGATGCACAAGAAAACTTAGCAGATATCAGACATAAACTCTCAATCATATATAAGCATATTCAATTAATGCACAATGAATTGAGATATCAGGCAAAAACACATACAATATCTAAAAAGCTATATAAAAAAATAAAATTATGTATCTTCTCCCCGTTTTTTTTTTTGTTGAAAACAAAAAAAAAATAGAAAAACAACAAGGATATGCTTATGGAAAAGGAAATAACATCTAATTCCAGCATGTAAGGTAAAATCAAACATGTCCTCAGGGAGAGAGGTTTAGAAATACCAAGACAGAAAAGCAACCGCCCAATGTGCTTTAACTGTTATCCCCAAAAAAATATCTACAGAAGTTTCTCAAGACAACAAGAGAAAATATGGGGATAGAATAAATGGTTTCTCAAATATAATGCAAGGCATGAATAGAATATGGCATGATAAACTATGCAATGCAAAACATACCTGACATGCACTAGGATTTAGGAACCAAAATCCTAGGCATGGTAAGACTTCACCTCTACTAGGTGAGTCCACTCCCCCTCAAGGAGTGAATGGTCTCATCATTCCTGACCCATACCTGCTTGACTCGTGGCAGTGGTTTGCAAGTCTTGTTCATGTTGTCCATTCTTCTTAGCATACATTGCATTAGGCTTAGCAACCCTTCATAGCCATGGTTGCTAATGGGCTTCTGCGGCTTTCTCTTGTAGTGCCTTGATTTGTTCTTCTTTGATTTGCCACTTTGATTGGTAGGAACAAACTTCAGTTGTCACTGCTGATGTTGTGGAGCCTGAAATGCAGTCACAGGTAGAGTGCCTGATGTAGCTCTTGTTGGCAGCTCCTTTTGAACCTTCAACTTCTGTGCCTGAAGATGTGGACATTTGGGTCGGATGTGACCGGTGATGCCGCAGTGATGACAGGTGGGCAGGCTTCTTTTGTTGGAATGCTGCTTGACTTTCTCTGCAGAAATATGGTTAGCATTCTTACAAACAATATTGCCCTTACCTTTTATATGTATCCTATGCGGAGGGACATATTTTGATGAGGAAGAATCTTCAACTTTGCTTTTCCTCAGAACATCCTGCTTAATCCAAGGCCTGTGGGATTTCAACAAATAACAATTTGGCCTAATATGACCAATCTTCCCACAATTATGACACTTAGGAATAAACTTACCTTGTATTCCTGATTCCTTGGAGTTAGGCATCACATGATTAGTTAAGTAAGAATTATCTAAACAAGCTGTATCTTCTATCACAGGCTTAATATCAATAGAATCTAATTCAGAATCAGAAGCATGTGAAGTAGAAGCACTTAAATCATTAAGAATTAAATCATGCTTGTTAGAAATATCTGCATGAATACAAAACATACTTTTCAAATTATTACTAGAGAATTTTTTCAAGAGATCATCTGATTCTTTTAATTTATTCTCTAATGCATCAACAGTCTCAAAAAGCATGGTATTCTCAAATTTCAAAGAGTCAATCAAAACATGTGATTCAGATAATTGTAAAATTAAAGACTATTTTTCTTGCTTAATCTTCTTGAGTTCTTTATTGGATTTCTTAAAGATTTTACCTATCAAAAGGGTATCTTTAGAGAAATCACAAAAATCATCTTCACAGAACTCAGGAAGATTTATGTTAGAAGAAGTCATGGATCACACTTAAGAAATAAATCTAAAACACAAGTGTAACCTGCTCTGATACCAATTGAAAATAATTATTGACTTCTAATTTAAACCAAGTGTGTGTGTTTGTGTGCAAACAAATATCTTAAATGCGAAATTTAAATAAGACAAGATCTTTGTTACGAAGTGGAAACTTTATGAAGAGAAAAAACTACTCCGGGGCAGCCAAACCCAGGAAATCCACTATCCAAAAATAAAGCTAGTTCAAGACACTCGTGCTCACATAACCCTATGCCGTAGTCATACTTTTAACTCTGACCTGTAACCCAAGACGAACACTTCCCAACCAGATCTTTCACCTGAAGGGGTTTTTGATGGATTCTTTTACCTTAGGGCCGACCCCTAAGATAGACTTCATACAAACAATGAGCACACACCGGTAACGGCTTGAGAGCTAGTGGATCTTCAATTCCTCCTAAACACCTTCTCAAAGCCCTATGGAATTCGATACTGAATTCATACAATTTACAAGCCTAGAACCCTCTATTTATAGGCTTAAAAGAAACCCTAAATATGCTTAAAAACAGACTTTGATTGCGGACCGTTCGGACGGATTTCTGCTATATCTTTTCAGGAATAGCACAATCATGGAGGCCGTTCGGACGTTACTCTCTTTCCGTCCGGAATGTGGGCAGTCCGAAGGCTGTCTGGATGTTTAAGTTGTAGGATTTTTTCTTATCTTTCCAACGACACAAATTTCGTCTCAATCCGATACTCGAGCAGAGAGTTATGATAAAAACACTGAGACGTGCACATAAATCTTCCTGGAAGCCTGAAATGCGTCCGGACGGTGTTGCCCTTCCGTCCGGATGGTTGCTGTTTCCCGATCCGTTTCTAACATGAAATCCAACTTCGTGTAGAAACAGGAGAAGCTTGACCTAGCGTCCGGACGGTGTAGCTCTGACATTCGGACGTCTTCAACACTGAAGCTTCTAGACACTGTGGGGCGTCCGGACGCCTTCAAAGGCCCGTCCGAACGGTTGCACAGGAACCGGCTGTTCTGACTTGGAAATTGCATGGAATCTTCATGGACATCTTCTTATAAACTTGTGATCATACACATGGCATGAAATGAGACACTGTCCATATTACTTGAAGACTTTGAGAAGAACCGATAATCCTGTTAAAAAGCAACTGTTACATAAAGTGTTTTTGTCAACTAGAATGTTGCCAATATAAAATACTAACAATAGTTATGAGTACTAAGTCCCACATTGCCTAGTTATTAGGTGAAACTGAGTTTTATAAGGAATTCTAGGAAAACTCTAATTTGACTAGTTCTTTTGGGGTGATAGCGCAGATGTGGCTAGTGCTTTTCGTAACGACCTAAAGAAAAGCGTTAGCCACATTTGCGATATTACCCCAAAATGACTAGTCAATTTGGAGTGTTGTGAGTTTTAAAGTACTCGTAAGCGCACAAATCATATGCAATATAGTGTGTGTGCAAGTGCGAAGTCGACAATATTGTAACCAAAGAATCTTTTTCATGCTCAACATCTTTAAGCTTTTTAAGGGAAATTTTATAAAACTTCAACAATTTTATAGATTCCTTACAGAGCTCATCATATGCCATCTGAAGATCATACTCATCATTAGACTCATCCTCAGATGATTGAAAAGTATTCCTAACAAAAGGAGTCAAGGATCTCACTATTAATCCAAAAACAAGTGAATCCGCTCTGATACCAATTGAAAAATAAAGACTCATAATAAAATCAACCGTAAATAAACAAGCAACCAAAATATAAATCGGAAAAGCAATAGACACAGATATTTTGGTTACGAAGTGAAAAATCTTTGCACCAAAGAAAAAAACCACTCTAGGGCAGCCAAACCCAAGAAATCTATTATTCAGAAGAAATAATTAGTTACAAAATAGTAGCACTTACAATACCCTTGCAATAATCGTACCTTGAACTCTAACAAGCACCTATTTGTCTGCCTCTCAACCAAACCCATGTCTGAAGAGTTCTTCAATAGATTCATTTAACTTAGAGCTCATTTCTAAGTTAGACTTCAAACGGTTAAACAATACAAACCAAATACTCTAAGAGAGTTAGCACATCTAACAATTTCTGCCTAAACACTCTCTCTTAGCACAATGAGAATTCTACACTAAATTTCTACAATAACACAGCCTATGCGCCTCTTTAAATAGGCTTCAAAAATCTTAATTCTACTTAAACTCGGATTTGCATAGGCGATGTCCGGACCTGGCTTCTGGCGTCCAGACCTGCAGCTAAAATTTCAAGTAATCACTGAAGTGCATTTGAACTTGCAACCCTAGTGTCAAGACGTTTGCATAAAACAGTTCCTTTGTCCGCAGTCATCGCATCAGTGTTCAGACATCCTTGCAGACGGGTGCTCTGTGTGGCTTGCATCTGCTGAGCCGTTCTGACTTCTTGCAGACGGATGCTCTTTGTGGCTCGCGTCTGCTGAGCCATTCGAACCTTCATAGGACTCTGAGTTTCTGAGCTAGGCGTCCGGACTCTGGCATCAGGGCGTCTGGACGAGCTGTAGGGAAAACCGACTTTTTGAGGTGTAAAGTCTCCAGAAATATTTCCTTCAACAAGAACTTGCATTCTTAGAGATATTCTGTGCAGATTTATGCCTTGATTAGTCCTTTCCATATTGGAATTAATATTCTGCAATATTCTTCTGGAAGTCCTTTGGAAATACGGTGTCCCTGTTATGGAAGTCCCTGATATGGAAGCGTTTTTGTCAACCAGAATGTAGACAATTAAAATAAACTAACAGTTGTGAGTTGGGTTACGATGATTGTGTTGGAGAAGAGAAGATTCTGCGATGATGGGGGTTTATGCATTGCTGTGTGGGATGGGTTGTGTGCCTATGTAGCAGATCGTCAATTGCTTGAGAAAACAATTGATTATTGAGCTATGATACAAAATTGACGCACTACGAACAACGAACAACAGAAAATAAAGATAATTCTAATGTTAATTTAGAGTCTCACAAAAATAACTACAAGAATGGATTGAACTAGAGTCTCATTGTCGAAAGAGAAGAGAAATCACATCTCAAACACAATATCTATTTTTTCATTCAACATAATCTACCTATTACAATCGAAAAGTATGCTTAAATAGAATTTAAGAAACCCTAGCCCTAAATTGTTTGACTTTTGGGCCAAGCCTATTAGTAAATTATAAATAACTCTAACCCTATTTTGACTCAATTTGGGGCAAACCCATTATCGATTTTCTAAATATATTAACTCTTGAAATATAAAACCTAATTAATCAATAAAACTTAAATAAATCCAAAGACCAAATATTATTTTCTCATGCTGCATCAGATGATGATCGGTTCTTACAACTTGACTTGTTGAAGACGAGGATAAATAAATTGGGGAAGCTTTTTCATCAAGGTGCTCTACTTGGAGTAGTAATTCTCTGCAAAGGTCTTTGATATATTATTTACATTGGACCTAGGCCATGGCTAAAACTACGGCTAACTAGAGGCTTAACTTGTTTTCTAGAAACTGGGTTTGACCTTTGTAAGAATGAAATGTATACTGAACTTGAGAAATCAGTCGTTCATGCTGGAACTTATCACACCATCTAACATAGCGTTTCCTAGTACAAATTCATTGGTTTTAGGCAAACTCCTATTTGTAGAGTCAGGAAATCTTGTACTTTTTTGCAAAATGGGGTAAGATAGGGAATTGACTATCAAACTCATTAACATGATAAGCTATAGCAAACTGCTACAAAATATCTACAAGGGCTTGTGGCAGAATCTCAAAAATCAAACCATGATTAAACCACCATCTGTTGAACCAGACTGGAAGCTGGCTCTTGAACTTATTATCAAAACATAAATACTTCAAACGAGTGTTATTTTTATTTTGATAAAGGATTACTTTTGTCTAGGCATCTACATAATCATAATAGCTAAACTACTGTGAGTGACCTGGGAGAGGCCTAAGAGCATATGGGTGGTCTACCCATTCTTTTTCTAAAATAGGTTTTCGTAATATATAACTTGCCAAAAATTATTATTTTCTGTGCTGGGTCTTTCTTTTGTCAATAATGGGATCTTTGACAATTGACTCATAGTGGATTAAGATATCTATGTAGAAATTTACTGACTTGTTTGGGTGAGATGGATTAAAATTCCATCTAGGAGGAAAATAACTCTTTGCAAGATCCAAAGGATCTTTCAAATGACTTTTATGGGATTCAACATAAAACAAATTTTCTATCTAGGCTTTCTAAACATATTGGGTTTGGTTGGCTTGAAGAAAATAATTTTTGGTAAGAAACTATAACGCCCCATATTTTGAACCAGCAAAATCGTAAGTGGAAACTTTTGATCAGGGCCGACTCAATAGATTTGGAGGCCTAAGGCGAAAAATTTAGGTGGGGCCTTTTTTTATATTTAAATATTTAATCTTTTCCGAACGACTTGTAAAATTTATTTTTGTTAAGCAACATTTAATTTCAACAGATGTCATATTTTGTGTTGAGTTACATATAATTCTTTTTATCTAGAATTTAATTTACTTCATTCTAAAAATTATTTTAATTAGCATAAGGTGCCAATAGAATATTATTATTATTGCTATTTTTTAAAAAATTCTTTATTACAGTCCTTAATTTTATTTCTTCAAGACACAATTAATTACTTGGGCATTATAACGGCCATATATTTAAATATAGATATTACAACTGTCCTTATATTTGCTTATTTTATACAATCAAATATATAAAAAAATAAAAATAAAAAATCATTGTATTAACATTAATCACATTTATAAATATGAATAGACAACACAATGGCATAAATGTTGATATTTTGTACTTTTAAATCGGACAGAATAACAGTATTATAAAATCAAACGCCTATTAACATTTTAAAAATATTTGAGCAGCATAACGGCGCTATAAAAAATATTCATTTTCCCCACTAAACATATTTCCCTTAAATATATATATTTCAAACACACACACACACACACACACATATATATATATATAAACTAATATGACTTATAAATCATTTTTCTTTTTACCGAAAATACTAGAAGCACATAGAGGCTAGAGAATTGTTGTCCACCACCGGATTGAATAAGGAACCAAAACCAAAGTTAGACTTGTTGACCAAATATAAACAAAGAAACAAATGAGACTTTTTTTTTTTTTTTTTTGGTCTTTTTCTATAAGAAGCACTTGATTCTTCTAGAGGCCAAAAGAGATAAACTCCTTCCAAGATTTTCTCTTTTGTTCTCTCAAAGAAAAACCGATGCAGCACTCTTACTTTCTCAAACTCTCTCTCTTCTATATCTATACTAGTCGAAAGCCACAAAAAGGAAGAAGAAGGTACTACTACAGAAACTCACCGAAAAATGAAGTGAGGGACACGGGTCCACTGCTACCGTGAAGGATGTGTGAGCCAAGATAAGTTATTTTCTAAAACTAGTCTTTATATTAATTGATTTACACTAATATAGAGTTGGTTTGCTCTATTTACTAATAATCTAAAAAACATGGGAGTGGGTTATGGGTTCTCATCATTATCCTTTTTCTTTTTCTTTTTCGGTTCAGTATTGTTTGAGGGGAAGATGATGATTTTTCTGGGTTTTGCTTTCTTGGTTCTAGTTGATAAAGATGCAGAAAAGGGTAAGCATCTCCTAGTTTTACTGCACTACGAAGGAGGAGGGAAGGTTCACAGAGAGTGTTTGCACTAAACAAAGAAAATTACGTAGAAGAGCTTGAGAGTTTTGGTTTCTTGATGGGTGAAAAAGCGATGGTGTGAGCTTCTTATTTATAAGGTTCTTGATGGTTGGATTTAGTCCAAGTGTCCTGTGATCGATGGCTGGGGGTTCTCAAGTGTTCGATGAGCTGATTCAATGTATCTTCAGGTGGGATAAAATCTTTGCTGAATCAACAAATACTTATCACTATCTAACAAATAATTAAATTCTAACGAAACATTAATTTTCTGCCAACTATGTTTCCTTTTGCCTTAGTTTCCTGTATACCATTGTTGGGTTGGACGTGCACTTGCGGAACAGTGGAGGGGGAAATTGGGCTGACTCTCATGTTTAGAACAAGGCAAGGACAGCCCACAATTTTTTTTTTTTATTTTTTTTTTTTTTTTGTAAGAATTAAAAAGGAAACAAACATGGGCTGATTTTGCTTAAGAGTTAATGTGGGTCGGGTAAAAATGAGAAGGAAAATAATCATGGTTTTTTGGTAGCCCACATGTACCTATTAAATCTTTATTAAGTAAAAATTAGTTTTTTTTTTTTTTTTTTTACTAATGACTTTAATCATAATCTTTGTAATATATAAGAGTTAATTGTGTCTCTACATGAATTAAAAACCATCAATAGAGATGATAATTTTTTTGCTAAAAATTATTGACAACTTAACTATATATATATAAAAATTATTATTGTTTCCCCGAGCAATATAAGATATATCATAAGGATATTAAAAGTAAGAACAAAATGTAAAGCAATTTAATACTAAAATAAGGACAATAATGTAAAGCCATTTAATACTAAGCATTATGTTTAAACACCAAAGCAAGCATAAAGCCATAGTGACAAAATGTTTAAACATAAAGTTTTAAGAAAAATACATGATAAGGACATATGAAAATAATTACAATGTATCATGCTAAAAGTTTCTCGATAGAAGTCTTAAGGACTGCTAAAGATTAATATCATTTTTCTTTACTTCTTTTTAATCCATAAGCTTATTGGGTTATTAAAATAATAATAACAATAAAAATAGAACATAAGGAAACATAAAAAGAGATATAAAGGAAATATGTGATTTTTTTCAAGGTATAACTTCAAACCATTCTCTTTTGAGTTGAAATTAACTTAGAGATTCCTTTGTTAACATAAAAGAAACATCGTAAAGTATCAAAATACATACATAGAAGTAATTTTGGAATGAACCCACAAAAATCCACCAAGTGGCTGAATATGTGTAGTTTTTGGGGGAAGATGATGCTTTGCTAACTATTTGATAATCTAAGCTATGTTTGGTAAGAGAAACAACTCATATGTTCACTTATAAGGTTGTATTATGCTATTGGAAACTTACAACATAGAAGTATACAAAAAGCTAAGAGAAAGTCAAGGTGGTCGAATAGACCAATAAGAGAACAAAAAGAGAAAGCTAAGGAAACCTTTAAGTGGTCTAACCTTTGTGCATAAAGAAGAAAAGACTGGTTTCTATTTATAGGAAAGAGAAAGCAACAACCAGCCTTGCGACATAAATGAAGAACTGATCATGCTAGGGAGTGAAAGAGGAAGTTTCCAATAAGTTGTAGGTTAAGTCTTCATGAGTCTATCTTCAATGATGACATAGGTGAGATTTTTCTTACAAATCACATGCTTGTCTTAAATGCATAAGGCAGCACAATATTTTGAGGAGAACACCCAAGGTGGTCAGCGAAGGCTAGAAAAATAGAGAAAAACGCAATAAACAACCATTTATCAAAGTCTCTTCCAAGTCAACAAGCCTATTTTCATCATTCATATTAATGGCATTGATGACTATTAATTGAAAGAGGTCATACTTTATGGAAATATCATGGGGGTTTGATGAGTGATTTTTGATGGGTATGAAAAATAGCGATGAATGTAGAAATGGAATGGAAAGATGATAGTGAACTCAAATTAATGGCTGGAGATAGACTCCAAGTGAATCCAATTAAGGCTGGAATCAAACCAAAAGACAAAAGTCTATATCAATTCTTTTCTCCCTTTTCATTAACGACCCAATGGTCTTTAAATATAAATACAATAAAATAAAGCCTAAAGTGATAATACCTAAATTCTAATATTCAAATTCAAATAAACTCTAATCCTAATGAGTTGGAATTCCATTCCATTCCAACTCCACCTCTAAACCAGCTACGTCTACTACTCCTAACAGGTCTCTCAACCCCTCTAATCATTATTGAAATATAAACATAGCCTAGAAAGATAAAGATAAACAGAATCTAAACATAGCCTAGAAAGATAATTAGATAAAGATAAACATAATCTACCTAACCCTAAGGGATCAGTTCTTATCAGGGTTTGGTCAGGTGGTGGAGATTTAGTAGTTTTAAATTTCGTCGACAGTTGGATATTCAAGTACACCCATTTTTAGGCTAAATTTGATATTTTATCCAAATTGAGTTTTGATTTCACGAAACTGACCTAGAAGTCATTTATTTACCAAAATGAGTCCCAATATGTCAAAAACATAATAGGTCATCCTCAATTTTAAAAATAACATGGCAAATTAGTGAAAACGTCGTTTTTGGTGAGTGAACGACGATCCCAGTTAATTATGGAATTCCTTCTTCCTCTGATTGCTATGATATTGTACCACTAGGAATAAGGCTTAAATACAAGCATAATGAGCTGAGAATTGACTCATTCTGAGTTCATATGCCCAAGTTATACTCATTTTAAATTCTAAGGTAAAAATAGATTTTTACCCTGTCACTTGATTTTGAAAGTTTCCTTAATTCCTAAAACAACTATAGAATCCAAATGATAATATCTTCCCAATATTATCATTGATTTTTGTAGATGAATTTAAGAAATATTAAATTCCTCAGGGGTTACATAAACTTTTGGTTACTTGGAACAATGCTGGCTGTCTAACATTCTACCAAGTGGTAGGGGTTTGATTTATTGGGTCCTAGGGAAGCCAATGTTGATACAAATGCTGGTCATGGGGGTTGCAATTTGTTTAACATATTAATTGGTGAACATGAATCAAAAGAGGTTACATTTCTTAGGGCAAGAACAACATGGTGTCCAAGTTGTGACTTCAAAGAATTAGTCTTACTCTTACTTTTTTGTGGCTTTTTATCAGCCATCTTTTCCCTGCAGGAATTCATGGGTTAAGAAATTAGGAATGGAGTTTTGACCTCCTTTGATATATTCTATATCAACATAAAAAACACTTAAAATTGATTGCTATTTGGCAAAAATCTATTTAGATGCAATATTTTGGACATCTTTTTCTAAAACATGTTTTGCACTTTTACAATTAACACAAATTATAAAATTTTTATTTAACAAATCACTTTGAAATTTTGATATGCATAGTACTATAGATGAAATCTCTTTCTTAGTAGTACTATAATTACTTTGTGAAGAATTTCAAATTCCTGAATGGAAACAAACAATCTGTTAAGGAGAATCTAGACTAACTTGATGCTTGAGAATGCCACCATATCCAATATTGGAGGCATTGATTTAAAAATTTGGGGTAATTACCTTTTCCTCCCATGAACTACCAACTTTTGCGCAAATCCCTCATGAACTACCAACTCGACCAAAATAGAACATCCAACTACAAAAGTTACAAGTTTTTTTCCTCTTCTATAAGTTAGAGGGGTTAAATCTGACAGTCAACCTATCATGTGACCGTCACATGCGTTTTTATGTTTTTTTCTTCCTCTTTTACCCTAATCTTCCTCAGTCTCTCACTCTCTCTTATCTTTCTTTTTTATTTATTTATTTATCTTTTCTCTTTCATATCTTTTTCTCGCTCAGGCGCACGGGCTCTTTACTCTCTCATTTTCTCTCTGACCAAACAGAATTGCAAAACAAAAATGAGAAATGAATAAGTTTGTGCCCTTATGTGAAATAGTTTGGTATACCGAGAGGGACTCTGCAATAAACAGTAAAAAAAAAACTGTTATTTATTTATTTTTTTATATATAGAAAACAAAATTCAGTTTGCCTCTGTTTTGAGCACCGCAAACAGAGTCATATGTTTTCCTCTATTTGTATGATATGGGTTACTGAAAATAAACCAAGTTGTCTAGGAACAATTAAAGAACAGATTTAGGGTACAAAATTAACTGACCGAAGCCAATTTCATGGAAAATGATAGGTGGTGTGATTCCGTTTCACACTCTGCAACAAACACCAACTTTGCATAATTTACATTTCCAGACTTCACATGTCAACAAGGGAAGTACTCAGCTGATAATTCAAAACTATCACTTTCACGATCACTAGGGAATGAACTCATCTCCCTAAGCTCAAGTTTCCTACCTCAGTACAAACAGAAAGCATAACCACCATGGTGGTCTCATCGGGCTCAAACCTACAATCCCTCATCTTCACAAAATACAGCATCCCATCACCCAACCATGAATTCTCAACACAAGCAGTAATTACCGCATTCCAAGAAACAACAGTTCTAACAAATATTTCATCAAACACCCTACATGCACACAATAATTATCGCATTCCATGAAATTTTGAGTGTTTTTTACATAACTAAATCCTAAATTAACATATGAATTCGTATGAAAACTAAAACAACAACAAATTTGATTCCAAACAAAAGGTTTATATTTTGAACAAATGTCATTTCGAAATGCAGGTTTTTATTTTATTTTATTTTTCGTTTTCATTAACCCTATAGGTCATGGTTTAATGGGTCTAATTCCTCACCTCCGCATTTCATAGAACACCCATATGGCCTCTCTCGGGGAGTTGCTCGCAGCATATCCCCCGTTGTAAAGAATCCATGGACTATTATCTACTTATTGTTCTTCTTGTTTCTAATCGTTGCTTTAGGAAGAAGACGTATGGATTAGTTGCAGAGATGAAGAAGATAATAAATGAAAGAGAGGGATAGAGATAGTTGGCAATGACGAGGGTAAAAGAGGAAGAAAAAAAATATAAAAACGCATGTGACAGTCACGTGATAGGTTGACCGTCGGATTTAACCCCTTTGACTGACGGAAGGAGGGGAAACCTGTAAACATGGTAGTTGGATGCTCTATTTTGGCCAAGTTGGTAGTTCATGGGTGATTTGTGCAAAAGTTGGTAGTTCATACGGAGAAAATGTAATTACCCAAAATTTTTTAAAGGCTTTTACATCAGGAATGCCAAGACAAGGTAAAGTCTTAACATATTTTTTGACTTCTTTGGCAATAGAAGTGTGGACTTTTGTCCAAGGAGGAGGATTTCTTCGTAGACAATCATACAAAGGTTTAAAATGTTTTCGGAGATTTTGATAAAAATTAGCAACATAATTTGAAGATCCTAAGAATCTTTGTAGCTGAGTTTTATCAATGATAACATTAAGCAATTTGTCTGCAAATTGAATGGCCTGATCAATGGGTTTGACCATTCCTTGATATATGTTGAAACCCAAAAATATGACTTTGGTTTGAAACAAGATGCTCTTCATAGAAGAAACTAGAGAAATGTTCACATACCCGCCTCAAACTACCACCTAATTGATAATGTCCCCCCCCCCCCCCAAAAAAAAACTACAAAAAAGTTGTCATGTTCCCCCAAGGCCAATAAAAATACAAAAATGACCTTATAATTATTTTCAATAAGACAAAAATAGTCCCATAAATTCAAAAAAAGAAAAAACTTGATTTTTTTTTCTTTTTTTTTTTTCAATACGAAAAATTTATTTATTTATTTATTTTTAAAAAAAGATTTTTTTAAACGAAAAATTTTAATTATTTCTTTGAAAAAAAAATTAAAAAAACGAAAACTTTTTAATTTTTCTTTTAATTTTAAATTTGGCCACCCCTAGTTTTTATGTACTTCTTTTTAATTTTTTTTTTTTAGTTTTAGTTTTAGTTTTTTTTTTATTTTTAATTTTAGTAATTAATTTAATTTTTATTAAGGTTATTTTTGTCATTGTGAGGAATATTGACAAGTTTTGGTAATTTTTTTGGGGGGGAGAGGAGGACATTATTCAAAATCAAAATTTGGAGGGACATTGTCAAATGAATGGTAGTTTGAGGGGGGTTTGCAGACTTTACCCAAGAAACTACGAACCCACTAACTTTAATGATGCTTAGAAATGAATGAAGGTGCTTTCAGTGTTTATCAATTGGCTTAGAAAAAATAAGAACGTCATCTATATGAACAATGGAGAAATGAGATATGGGATAAAAAAAATTCATTCATAATATTTTGAAACTCACTTAGCGCATTCTTGACCCCAAAAAGCATGACATTCCATTCGTAGTGACCGAAAGGTGCAACGAATGTTGTTTTGTACTAATCACTTTCATAAATCTGGATTTGCCAAAATTCATTCTTCATATCAAACTTACAAAAAACACGAGCCTAACTTATTTTGTTGATTAAATCTCTCTTATTTAGGATATGATATTTGATCTAGTTCTGCATTTTTCTGAATATAAAAAGTTAAACAAGACTAAGGAAATTTACTTTTCCTGATAATTATTTTACTTAACAATTATTTTATTTCACTTTTACAAAATTCCATTAACTGTTTACTCATTTGAATGGGTTGAGTTTTGTAAGGTGAATAATGGTGGAAGATGGAAATGAAGGAAGATATCAATGGCAAATACTGGAATTAGAATGTAAAAGGAAACATACAGAGCTCTTCGAGAGGCCCTAGCTCTCCAAGGATCGATCTACAATATTCATTCAAGTCTCCCCTCTTCTCATCTCTCATACTTCTTATATAGACTACAGTAGGAATCTCTCTCAATAACGACTGACAATAAAGATACCCAACTGGGGTATAAAAGTAAAATAACATTATGCTAATAGATTTCATAATCCTTCTAGAATTATCTACCAACTGTCCTACCACGTCACCCTTCTCCTACACCCTGGTTGTTAGATGGGGATGCGAATGGTAGGCACGTGACAACTTTAGTAAGAATATTTCTTTCACTAAAATATTTTACATAAAGGAGCTTACAATATGTTTCTTTTTATGCCAAAAAGTATTAGGCCGAGCATACTTCAAGTTGTATTTTTTGTTCGAATCTTTCAATTTTTTCTGAAAGAATTTTACTTGATAGTTGTTCTTCAATTATTTTACATTTTATTTATTCATTAAGGAAATTCAAATGTTTTCTTTTGTTATGTATCAAGTTAATTGTTTTAGAAACTTCTTTTAACAAATTAATGTCTCTGGGCTTGGGTTTCTGAAAGATCTTACTTTCTGTCCTAGAAATTCTGTGGTAGGGCCTTTGCTATAAGTTGAAAAGGGATACAACAGACACAAGAGAGGGTTACCTAGGATTACATGTGAATCAAGCATATTTTTTTATTAAAACAAATGATATTTTAAAACAAACATTATTTTGACAAACATGTGCCTTGGATAACTTGTATTCTGTCTGCATTTTACTACCGGTAGTTGATGATAGTTTTTCTTTGGTTTTGGAATACTACTTAGGGTCCGTTTGGATTTGCGATTTCAAAAAGTGCGATTTAAAATAACGATTTGAAAAAAATAATTTTTAAAAACGCAGTTAAGTGTTTGGCAAAATCACAGTTTAGCCTTTAAAATTGCAAATTAGCATTTAAAATTATGCGTTTAAAAAAAAAACATCATCTTACCTGCGATTTGAAAAAGCAGATTTTCTGCGTTTTCAAATCGCAATTTTTAAAAATCAGTTCCCAAACGATTTATGTTTTGCGATTTGATTTAAAATCGCATTTATTGTCTATGAAATCGCAATCTCAAACGCACCCTTAATAGGTAACATTCCTTCCTGAATGTAGTTCAAATCTGCACCAAAATCAATTAAGGCAACAACACCAAATGCAAATTCATTATTAACTATGATTGTTACTCTGGAATTCCATTTTTAAAAAGAATCCTGTCGATCATACCTAATAATTTGGTTTATGAATTTGAGTCTTTGACTTCCAAACTTGGTTGATCTTTCTTTATTAAAGAAGTCAACTTTACTTGATCTTCTTATGAAAACATTTCTTGTTCACTTTCAGATTTACTTTGTTCTGAGTTTTTTTTAATCAATTTTTAAAATCATTACTTCTCGTTCTAATGCTTTGTTTTTGTCTTTTAAATTCTTTATTTCTATTTTGATTTGATTTACTTCATGTTGTAAATCTTGAAGGTTTACTTCTTTGTGAGTACTCAGTTTTAAATTGGTGTAAAATTTCATTTAGACTACTTCTTTAATTAACATATGTTTAATTTTTTTTTTTTTTGAGATACTAAGCTTTGATCTCAAGATCTTCAACATTTTCAATTAAACATTTCTTAGGAACACCAAGTAACATATATTATCATCTCCTAGAATTTCATTTTAAGAACAAATGGTTTACTTATTACCAATAGTTGGTGATTTATGGTTTCTTCAATGTCTGTTTGTGTTGAAGAATTAACATCTTCTTCTTCATATTGTTATGTGTTTGCAGTATGACATGGAGTACATACTTGAGATTCAATTTTTATTCCTTTAAATCTGCGTTAGAATATATTTAAAATATGTTATGACATGTACTGTATTTGATTTATTCTGTACATTAATTCTCTGCTTTATATTTCTTAGTTTTTGTCAATTTATGTTTCCTTTTATAAGTCGATTTAGGTTTATTTTTATAGGTCGACTTATTTATACACGGTTTAAGACACACATAAATATAATATTCTATTCAGAATTTTCCGTCATTTTATCAATTAGTATCTCTTTTGATTTAATGCTCTATCTTTTATCATAAAGGGCGACTTATATCTTGGTTCATCAAAGCTTATTCTAACAATTCCAACTTGATATTGTTCAATATACTTTAGATCTATTATATTGTTCTGAACCTTTTTAGGGTGATTTTTATAGACAAAAAATGCGATTTAAACCAAATCGCAAAAAATGAATTATTTGAAAATTTTGTTTTTAAAAAAAATTACGATTTGAATGCAGACAATTTGGGTGCTTTTTTGAAAACACAGAATTTTAAAGGCTAACATGTGATTTTAAAGGTCAAACTGTGATTTTACCAAATGTTTAACTGCGTTTTTAAAAATTATTTTTTCAAATCACACATTTTAAAATCGCATTTTGTAACACGTTTTCTGGTTTAATGGGAATTTAGAGTAGAAATGGAGAGAAATAGAGAAATGGAAGAAGAAATTAAAATGGAATTAACACTGATAATAGGCAAATTCGAGGATGCCTAACACCTCCATGAGTGATTCGAGGTACTCTCCCTCCATTTTCAGCCAAAGGATTGGATACCAATTTTCATACCTAAAACATTTAACTAGACTTGTTTATATAGACTCATCTAAGGGCTATTAAACTAATAGGCCACTAAGTAATAAACCATTAACTAATAAGGCCCAAGGCCCATTAACTACTAAGGTGGCCCATTACTAATATATCTGTTACAATACCGACCCCTTTAAGCACCTTGCCCACAATGTGCAGTTATTTTTTAATATAAAAGCTTCAAAAGTTGGTTGCTGCCCTTTCTTTGTGAACAAAAATATCGCTCCAATTGTTGTAGGCCCAATAACCCACAAAAAGTAGCCCTTTCTCAAGGATAAACAGTACTGGTTCCCATGCAAGTGGTCCCATGCACAAAATCCAGCCCATTGTAAAATCCACAATCTTCTATAAGCAAAAGGATAACCATCTTCACGCATGACTGCGTGAGAGAGAAAAAAGAAAAGCCTCCTTCAGCTTTGAAATGAAATGGACTCTTGCTGTCTTTCATTTTTTAAAACAATTCATGTGGATGCCACCTGTCCGTCTGCCTAGGCCTAAAGTGCACAGCCCGAAATTGCCCTTCGTCATCCATACGGACCACTCTTCTCCTTTCTCTGCAGCTCCTAGAACCCGTAGAGAAAAGCATCGGAACCGGTCCAAGTCTCCGGCCCATAGCTCGGCTTCTCAGACCTCCGGTCCCCTGTCTCGCGCGGCTCCGGCGACAGCAGTGCCGTCCTCCTCGCCCAGCTCTCGTCGCATCCTCTTCTTCTTTCCAACGCCATCGGTGTTTGAGAACAACAAAATCCACTGCAACCTCGGGCAAATATGGAGACAAAAAGGAACTCAAAGTTTGAGTTGAGGTTTTCTGATCCGACCTTTCAGCAAGCAAGTACGGCTCAAGTTGAGAAAAATCCACCGGATCCGGAGCTCGTCTCCTTTCTTCAGCTCTCTTTTCATCTTCTCCATTTTTGATTGTGGCCAAGTCCACGAACTTCTCAGGAACCGGATTTGATGCTGGAATTGTTGTCTTTGTCAATACTGGAATTGTTGTTTGTTGTGTATCTCCAACCAGAGCTGTTTCAGATTCTGGAATTGGTTGTGTGGTGTCAACGTCTTCAACTGGATCTGGAATGTGAATGAGGTCTAGGTTTTCTTCTTTTGCAGGAACTGCAAAACGTGCTCTAAGAGTCCGAACGAATTCTTCCCAAGTGATCGCACATTTGCTAGCTCGTAGTTCCCTGAACCATAGATTAGCCTCGCCGACCATATGGAAAGCAGAAATGGACAGTCGTTGCTCTGCCGGAATATTGTAATACACAAAAAATTCTTCAGCTCTGCAACACCACGTTTCCGGATCTTCCCCATCGAATAGGGGAAAGTCCAGCCGAACAGATTTCGGCCTCATGTTTTCCTTCCCGGACGTTTCACCTCCTTCTAGAGTAGGCTGAGTAACCAGCGGAGGAAACATTTCCTTCTCCTTACCCCGCGCATTGAACCCAAGAATGCCCGAGATCGTGTCCTGAATACGCTGAAATTGAGTCTCGTAATGGAGCTTCATCTCCTCCTGATTCCTCTGCAGTTTCAACATATCCTTCTGCAAATTCTGGATCTAGGTAGTAGTCCTGTTGTTCCAGTCAAATTGATGAACACTGAGAGCTTGCAAAGCTTCTTCTGTCAATTGGTCACGGGTAACGATATCAACTAGAGATCGAGCTTGATTTTCCTCAGCCATGGTGTTAGATCGGGTTCTCCCAGACAGGAAATCAGAGTGGGCAATTGGATCAGAGGCTCTGATACCAATTTGTAACACGTTTTCTGGTTTAATGGGAATTTAGAGTAGAAATGGAGAGAAATAGAGAAATGGAAGAAGAAATTAAAATGGAATTAACACTGATAATAGGCAAATTCGAGGATGCCTAACACCTCCATGAGTGATTCGAGGTACTCTCCCTCCATTTTCAGCCAAAGGATTGGATACCAATTTTCATACCTAAAACATTTAACTAGACTTGTTTATATAGACTCATCTAAGGGCTATTAAACTAATAGGCCACTAAGTAATAAACCATTAACTAATAAGGCCCAAGGCCCATTAACTACTAAGGTGGCCCATTACTAATATATCTGTTACACATTTTTTAAAATCATAAACATAAACAAGTCCAAAAAAACTATTGACTTGGATGGGAGACTATGGATATGGGTACTTTGATGTTTGCATCAATGATTCAATGGTGTCACTTTGAATTAAAAGATAACTAAAAAGTTAAACTCAATATTATAAAGGAAAATATTACAAAAGTAAAAGCCTTGAAAAAACTGAAATTTAAAATTTGAATTCTATTACGTTTCATCTTAATTAATTGAATCATTGATGAATGAATTGGTGAGCCCAATAAATTTGATAGGATTGAGGAATTTTTAAGTGACAATTAGCATACTAAAGTGCGCCTCTTCGGTGCATAAACCAATCATGCGCATAGTGTAACGCTGACGGGCGGTTGGAGACGCTCCGTCATTGACCGTTAGTATTTAGCCAGGTGGGACTCAGGGCCCATCCACGTGGTCTCTCTGTTCCGTCTTCTCGTCAATCCCTCTCAGATAATAGACTTAATAGTGAAGATTTTGGGAGGACAGCGAGGATAAACAAATTAAACAAAACAGAGAGCCAGGACTTTTGAGAATTTCAGTGATCGATCAAATCGAATATGGCGGTGTGATATGGGCGTGTTTGGGAACATCAATTAGCAATGAAAGGTCCTTTTTCGGTCCCCGGAGACTACACCTACTTCAAGTCTCAGGTCCCTCTCCACAAGATCCCCGTACGTTTCGCTCCGAATTCTGGGTTTTGTTTTGATATTTTTTTTTCCCCATTTTCATCTAATTTCTGATCGTGGGTTTGTCTCATTAGCTTCATTTTTCAGTGGGTTTGGCTTTGTTTTGACGTGTGTCTCCTTTTTCTTAGTCAATCATGCGGTAGTGGATGAGCCTAGGTTTATAACTCTCTGATCAATATCTGAATTGGGTTTCAAGTTGTGTACCACTTGTGTGAATTTGGATGTGGGTATGGAAGAAGGTTTGTTTGAGAATGAATTTAGCTTGTTAGCCTAGACGGGTAGGCCTCTTTGTTTTTGCCATAATTATTATTTTTGTTCTTACTCAATCACGGGAATGTGGATGAGAATGGATTCACATTTTAATCGTTATTGAATCTACTGGGTTTCTCTTTTAAGTCCAAATTATGCAAATTTTGAATTGGTTTGATCAAGGGTTTTACACCGGCTTCGTAATGTAGCTGGGCGTGCATTCTGTGTTGGCTATAGTCTCTTTGTTCTCTGTTAAATATAGAGTTCTTTGAAGAGTTGCTTGTTGTCTGTTTCATTATGCATCGGGTTTCATCTTATTCTTACAATTTTGTGAATTTTGGTTCTAATTCGTGATGGCAATGAACTATAGATCAGGTTTCAATATGTTTTCCCATTTGCAAGAACTTTGATTCTGGTATCTTGAATTCTATTTGATAAAAGGATTTCATCTCAGCTTCATTTTTCTGTTCCCTTTGTTTTGTCTAATGTCTACTTATGATGAGTTTCGTTTTTTATCTGTCTGATCGTTTTGTATATTTAATTTCAACCTTCCTTTTTCACTTTGAAGCTGCATTTAAACAAGCAAATGTTGCTGGTGATTGGTTGTGAATCTTCTCTCCAATATGTGTTTGACTTTATCATAATTGAGTGGTTATTTCTTTAGAGATGCCTATAATACCCCTGCCACATGTCATTTTTCAATTAAAAAGTAATAAAATTAAATTTTAAAAAAAACTAAAAAAAAAAAAATATAAAAATATGAGGTGGCTGGCCACCCCCATTTTGGCCAAGGGGGTGGCCAGGGCTAGTTTGGGGGTGGCCGAACCACTGCCACCCCCAAAGAGCAAAATGGGGCTGGCCGAAATCACCCCCAAGAGCCATGGAGCCACTCTTGTTTGGCCTGGGGGTGGGTTTGGCCACCCCAGACTGGCCGATCTGGGCCCACTCGGTCACCCCCGAGGGTAAACCCTAACATTTTTTTTTTGGCCCTTGGAGGTGGCCAAACCACCTCCATGGCCCTTGAGGGTGGCTCAACCACCCCCAACCACCCCAAGGCCAGACGAGGGTGGTTCAAGACTTTTAGGGGTGGTTTCAGCGGCCATGGGAGTGGTTTGGCTACTTCCATATTTTTTTTTTATTTTTTAGTTTTTAATTTTTTTAATTGAAAAATTGTCGTGACAGGAGTATTATTGGCATATTTCGACAAAATGGGTCTTTTTGAAACTTTTTGGTAGTTGGGGGGCAACTTCCAAAATTGCTGGTAGTTTGAGAGACTTAAATATAATTTTCCTAAAAAGAAAAATTATTTAGAGCATGTTGATGAAATTTTAAATAGGGTTTTAACTTTTATATTTCAAAAATACTTGATATATTTGGTACTGGTATGTTCTGAAATAGCCTTGTAGAAGGTTCTTGCAGAGCAGCTCTAGGCAGTGGTGAATATGTTACCCATTTATGATCTACGTATTTCTTTAATATCCTTTTCTGGAGAAATTTTCTAGAACTGGAACATATTGTTGGAGTAGCGTCTTGGAACAACGGTGACCTAGGTGAACAAGTCCTCGATTGAGAACATTGATCTCTAAAATATCTCAAGAGTGGGAGTGCCTCATAATTTTCAAATAAATAAGGATTAATATTGATGATTCTGTTAATATCTTCCACTCCCCAGCTGTACTAAATATAACCTGTGGATCAGTGACAGATCCACTCCTAAGTTGCCAAATTGCGAATTGAGAGTCGGAGCGAGGGCCTAGGTGACGAATTTGTCACCCTGGTCGTGACTTTGGGAATGATTGCAATGGCTACTTCTGATTCAGTCTAGTTTATTGACGAAGACCAATCAGAATATTAGCTTGTGTTTTGTTGATGTATTTTAAAGCACAGAAGTCCAGTTATTTATTTATTTTGTGGGAGAGTGAGCATTTTTGCATTAACTCCTTGATGATGTTCACCTTGATTATACCTTTTATTGACTGATGATGTCTTGGCCTTGGAACCTTCTTTTTTCTTTTTTCTCACAGATTGGCACAAAGCAGTGGCGATATTATGATTTTGGTCCAAAGGTGGTACCTCCTCTTGTTTGTCTTCCTGGAACAGCAGGGACAGCGGATGTATACTATAAACAGATAATGTCATTGTCCATGAAGGTTGTAAGTTTGATCTTTTATGGTTTCTTCATCATAACTGTGACATTATTTTGTGTCAACATGTTAGAAATTCATATTCATTCATTTTTTTTTTTGCCCTCTTTTTATATTTCTTCTTCTTCTTTTTCTTCTATAATGTAGAAGTTGGGGAGTTTATGACATGGTTTTCTAAGTTCTCACGGATTAGTATTTATATCATGGAGATTCTTAGTGTCATGGCCCAAAAGTCCAAAATGGCATGATAACTGCTGTCACTACAACAAACTCTAAAATTGAAACAATTCAACCAGAGCATCTAAAAATTCATCAACACAATGTTCAAAGTCCACATATTATCGGTATCCAAATACTACCAAAAACCAAACCTAAATAAAATAATAACAAGAACTCCATAGGGTAAAAGACCACGATAACAATTCCAACAAATACTAAAATCCCAAGTGAAACGGAAGGTCTCCAAGAACAACCATTTAAGTAAATCTAAAACATTAACATGTCCACTACTCCATAAACTAAAATATTGAGGCACCTTAGCAAATTCTCATGGACTCGCACCAAAAGACTCCAAATCCTCCAATGTTGTGCTAGAAGGATCCTGATATGCTATAGTATCTGAAAAATGTTAATAAGATTTAATGAGTCACCTTACTAATTTAATTGGTTAATCCAAATGTGAGATTGAGCAATGTATACTTACCCCCACTTTCATAAGATTTTTTTTAAAAAAAAAATCAGTAAATAACTTGAAGTAAGAATAACAAGAACTTAACGGTAAAACCTGCGCCAACATACTAATATATCAAGTAATTAAATAAGTTTAACATGAGAAATTCACTTCGTAATTTCAAAACAATTAAATAACACTTTTCCACACATTACTTACAATTTATTGTGAGCAATAAAGTTTGATCATATCCAAATACAGAAAACTCACCCTAGGCCTTGGCATTCTCTGTGGTCCTTCGAATCAGGACAATGGTCTTTGAATCAGACCGACAAATATAATGCCCTTCGAATCAGGCTCAAATAAATATCCTTCGGATCAGGACATTGGTCTTCGAATCAGACCAATAAAAATAATGCTCTTCGAATCAGATCATTAGCCTTTGAATAAGGACTAATATCACTCACACTTATCTTGGGGTGTTTCAAATATAATTCAAGGTGTACAGAGCTAATATTATCAATATTCAAAATATTATACCCAACATGTCAATACCAAAATTTTAATAAAAACTCACATGGTACAAAATATTTGCACCTCAGCACCAAAATATAGCTCGTCTCACCATGTGTTTGACATATTCGTAATACTCATAAAATAACACTTAATATATAAATAATACAATAAATTCCAGCAACTATTAATTCTTGTAAAACATCAAATTCGAGTATTTGAAAAATAACCCAAATTAACCAATTCTACTTACCTAATGCGCAAACACCAATATCCAAGAGTTTCTTCGTACCCTTAGAGGTTCTAACTTGTTCCTATTCAAGAATGCAACAAATCAAACATTAGCACCTAAGCGAATCACAAAACCTAATTTCTCCATATAACATATTCTTTAAAAATCCATTTCTCTTGTTTAATCCCAATCTCCCTTACATCAGATTCATTTGATGCATTAGAACACTAATTTAAGGCCTCAAATTCGCATACAAAACATCAATTTAGAGACATTCATATAACTTTACAAAATCCCATAGTTTCACCCAAAATTAAGACCCTATATGCTCATTTTACTCAAATCAGCCACACCCATTCCTTAATGAATGTTCATACATGTAATCAAATCCTTTAGAACACAACACAATAGGGCCATCAACTTGAAGCAATTAGAATTCAAAAACAGAAATCCCTAATTTTCCATGTATAAACAACCATAAATCTCAAATTTTCCTCAGATTAGTCGAACCCATTGCAATTTGAATGAACCCACATGTTATTCTAACATCTATAAACAAGACCCATTCATCAATTTTGAAATATTAAGGCTGAAGTATCAAAATCCTCAACTTTTTGCATTATTTTATTTTTATAAGTAATCAAGATATCATTAAAAGCGTAAGGTACACATAGAGTATACAAGAGAAGCCACCTAATTAAGAGTGTGTTGACCACATGGTTTGGACTATTAGGAAGACAGCTCAAGACAACTGTCCAAAGATATAGGGTGTTGAAAAATAAAAACTTAATCTCCTCTAAAGTCCTCTTGCGATCCTCAAAACTTCTATCATTCATTTTCCTCCAAAGACACCACAAAAGGAGCATCAAAGTACCTCGTATTTTTCCCTCCGCCTCACGAAGGTACCATCTTCCACACAACATCTTCCGAGTGTTGTCGATAGTCCACCAACAAGCATACAAGTCAACTACTCGTCTAGACATAACTCATGACAGCCCAAACTGACTGAAGAAAACATTCCACATGGCACAAACAACCTCACAATGAAGAAGAAGATGATCCACATACTCTCCATTCCTTTTGCACATGCAACACCTATCCACCAAACTGGCGTGCCACTTTCTTAGATTGTTTATAGTAAGGATCTTTCCTAGGGCCACCTACCAAGCAAAAAAGGCAACCCTCATTGGAAGCTTAGTCCGCCAAACACTCTTTCAGGAGAAGCGTAAACTCTCACTAGAAGTCATGACACTGTAAAAGGATTTAATACTAAACAATCCTATTTTGGAAAGGACCCACCACAGCTTGTCTTTGACCAAACAAAATCCGCAATTTCAGCATTATGGAACCCTAACTTTTTAAATCTTTGATTCATAACAATATAGCTAGTATTTTCTCAAATTAACATCATAAACTGAAAGGACTCATCAAAAAACATACCTCTGTGTGATCAATTGAAGAAAAACTAGCGATTTTTGTCAGGTCGGGTCGCTAATGGGTATGGCCAGAATTTGAGTTTTCCGACGAGTTTTGGAGCCAAAAACACTGGTTTTGGGGTGAGAGAAGGCCGACTATGGTGTTTATGGGTTGATTCCAGTCAAAGACCAATTGCTTTTGTGAGATTTGGCCAAAGAAGATTCAAATCTTTCTTCTCCTTTTAACTCGCCTCACTCACTCTATTGAAGTTCTCTCTCTCTCTCTCTCTCTCTCTAATCTTGGTTCCACTAATTCACCAATACAGAGAGAAAGACAATGGAAAGAAGATGAAATTGTGCATGTAGAGAAAGTAGTGGCTTTTGTTTTGAAAAAGAAGGAAGTTATTGGAGACGTGCGGCAGTTTTTTATTCTTCTTTAAAACGTGAGCAGCAATTTTTTTTTTTTTGTTATGTCTTGGAGTGGAAAACAATTGATGCTTGGAATAATTTTGGTTGAGCAATATTGTTATTTGGGGAATTTATTTCATCAAACGGATATGAGATATGAAAGGAAATTATCATATGTTATCATAAAAACCTTCATTTGGCAATATTCTGTTTTCCCATAGATTTTCATGTGTTTTATATGAAGAGAATGTGATATAGATCGGTTGTGTAAGCCAAGTATATAATGTCCATCAGCTTATCATGGTTATATTATCAAAGTCTACAGTTTATGTTTCTAATTTATTAGCTTAAAATTTCCTTTTATTTGAAGAAATAGGGAACTAATGATGTCCATCTAATGTGTCAGCATAAAACAAATTGACATGGGAAGGGTGAAGAAGATTAGAGATATAATCAAATATATCTGTGAATCCTTCCTGAGCCATTTAGATTTTGGCTAGATTATGTTTAACCTGTTTTATATCATTACTAACACAATAGATATGAACTTGCTTTTCTGTGACTCATATAACCAAACATAGACACTTTTTTTAAGTTAGTTACCTCTATAATGTTCGAACTTCTTTCGCCTCATTTAGAATTTCATGGTCAACATGGCTATTTCGTTGTGGTCTTTCTTGTCCTTATCTCGCTAGATGGAATAAGTTCTGCAGCTGGACACCGTTACGCCAGTAATGAATCTGTTAGAATTATTTTTAGAAATGTTAGAATTTTTCTACATATTTTTAGAAAGTATGTAGGGTAAGGATTCCAAATTGTAGAAATATGAAAAATCTTAAAAGGGACAAGCCAGTGTGCACTATAGTTAATATTTTATTTTTTTAATCCTTGTCATAATATATTCGTGTGGAATGAAACTAGACTGTTTTACTTATAAAAAAAGAAAAAGAAATTAGACTATTTCAACAAGAAAATTTTATTGATGCTCTTGTTGTACGTGATGGTAATTGCCTAAATCCTGTTTTGTGCGTGTGGCAAGTAAACCTTCTAGTGTGCTACCATAACCATTACTTGTTTTTTGATGTTATGCATTATAAAATTTTGAACTAAAATTGAAGAATCATATTCTTTTGAAATGTGTAGGGTTACCGGGTGGTTTCTGTTGATATTCCACGGGTATGGAATCATCACGAGTGGATTCAAGCATTTGAAAAGTTCTTGGATGCTATTGATGTTCATCATGTAAGTGCTTCATTTCCTTTGCCAATTTCTTCTACCAAATTTTCTGGGTTATCAATATATTTCTTGTCTATCTCATTTTACTCTATCTGTTGTATTTAATGTTGTAGCACTTTCCAAAATGCCTGTTCATCTTGTGCAGTAACTAATTTTTGCATTTTGAATTGGTACTTTGCTTCAATAGTGGAACACCCCATTCCTGTAGGAGGACGAATCAATCAAAAACATGAGGATATAAGAATTTGATAAACTAAAAATTAAAGAAAACCAAACGTCCCATAATTATTTAAACTTAAAATCATCACATATTGTTATTACAACTCGTCTCATAAAACTTAAACTTTAAACCTTTAGTGTTATTATAGAAAGTCTACTGAAACCAAACAACTAGGGCTCCTTTGGTTTGCGGGATGATTATTCTATTAGAAAAATGAATAATTATTACTGGGAATGAGAGAAGGTGGAATGGAATAGCTATTCATATTCCTTAACTTGGTGACAATATATAGTCTCTCATTGGAATTGTATCAAAATTACTAAAATACTCCATATAATAATAATAATAATAATAGTTTAAAAAAAAACCTTGAAAAAATTTCTTTGGCAGCTCCAGGGCAGAGCCATGGCACCCCCGGATTCTGCACAAGCCAATGGTTCTTGGTCACAAACATCTTCTTTATCCTGAGTTCTAGGACAAACCCTAAGCTCAGACCTGGTTACAAGGAAGGTTTTCACAAATTTATGCAATATATGTAACACAAATTTTAGGTTAAAGGGGTTGGGAATTCCTGAATCAAATAATTGAGTTTCAAATTGACTCGCAAGTTGACTTGCAGAGCCCTTGGGAGGTAGGAATGGATGTTGGGTTCCATCCCGACGAATCTTGGCAGGTGGCCAGGCCACCAAAAAGAATTTCGAGTTTTTTTTTTTTTTAAAAAAAGAAAGGTTTGCAGCAAAAGAAAAAAAAGAAAAAAAAGTAATGGATTTTTTTAGAAAATTCATTCCATTCCTTAAGGAATAGCTATTCCTCTCATATTTTAGAGGGATAAGTATTCATCTTCATAGGGGAATAGCTATTCATAAGAACAGTGAGCAACCAAACAAAAGAATAACTATTCCAGTTATTCCATTCCAAGTGTCTATTCTGCAAACCAAAAGAACCCCTAATGTGCTAGGTGCTCTTATTCCATTCATCTTCTATGTGAGGGCTTCTTTCTCTAGTTTTGACATCATCTGAGTTGTTTTAAAATATAAAAATAAAAGGTAAGTCGAATACTTAGTAAGTAGTTAAAAGATACAATAAATAACGTTGGAAACAATTTTAAGTTTCAAAACATAAAAAAGGTGCAAATAAAGCATTCATCATCATAAATATGTCCTTTCCTTTAAAATCTTGAGTGGCCTAGACACAATTACTCCATGTGTGTAAGGGTTGGCGATCACTAGGATCCCAGTTCCATTCTCATGGCCACAGGTGGAGCCACGTTTAGGATATGGACATCACGTGACAAACTATGGTGCACTCGAGTGAGCCATTCTTGGCGGACCGTACAAGATGGTTGCCCCTGCCCTTTAGCTTCGGTACCATTGCACATCATTCATATGGCCAAGAAAACATTTTTAAAACGTTTCATTCTTTCATCCAATCATTTCCTTTTCTTTCCTTTCTTTCACTTTCATCAAATATCATAACATATTTATAAAATGTTCATAACGTAGCGGAAGCATTCACATAAAGTCATTTGCATTTAAACTCTTTTTCAACATTAGTTTAGGATACATAAAGTAGCTACCAATTAAGGGCTAACATTGCATTTATATACTTTGAAAATAACTTTAAGAAAACATGACATTGACATTTGGAAGAAAGCAAAGATATGATCATATCTACTAACCTCACTCAGCTTCAAAAGTTTAACACTCACTTAGCAACCTAAGCAAATTATTGTTAACGCTCTTGTAAATCATTTATTCTTTTCCATTGTTTAATCCTCCTAAACATTGCTTTCCATACTAAGGGGCAGATCTGATTTCTCCTCTTAAAGACACTTATTTCATATTTCAAGTTCAATTATTTGATTTGAATGATCATACTATGCCTGTATGCTCAATTACTACACATGGATCATGCAAGGTGAGTTTATCCTCATGCTCTCTAGAGTGTAGGTCTCAACACCACATATATCTAGTCCTTATAGGGTTCTCAGGTCACCATAAGGTTCCCTAGACAGATCTGGTCTTGGGCAAACATATAGGTTTTTAAGGCTTCAAGGTTCAACTAGTGTTTTGTGTGTGTGCGCTGTAATTCCAGCAACATGTTAGCGAAGATTACTTGGCTGTAAATCCTACAAGTGTCCAATGATCACATGGTTTGGACCATTAGGAAGACAACCCAAAGAGGGTTTTATTCTAGGGTTCAACTATTGCAAATTACCTTTCCAAAAAGGCCCTACAGCCACCTTTCTTTTATTCTCTTTTTCTAAACTGACATGAAATATTTGTGGGAGGGTAGGAGGGAGGGAGCTACGTTTTCTTTTCTTCTCTTCTTTCTAAACTGGCGTGAAATATTTGTGGCTGAAATAGGTGGCTGTTTTTTTAGAGTAACTTTTGGGTTTTAATTGATACTTGTAAGCTGGCAGCATAGGTAAAGTGACGGCTGCAGAGGAGTTCAGGGTTTTAGGACAGCTTGGGTTTTAGTGCAGCAATAAAGCTGGCAGCAGTAAAATCAGATTTCCTTTTAAAACTAGACTTCCTTCCTTTTTGAAATAACTTAAGAAAACAGCTCCTACAAAATAGGGATAAGTTGACATATAATTATGACTTGTTTTAACAAAGAAAACTTTCGTTTTTGGGGAAAAAGACAGCTTGTTAGGATTTAGACTTCAATTTTATTGACCTTCTTGCCCTTTTTAAGTCTTTTTCAACCCTCTTAACATACCCCTCTATTAAACCCACGAAATTAGATTAGATAATTAAAGAAATAGCTACCAAACAATAAATAAACATATAAAACAGCAAGCAACATCATAAAATTTACTCTAGGAGGTCTAGGGTGCTACAAGTAGCCACCTCTATGCTTTATATAGTTTTAAGTATGTAGGTCATTCAAATCAGTGTACATAAATTGTGAATCTTGTTAGAGTGAACTATAATTTACCAAGAGTATAGGAAGTGATATGAAAATCTTCTAGAAGAATGCTAGGTGTCCTAGTGAGCTCTCCCTATAGCTATCATAGACTATGCTTGTATTTTGGCTCTATTTAATGAATGAAGAAGGATGAATGAGCTATGTAGAATTAGTAGCTTCATTCCATTTTCTTAGTCTCTTTCATTATATTGTATCAGAGCATTTCAGTAAAATAAGTGTGTACAGCAAATAATTTTTTTTCCCTTCCTCCTAGAGTTTTTGGCTGTATTTGTTACACTCACAACCTTGGAACCAGATTTGACAAACTCGATCCCCCTGGCCACCAAATGTGTTTTCCTTGGATATTCTCAAACTCGAAAAGGTTATCGGTGCTACAGTTCTGTTCTTTGACGATATTTTGTTAGTACTGATGTTACATTTTTTGAGTCTCAACTATACTTTTCTGATACCTCGTCTTTTGGGGATTCTTTCTTTAACATCCCTTTCCCTACACCTGGCCCTCTTTCCCCTGGTCCTTCAACGACAGTGCCACTTTAGAGATCTGCTCCCCTATAGGTGTACGCTCGCCATCCACCATTCCCCATGTGCTCCCACCACCTTCCGCGGAGTCTTTAGATCCAATTCCTTTGGCATTAGAATCCTTACCTATTACTCTCCGGAAAGGTACTAGATCTTGTGTCACCAAGCATCCTCTAGGTAACTTTGTTTCTTATCAATCCTTATCTCCTTTGTTTTCTTCTTTAATTTCACATCTTTCTAGTGTGTCTCGCCCGAAAATAGTTAAAGTTGTCTTATTTGACACTGGTTGGCGGAACGCAATGGAAGTAGAAATGGAGGCTCTGCATTAGAATGCCACTTGCAAACTATTTCTCTTCCTCCTGGCAAACAGCTTGTTGGCTGCAAATGGGTAAACATTGTCAATTTAATCTTGATGGCAACCTAAATAAGTTGAAAGCTTGATTGATTGCTAAAGGCTATAGTCAGACCTGTGGCATTGATTATGATGATACATTCTTTCCTGATGCAAAAATTTCTTCTATTTGAGTTTCCATTTATTTAGCAACTAACCTTGATTGGCCTTTGTATCATCTGGATGTGAGAAATGCTTTTCTTCATGGTGATCTTCTTGAAGAAGTCTATATGGAGCCACCACCGGGGTTTGTTTCTCAAGGGGAGTTTGAGGGATATTTGTGTAGATTGAAGAATGCACTATATGGCATCAAGCAATCTCCAAGAGCATGGTTTGACAAATTTTCTGATGTGGTATAGGAGTTTGGTCTTCTTCGATGTCAGACTGATCATTTGGTATTCCACTTGCATACAGATGTTGGGTATGGGTATATTTTCCTTGTGGTTTATGTAGATGACTTTGTGATTAGTGGGGATGATCCTTGAGGAATTGTTAGATTGAAACAACTTTTGGAGGAGAAATTTTAGACCAAAGAGTTGAGAAGACTTCGGTATTTCTTAGTCATTGAGGTTGATAGATCCTAGCTAGTGGTTAATTTATCTCTGAGAAAATATGTGCTATACTTATTGGAAGAAACATGTCTTTTGGGTGCTTGTCTTGTTGATGTTCCTATTAGATACAGATGATTGGTTGGGAATCGAATTATCTTACTATCACTAGGTCATATATCTCTTATGCAGTAAGTGTAGGAAGTCAATTTATGGAAGCACCTAGAACTTCACACTGGGAGGCTGTGATTAGTATTCTACGATATCTAAAGAAATTCCCAGGTTGTGGAATCCTATATAGGAAGAATGAACACCTCATGATAGAAGGATTCACTGATGTAGATTGGGAATGATCCCCTTTAGAAAGAAGATCTGCTATTAGGTATTGTACTTTTTTGAGAGGTAGCCTTGTTACTTGAAAGAGTAAGAAACAAACAGTGGTTGCTCGATATAGTGCAGAAGCAAGAGTATAGTGCTATGGCTCATACGACTAGTGAATTGACATGCTTTTGGCATTTTCTTCAGGAAATTGGATTTTCAGTTCCTACACCTATTCCTTTGTATTGTGACAATCAGGCTGCTGTGCACATTACCTCTAACCTAGTGTGTTCCATGAGTGAACAAAACACATTGAATTTGATTGACATTTCATTTGGTATAAAAAATATTCATTGGAGTTATTTCTACACCTTTTGCAAAATCTGGAGATCAACTTGCGGTTGTGTTTACCAAGTCTCTATGTCGTGGTTGATTAGAATTTATTTGTTCCAAGTTGGGCTTATATAAAAATGTGCTCCAACTTGAGGGGGAGTGTTAGAGTGAACTGTAATTTCCTAGGAGTATTGGGAGTGATATGAAAGTCTTCTAGAAGTATGCTAGGTGTCCTAATGAGCTGTCCTTATAGTTGTCATAGAATATTCTTGTATTTTTGCTCTATTTAATGATGAAGAAGGATGAATGAGCTACATAGAATTAGTTGCTTCATTCCTTCCTTTCTCTCTTGAGGCGTTGAAGCTTGGATGTCATTCTGTTTGAATTTGCGGAGGTTCTCGGGTGGTGGGTTTTCTCATAGTGCTCTATTGTTGGTTGTGTTCTGGTATGGTGTTGGTTCGTCAGGTCTGAGCTTGGCTGGTGCTGGTCTCCAGCTGGTGGTGGAGCAGGTGTACGCGTGGAGTACCATGTGGCTTTGATATGGAGAGGCGTTTCACCGTGGAAGCAAAAAAAATCTTTTTCTTCGATGAGAGATGATAAGGCAGATTTACGTTTGGAGGAAAGGAAGAAGAATTTTGGAGGGTATGTTTATGTGGGTATCCAATGTTCCGTTTGGCTGGTGGATATGGTTGTAGAGGTGCTGTCTTTGGGTAAAGAAGATTTCGTCAAGTCTTACTGTGAGGATGAGAAGGTGCTGATGGTCCATGGGGGTGGTAACAAGGCTGGTCACTATCTGGAGGTGGCCATTTATGCAAAGGGTGGTCGGAAAGGCATCATTTGGCTTCCATAGGGTCGTGGAGGGTGGGGATAGTGACGATTTGTGGGAGAGCTACAGAAATTGCTGAAGTTTTTTGAAGCTAAGGGCGGGTCACTGGGTTCTGAGGCACATTCCCCAAAGGGAAAACAGAAGATGTGTGTTGGTGGGGCTTCTCCGTCTTTCATAGAGGTGGTGAGGGGAGTGGTTGTCAAGCCTCCAGGGTCAATGGTTCCGAAGGTAGAGCCTTTTGTTTTGGATCTGTTGCCAGTGGTGGGGTGTAGGGATGTGGTAGACAGGAGACTGGCGGTGAACTACTTTGTTTTGGAGGGGTCGTTGGAGAAGAAGCAGAAGCAATTTTGCTTGCTTGGGGACGGCGAATCGAGGAAGAAGAAGAAGGTAGGGCTTATCCGTTCGTGGAAGAAGGTTCTAGACAGTCTTCGGTTCACTCTAGAGCGGGCTTCAGCTTCCGGGTTCAAGCTTGTTGGGCCGGGTATGAAGTTCAAGTGCGGCAGTTGGGCTAGGCCTAAGCCCACAAGGGTGCGGCTGGATCTAGGTTCTCCGAGTGTTGGACCCGGTTCAAATCCTAATTTGATTTCAGCGGCTGTTTCTGGGGCAAATTTGGGTCCAGCGTATTCCGGGAGTTTTGCAAAACGGCAGTCCTTCGTCGGTTGGTGTGCTTCTACTCCAGTGGTCAATTATCCTTCCACCATGTTGGTTGTGTCGGAGGTTTGCGGACTCCTGCGACTTCGGTGTCTTTGGTTGATTCTCACACGTCTGAGGGGCCTTCTCCAGCACCGGTAAGCACTGCTGTTGGGTTTGCTTTCCCTTTTCATAGTAGAAGTGGTGGTGTTTGCTTGACCCCTCAGCTTTGCCTCGAGGGGCCTTCTCAGCCCTTCTCCATCCCTCTCTTAGGGGTGGCTGAGTTGGGAGAGAGGCTCTGTTTTGCCTCTATGCCTTCGGTTTCTAAGCCTTTCCAGAAGTTCTACCGGAAGGCAAGGGAAAGCATATTTGGACTATTAGATGAGAAATTAGTGGTCGAGTCTATGGCAGCAATGAGGCTGCTTGTCAGTTTTTCAGCCGAGGAAGTAGCGGCAATGCTTGCAGAGTTGAACCCAATAGGAGGGGCAGATTTCGTGGAGGGTTGTGTTAAGCCTTCTTCTTCTATGAAGGGATGCCTTCAGCGGGGGTTTCTAGACCCGAGTCCGGCTGTGAAAGCTTCATCTATTCATACCTCAATTTTAAAGACGGTTGTGTCTTCATCGACTTCAAAAGTTAAGGAAGTTGGGGTGGTAGGGTTTCCCTCCTCCTTGGGTGGTTGTGTCACTCCTATTGTTTGGTAAGGATGATGATTCCAGGGTGAATGGGTTATCCCAATCTCAGAAGTGGCCAGTAGGTTTTGGTTTGTCTGGAGAGGTAGTTGTGTGGGAGTAGGGTGATGAGATCTGGGATGGGGAGGATGGAGATTCCCCTTATCCTTTGGGTGTTCTTCCTCCCAACTTGGTATTGGATTGGGAATTGGCTCGTGTTGAGGATGAGGATGTGTCCTTGGTGATTATGGATGCCTTTGAAAATGACTTTTTTCGGAAATTTAAGGTTGCACGGCCAAAGACCAAAGGGAGGAGGGAGATTTTGAATTTGGTTAGCACCATTAATTATGGTGATGCAAGCACGTCATCTCAGCATAGGAAAGGCAAGGTTCACGTGTTGTAGTAGGGCTCATGTGTTGAAGGGTGTGTTTCTTGAGGGTTTGGGTTTGAGGGCTTTTGTTGTTTGAGGGTTTGTTGGGTTTTTTTTTTTTCTTTTTGTGAGTTGTTTTGTTTTTTGCTTTCTAGCTACATGCTTTCTCTTGTATACTTTCGGTGTACTTAGGGGCGCATTACACTTTTAATAAGACAAGTTTATACTTATAAAAAAAAATCTGATCTCCTAGAATGTTCCTATTTACTGAAAATGGAGAGATGAATAGATGTAGTTTTGCTATTTAGTGTCTTGAATTCACTAGGGTACTAGTGAATTATGGTAACTCAAATTTGGATACCGAATAGTGGAAGTGTGCTTTATTTTGTTACATCATAACTTTGACTAATCCGGCTCTCAAACAAAAATTGGATTTGGTTCCTTCCTTTGTTAATTCCATACTTCTAATATCATCAATTTGTTAGATATGAAAGTGGGGGAGATGAATGAATAACTGGTGAGAATATTGCGAGCTTTTTACGTTCACTAGAGAACCGAAGATAAGTTAAGTCCTTGTCACTTGCAAGTCACAAGAAGTGGCCCTCTCTTTGGATGCTACTTGGATTTATTTGGTGGCATCACTTGGATTTTATCGAAAGTGCTTATTGTTTATTTTTCCTTAAGCGTGAAAATTGACAGAACTTAACCGAGTAGTAAATTATAATGCTTAATATGAGATCTGTATTGGAAAATTCAATGATTCATTCTGATTCTTCTCTCTCTCTCTCTCTCTCTCTCAATGTGCTTGTTGGCTGCCAAGCCCAAGGCCTTGATCTAGCTTTCAAGCAGTTGGACCAAAAGCGATTTGTGTTCCAAAACCCAGGATCTCTCAGTACATGCTTTGGTTTCTTTTGCTCCAATTGTGTAAACTTGATGATACATCCAGCCCATATTTTAGTTGTGTGCTTACAAATGTTAAGACTGGATGCTGGGTGATATAAGTTGTTCAATTATTGATCTCTTGATGAAATTAATTGTACAAGTTTTAGACATATATTATCCTTAGATTCATCAACAATGAACTGCCTGTATACAGCTACACTTAGTTACAGTTGGTGTGAGCAGATCATTGGAGGAGAAGATACAAGTGGTCTGTGAAACAATTTTATGTAGGTTCCATGAGCAATGTGGTTTCTAACAGTTAGCGTATATGCCTGATGTTACTTATATATCATAAACTGATAGCCTGAAAATATAAAACTAATCAACATATCTTACATATTTATGTCACTAGTCTGACAACTTCACTGGTTGCTGAGTAGACTGATCAATCAAAATCTCACAGATACATCTATATGGTACATCCCTTGGGGGATTCTTAGCACAACTTTTTGCTCAGCATCGTCCAAGGCGGGTTCGGTCATTGATACTATCAAATTCTTTTCTGGATACACGCAGTTTCTCTGCTGCAATGCCATGGGCTCCTGTGTAAGTTACCAAATTTTTTCTTAGATTAACGACCGCAAGAATATGATCAAACTATCTTTTTTTTTTTTTTTTATGTATCTCTTTATTTGATAAAAGAATAGAAGAAAAAGAGAGTAGAGTTGCTATGATATAATAATGCACATCAAAGATTTGATAAATGTGTGCTATTGTGATGCTAGGACCAAGTTCACCATCAACAGACTGCTTACAACTCTAATTACATGCAGTAGATGATAATGAGAAATATGTTTTTTGGTTTTTGACACAGAATTATAAACAAATGGGACCATATTCTCCACTGAGCTAAGTCAGTTTTTAGTTGCTGCTAAAATCTTCATAATATTATCAGGGTAGTTAAAGATCTACTTCGCGGAAACTGTATTTTCGCTAGAAGTTTGACCAATGTTCTGCTTATGGGCGATAATTATCTGCAGAGCACCTGTTAATTTCTTTTTCTTCTTTTTTCTTTTTTTTCTTTTTTTTTTTTTAAAAAAAATTTTTTTTTTGAGGGGTTGGGGGTGTGGAGGGCAGCGCTGATTGCCCTGTTCTGTAATTCTCTGAAGATGAACATGGGGAAGGGGCATGTTAATAACTAGATGCATTTAATTATCTTTTTTTTTTTTTTTTTTTTTTTTTATTCATTCATAGCACAGAAGGGGCACAACCCTAGTATGCAGGAGCAATTAATTATCTAAAAAATAAGGAGCAATTATATCATATATGTAGAAGTCTATTTTAACAAAACTTGAGTGACCCCTAGCAGAATTTTATGGCGTAGTTCTGTCTGATTTTGTTATATAGGAAATCATACCATTACCTTGTTTTAGGAGCCCAAGCTGAGCAAATACTATGATATTTCATTTGCTGAATGGTCACTAAATAGATTAGTGAGCAAGCCAGTTTGTTCTTTCTAGAAATTGAATTGAGTTGGCAAGGGTCATAATAGGTACTCCTTGATACTTACCAGGTCAGCATGTACTTCTCTTTCTTATGATTTTGAAAATATAGGATTTGGATACTGCATACCTCACTATTCCGACCTACACAGATACAAAGTAATAGAAGCCTCCTTATCAACAGCCAAGGTAAACCAGTCAGGAAATTGGTTTTGCAATAATCCCCACACTATAAATCATGTCAAAACTGAACATAGGAATCATCCCTTACTGCGAACTTGATGAAGCCTGAAAATAGATCCCAACCACATATACTGCCTTTCCACAGGCTCGAACCGTACAACCCCTTTATTATTGCAGATAGATGTTCAGTAACCCCAAGCCTCCCTGTACTTCACTGCAATGACATGTCTTCACAATGTTTTTGTTTGGGTACATACCTTTAAAGCCATTCCCTAATAAGATTTGGTTAAAGGTACCCAATTTCTGGACACCCAAACCACCACCCTTGATATTGCCTACCTTATCCTTATCCACTTTATGAAACTTAATTTCCTCCATCCCTTTGCATAGAACATGTGGATGGAGAAAGAAAGTGAGTTTTTAAAGTTGATAATGTACTTCTGATTGAGTCTCCCTTTGTTTGACAAATACAATTTCTTTTGACTTGCCAAATGCCTCTTCATCTTTTCAATACTAGTATTCCAAACAACACTAGCCTGAAAAGATTACCCCAAAAGGCAGTCCTAGACCTGTTATTGGTACTGGGCCCCTTTCCACTGACTCGCCAGACGCTGCTCCGTCTTTTCAACAATAGTATTCCAAACTGCATGAGCCTTAAAAGATGACCGCAAAGCCAAACCTACGTATGCCATTGGTAATGTTATTACCCTGCAACCCAACACCTCAGAAAACTTGGATGCCATTCCAGATCACCCACAGGTACTTATTTGCTCTTATCTCAATATACCTTCAACCCAAATTGGCTCCAAAGCAAAATAATACATAGCTAATAGCTCTAAGTTGATTAGGGAATGCATGTCACAAGAGGACGGTATAATCAATGATTGATAAATGAGAATCTCCATATCTTCTCAATGAACTCCCCCAACATAGAATCTGACTATAAGCCCAACTGCAACTGCTCTGTATAACGTTCTACTAAAAATTTCAATAATAAAAATGAAAAGAAGGGGAGATAAAGGGTCTCCTTGTCTCAACCCTCTAGAACTGCAAAGGAAAAACAGTTTGATTGCCATTCACCAAAATTGACACAAAGACAGTTGAAATATAAACCAAAACCATTTCCTCCATTTCTCACTGAAAGCAAGTCTTTCCAACAAATAAATCAAACAATTCTGGTTCACATGATTGCAGGCCTTTTCTATATCTGACTTGCAAAACAACCCAGGGTGCTTACTCCTACCACTATCTAACAATCCAAAATTTGTATACCTGCCACAAAAGCATGTTGAGTATCTGATCAAACTGCCTGCTACAAGTTCAACCTAAGGCTAACAGTTTAGAAGCACTTATCCACTAGGCTAATAGGCCAAAAAGCCTGACCAAGATTTGGTGCAGTCAAACTCACAATTATATCTACATTCAGCTTTTATTCCCAAGCTCTAATTATTCACAAGATTTGGTGTTGTATGTGTAAGAAGAGTGAGGAATCCATTGAACACCTCTTACTTCACTGTGATGTTGCACGGGATATCTGGAGTTTTTTCAATAGGTTGTTTGGTGTGGAGTGGGTCATGCCGCGACGGGTGCTGGATTTGTTGAGTAGTTGGGGCAATTCGCTTGGTCATGGTCAAGTTCAACAAATTTGGAAGCAAGTTCCTTTGTGTGTTATGTAGGGTATTTGGCGTGAGAGAAATGCACAGCATTTTGAAGATGTAGAAATTTCGGTGTTGGAGTTGTGTCGAAATGTGCTTAATATGTTATTTGTATGGGTCTCGGCTCATACCCCGAGTCATGTTACGTTTATAGAGTTTTTAAATTCCTGCTCCTTTGTTTCCTCTGATTATGGGCACTTTTGTATACTTCCTGTGTACTAGGGTTGTGCCCCTTTGCGCTTTTTAATGATATGACATTATTTATCAAAAAATATATTTTTCTTGTAGAAACCTTAATTTGAACCCTCACAAACCCCCCAAACCCCTCCCCTCCAGGAGAATGTGGTGGGTGGGTAGGTGGGATGATTGTTTGCTAAAAGGTGGTGTGCATTCATTAGTATACACAAGTATAATGAAGTGTGTATTATTAGTTCAAGATCACATCTTTTTTTCTTTTTCTCTCTCTTCCTCCTGCATTCCTGGACTATTTTGCATCTCATCTTGAGGATGAGCTGAAGGATCAAGTTTTTTTAGTTTATTTATCCAGCCTCTCTCATAGCTATACTTTGTGATTTTACAATGGCAGTGTTCTATAGTGACATCAGTTTCCAACTAATAGTTCCAAATTATGTTATTAGTAGTTCAATTACTATTAGTATATATTCTCTTGGTTTTTATAAAGAGGTGCGTAAATTTGTTATTTTTGCCTGATACGTTGTTTGTAGTGACTTGCTTGTTCGATATGTTGTTTCCTCAACAAATTAACTTCCTGATTGTGGTATGCCTTATGCAGTGTTAGTTGGACCCCTTCTTTTTTGCTGAAACGATACGTCTTAACAGGAATTCGTGATGGTCCCCATGAGCCATTCATTGCAGATTCTGTGGACTTTGTTGTTTCTCAGGTAAAGTATGTGAAAGGCCTAAGGTATCTGTTGATTTTAGCTATGTATATCATATTTTGAAGCAATCTGCTCTCGAACTATACATATTTCAGTTTTCAGAACAGAATGAAACTTTCTGTGTCTGTCAAAGCATTTATTGCACTTATTCAAACTCCCTTCCCTGAACATTGATTTCTCAACCATCAATTTTCAGGGAAGGGAGTTTGTCACCCTAGTAGTGCAAAGTTCTTTGACCTTGGTAGGAACCACATGGTTGTAACTGGGTTTTCAACTAGACTTCAAATACAATTACATTCTAATTGTATTCATGTAACGACCATGTGAAAAGCGCTAACCACATATGCGCTATCAATCTAAAAGAACTAGTCAATTTGAAGCTTTCTTAGAATCACGTATAAAGCCCAGTTGTACCTAGTAAATAAGTAATGTGAGACTTAGCACTCATGAGTATTTTTATATAAACCACCAATTAATTCTATGTGGGCTACTCATCTTCCCAATATAGGACCGGGGTGTTACAAACTCCCCCTTAAGCCACTAATGTCATTGTCAGAGTCACGTCATGCGGTGCTTACATTACCATATAGCATTACTAGGTGGCTCTGATACCATTTGTAATAACTCAAGGAAAAACGCTAGCCACATATGTGCTATCAACCCAAAATGACTATTCAATTTGGAGTTTCCCTAGAATTACTTATTAAGCCGAGTTTCACTTGGTAAATAGGCAATGTGAGACTTAGCACCCATGAGTATTTTTATATAAAACACCCATTAGTTTTGTGGGTTACTCATCTTCCCAATATGGGGCCGGGGTGTTACAAACTCTCCCTTAAACCTCTGACTTCTTCATCAGAGCCACGTCATGCAGTGCTGACAGTATCACGTGGCATTACTAGGTGGCTCTGATACTATTTGTAACGACACAAGGAAAAACCCTAACCACATCTGCGCTATTACCCTAAAAGGGCTAGTCAATTTAGAGCTTCCCTAGAATTATTTATAAAGCCCAATTTCACATAATAAATAAACAATGTGGGACTTAGCACCCATGAGTAACTTTATATGAACCACCCATTAATTCTATGTGAGCTACTCATCTTCGTAAAATGAGACCAGAGTGTTGCAATTCATTTGTGAAAATTTGAATCAATATTTGCAATCAATTTCGCACATATTAATGAATTGCGTGTATATATATATATATATATAGATCTGCTATTTGTCCAACTCCTTTTCAAATTCACCATTGGATTTGTACCTACAGATTCAGTGGTAGATTTGAAAAAAATATGGATGGAGTTGGACGAGAGTTGGACATGAGAAGGAAAAATAGCATTTTTCATATATATATATATATATATATTTGCAATCAATTTGATGAGTGTGCTCAACTTTGTTCCCGGCGGTCTTGAGAGTTGCCTTTTCTTTCTAATCTTATATTGCAAATATCGAGGAGGTGAATTGCATCTCTGCTACATCTGTATGATGAGTGACATTTTTTCAAGATAGTGCTCACAATTCATTTATATTTGTTCACAAAATAGAGAGAAAATCTTGTGCATAAGCCAATTCCCATTTGCTCTCTCTGTTTCTGTTTATTTTAAATACAAATATATATGTTGTAGAAAACTACCTGCTTAATTCCTTTTGCACCATAACATTTGACTATCAATTTGGGTTTTCTCTAGGTTTCTTTTGTGGGTTGTTTTGGGTTTTTTTTTCGGGTTCTAGGGTTTTCCTTTTGGGGTTTTTGGTGGGTTTCGGGCTTGGTCCTCTTGGGGTTTTTTTGGGTTTTTTTCTTTTTTTGTGCTGGCTTTGGCTACTCGTGTATACTCCCAGTGTACTTAGGGGCGCCTTACGCTTTTTAATAAACTTACTTACTTATCAAAAAAAAACATTTGACTATCAATTCAGGTTGAAACACTCTCAAGGGACGACTTGGCCTCCAGGTTAACTTTGACAGTTGATGCTGCTTCAGTTGGACCTTTGCTGCTTTCTGATTCGTTTATCACCATAATGGATGTAAGTTATCTGAACCTCTTTTGGATTTATGTTTGTGCAAATATGTATTTCTAGAACCCAAACCTCTCTGAAATATAAGGGTATATTGTGGTCTAGTATTACTCTAGTCCAAATTTAGGAAAATCCTTGCGGTTTCGGCTTCGGCTTCTTTGCCTTCTGAAACTTGGTTCTGATTTTTTGTCTAATTTTCTTTCTTTCTTCCATTTCTTCTTCTTTGGTTTTTGCCCCCTTGCTTGTTAATATTCCAAGTTCTGCTTGTAGCTTCTGAAATTCACCAGAAACACTTTGGATTCAACTTCTTTTACTTGTGATTTGAAAAGCTTTTTGATGGTTTGTGCATGTTACTCCTCGGTGAATTTATGTAGTCTAATTTACTGTAAAAATAATGATAATTAATAGGTAAGAGAAGCATCAATTGCAAACTCTGTTCTTTTTTGTCGTTTCTCTGGTGAAAGTGGAACAAAAAAAAAAAAGTGCCCTTTATTCTAATTGGCCTTATGCCAGCTTTGGAAATTAGCCAAAAATCAAATTCTCCAGTAACTGCAGGCCTATCTCACATTTGGAGATGTCTACTTGAATTAAATGGGTTTGTACCCTGAACTGAATGTTAGCAATGTGGTCCTAATAATTTTGTGAAGATTCTAAGTTGCATTTATTAAAGTTCTTTTTATCATGAATTATTTAGGGGAAGGAAACCAGCTAAATATGCAACTAGGTTCAAAGTGAATCTCATGGCTGTAAGCCAAGCTTTTTTGTTAATTTTGTTGAGCTTGACAGACCAAAGGTCAGTAGATTACTATTCCTGGATAAATATATAACAGTTAGGTTCTTAAAATTTCTTGAAACTCTATTAACACATAATCCCATGATTCTGGTTTCTCTAGAATGTTATCATCATTTTTGTCATTCGGTTTATTTATCTATTTATTTATATGTTCCTGCATGGCATTTCAAATGCTTGAAGTCATTGAATTCTTGCAAGGCTCAGCATCCTTAACTTGATGCCTTTTTTGTACCTATAATACTGGAAGAAGAAAATTAAAAAAAGTTTTTACTGATAGCAATACTGGTTCTTTTTGACATGTTTACATGTTCCTTCCTTGAAGACAAATGACTACTGTGCAATTCCTCAACAACTCAAGGATGAACTGAGTGAGAGGTATCCTGAAGCAAGGCGAGCATCCTTGAAAACTGGGGGAGATTTCCCATTTCTTTCACGTCCAGATGAAGTTAACTTACATCTTCAGGTAGTTACCATTTCTATTTGCTGATATTTGTATTGGTTAAAGGGCCTGTTCAATGAGTGTCTACAATGTGGCAGCTACACCTGAGGCGGGTTGGCGTAGAAGCTCAGCCAGACTTGGTCCTGGGTGTCCCAAAGGGAGGTAGTGGTGAAGGTCCTAGTGAAGAGCATAATGGAAGAGAAGATCCTGATGATCCACCCAAGGATGATGGGGAACCCTCTGAAGGGCCATCCGGAGATAGTCAGCTGCATCCAGCTCCAGAAATTTCAGAATCTCGTAGTTTAGATGACCAGCCCCTTGGCAATGCAAGAGATTGCCACTTCGTTGATGAAGATATGACGGTGCTTTTCTTAACTCATGTATGGAAGATTTTCTTTCTACATTTTCTTCCTCTTTATTTGGGATCATTGTATATTACTTTGAACTGTTGTTGGAAAGTCAGACAAGTTGTGTAAAATGAAATATTTGGACATTGTTGTTGTATAAGCTTATGCAAGCAATTGTTACAAACCAAGTCTATTTTGGGGTGGCTAATGTTTCTGTATTCTGTTTCAGATTGTGCCATACCTTAATTTGACTTTTGCACATTCCAAGATACTTTTTATACACTTTTCATTAAGTAGTATGTGCATGGGACTTTTGGTTGTACTCATTTACCTCAAGTCTGGAGTCTGGCAGGGTTCAGGGTTCTACTTGATTTCCAGGTTTCAGATTGAAACTATTGTTTAGAAGAGGGGTTAGCTGCAGTTTGTTTTGTCTTTGTTTGTTTTTTTTTTTTTTTTAAAAAAAATAAAAAATAAAATTAATTTTACTTTGTTTAAATTTGTTTGGTGAGTTTATATCTTCCTCCAAGTTTTTCTTTCAAAGGCCTGTTAAGTTGGTATTTGTAGTTAGCTGGAGGGGTCAATTGGGATGGGCAGCAGTTTGAATAAGGCGCTTTTACTTTTGAATGCCAGAAGCGCTCAAATTTCATAAAATTTATAGTTTGGTTCTATGGTTGGTACAGTTGATATATTGCAGTAATTTTCTGTGAAAAATCGGACTTGAAAACCTGGTAAAAATAGCTCTTGTGGATTTGTTGTTTTATTGGATGGTTTTGCATAATCTTGTTGGTCCTTTACCTATATATGTTGCTCTGCATCACATCAAATAGTAACTTAAGAGTTGTAATTTTGATTTGACCTACACTCAAGGTATTGTTCTGTTCAATGCTACTTTGATGCAGTTATCTTTACAGAATTCAAAAATAAATTCAAAGTATTGTAAGTTTGTTTTTTTTCTTAAACAATGTGAGGGGTGTTTATTTAATATAGTTGATGATTGTGGATTTTAGGTTTTTAGTTAACTATCTGTTGTGCAATCTGATGATGAAGAATTGGGAAGTTAATTACTTCATTAGTTATTGTAATTGTTTATAATTTTGAAATCTCTATTGTATGTATACTAATTCTAAAGTTTATAAGAGAACTATTCATCAAAACAAAGAAGTGTTCATGCAAGCTAAGTGGCATGCACTCGAATCATGCACACTTGTATATTGGTTTGCCCTATGTATGATTCAGATGAGTGGATAATTTGACTTGAGTTTGAAGAGATTGCTCATTAGCTATTATTAATCTTTCTAAGTAGTGTTATAAGTTGATTCCTCATAAGAAATTCTCTTTTGCTAAAATGTGGCTTCTAACTACCCAATTTGAGATCCAGCAGCTGAATCTCAAGGCTTCACCACAAGTCCTAGCAAATGCAATTGGCAAAGCTCCTAAAGATAAAGTAACGGAAATAATACACTTAATACCTGAACTGACAACTGACAAGCCATTTTTAGATAATTCCCTAAATTATTTTTTTTTGAAAGGAACTTGCAATTTCATTAAAAATAAGACAAATGACACTCGGCAATTACAATTCCTGAAATACAAGACGGATACGAACCCATCCAAACTAGATTTAGATCCTGAATAACAGCAAACCTAGCAAGTTGGTGGGCCGCATTATTACATTCTCTTCGGACAAAGTTAACATTCCACACAGGAAAATCCTTTAAAATCTCTCTAGTCTCTACAATGATATTCTCAAACCTGCTAAAATCCTCATCCTCTCGATTTAGAGCTGTGACCACCACACTAGCATCGCCTTCGAGAAAGATGGATTGGAGACCCAAAGTTCGTCCATGTTCTACACCCATTTTAGCACAATAGCTTCTGCTATAGTCGGATTCAAAATGTATATCTGCACCAAGCACTGAGCAGCAAGAACTATCCCAGAATGGTCACAGGCAATAACTCCTACCCCCATGAGATTCTTCCGCCTGTCTATAGCAGCATCCCAATTCACCTTGACACTACTAGCTCTAGGAGGTTTCCAAAGAGTTTGGGTGGAATAGTCCTGTAAATCAAAACATGATGATGGGGTATTCGCCTCTCGAAACTTCTCAAGTGAGTCTCTAGCACCAATTAACAAACACTTTGGGGGCATAAGGGTACTCTCAAAAACCCATTGATTTCTTCGAAGCCATAACTTTTGGGCAATTATGGCAGCTAATTCAATTTCCTCCTGATTCAGCCAATCACTTAAATAATTAAAGATGTTACTAAACGCATCTGCTTCAATTGCACATTTTTGGATGGCTCAGGAACTTTAAGACCACATTGCACAAGCAGCATCACAACCCCACAAGACATGCTTAGACGTTTCCACCTCTCGGCCACACAAAGGACAATTCGGGTCAGTCACAATTTTCCTTTTCATTAATTTTTCCTTTGTAGGAAGAATGTCTTTGCATGCTCTCCAGAGGAAAAGATGAACTACACGGGGCACTTTCAGCTTCCATATTTTCTACCATACAAGACTTTGTTGGGGGCAAACAGAGCTGCAGCAATTTAGACGGGCCTTCCAGTCAAGCTGCAAAAAATAAGCACTTCACACGATAAATTGCCCATTGGCCGTATATGCCGAGACCTGCCTGTCTTGAACAACGCCGGGGCTAATGGCTAAGCTACAAATTTTCTCCACAATGTCAGTTGGAAAGATTTGCTCAATAAGCGGTATGTTCCACCATATACTCTGCTGATCAATAATTTCAGCCACTTTGGCATCTTTGTTTAAAATATGCAATGGTAATTGAATAGAATTGGAATGGGGAGAAAAAAAAAATCAAATGTTCTCCCCAATTATTAATTTTTGATTCATCTGCCACCTTCTAAATCAATCACTCCTGCAGCAGAGGTTTTGCCATCGATATGCTACGCCAAATATAAGATGGTCTATATCCAAGCGAAGCCTCCAAAAAGGATTTCTCAAGAAAATATTTTTCCTTTAAAACCCTAGCTGCAAGTGAATCTGGTTTCTGTATTAAGCACCACCCTTGTTTAGTAAGAAGAGCAATATTAAAACTCTCCAAATCTCGGTATCCCAGTCCCCCTGAATTCCTACTTCTGCCAAGGCCTTTCCAAGACATCTGATCAGTATTTTCCTTATGTCCCCACCAAAACTTACTCATCAACATATTTGTTTCATGGCATAGAGTAGTTGGGAGCCTAAACACGCTCATAGTATAAGTTGGAATGGCCTGAAGGAATGCTTTTATAAAGATCTCCTTACCTGCATAGGATAGGAATTTTTCTTTCCATCCATTCATTTGGCTCCAAATCCGGCTCTTAATATGGTTAAAAGAGGAAATTCTGGACCGACCAATAAGGGCTGGTAACCCCAAATATGATTCATACTGCTTTGTAGAATTAAGCCCCGTTTCTTGCAAAATATATACCCGATCCTCTTCCCTTGTGTTTCTACTAAAGAAAATAGAGGTATTTTCAAGGTTAACTTTCTGACCACAAGCCCTCTCATAGATATCCAAAATATCCTTAATTTGCCTCCATTCTTTGAGATTAGCCCTCCCAAATAAGAGACTATCATCAGCAAAAAGAAGGTGATTTATCTTTATCCCACCTTGACAGATAGGCACACCAGAAATCTTTCTCAATCCTGCAGAATGGTTTAACATATTACTTAAAGCCTCAGCAAAAATAATGAAAAAATAAGGGGAAATGGGATCTCCCTGACGAATACCTCTAGTGGGGATAATATGACCATGGGGTTGGCCATTGATGAGAATAGCATAAGTAACTGTTCGGACACAATTCATTAGAAGCCGAACCCATCTATCAGCAAAACTAAGTTTCCGCATCATAGCCTCCAAGAAATCCCACTCCAAACGATCATACGCCTTACTCATATCAATTTTAAGAGCCATAAAACCATTTCTACCTTTTAGCCGTGTTTCTATGGTATGGAGAGTTTCAAAAGCCACAATGATGTTATCTGTTATCAATCGGCCCGGAATGAACGCACTTTGTTCGGGGTAGATGATATGAGGCAACACAACTTTCAACTTATTAGCAAGCACCTTAGAAATTAACTTGTATACCACATTACAAAGGCTAATAGGTCGATAATCTTTGACTGACTACAGGGATGAAACCTTAGGAATAAGGCAAATGTTAGTAGCATTAATAGCCGCATCAAAAGGCCCTCCATTGAGGAAGGATAAAACTCCCTATGTGATTTCTCTTCCCAAAGTACACCAAGCCTTTTGGAAAAAACCCGCAGAAAATCCGACCAAGCCTGGAGATTTCAAGGGATGCATTTGGGAAAGAGCCATGCAAACCTCCTCCTCCGTGAATGGCCACAGTAAATTTGAGTTCATCTCCGCCAAAACTCGAGGCTCCACATGTTCCAAGTATTGAGAGAAATCTGTTGATGTGTTAGAGCTAAATATATCTTTATAATAGTCAATGAAAACCCTATATACCTCCTTATTGTGCCTCCATGTCCTACCTTGATCATCAGTGATTGAACGAATATTGTTAACTTTTCTTCTGTGATTGGCCCATGCATGGAAGAACTGGGTGTTACGGTCTCCTTGACGATACCAGTTATGTTTAGCTCTCTGTTTCCATTTAACGTCTTCTCTCTCCAAAATATCATCAATATCTTTGTGTATCTGCTTAATAGAATCAACTTGATTAGGACGGTTATTTCTTTGCAATTCAAGAAGATTTTTACTTTTATGCTTCAACAATTCTGCATCTTTCTCAAACTTTTGTTTACTCCAACGTGTAAGATTTCTTTGGCAAGCTGATAATTGAAACTGGATATCCTTCATCCGATTTGCCTCAAACACTTCTTGTTCCCAAGCTGCTTTGATGATATCACGGCATTCAGGATCCAACTACCAATTAACTTCGAATTTAAAACCGCAGCGATAAAGCCGGGTACAAGAGGCAGTTCCCTGTAAGAAATGAGAATCAGGTTATGGCCAAAGTGTGTGCTGTCAAAACATGAACCTCCACATGTTGGAAACGTAAACACGAATCACTATTGGCAACTGCTCGATCAAGTCTCTCCTGCGTAAAATTTCCATCACTTCTACTATTGCACCATGTATACCGTGGCCCAGAAAACTCTAGACCACTCAAATCACAATCTTCTAAAGCCATCTTGAAATTGTTCATCTGGGAATTACGTCTTAGAGCTACACCTTCTTTCTCCGTTTGCTCTATAATCTCATTAAAATCACCTGTGCAAAGTCATGTTGTGGGTTGAAATGATTTTAGGAGCCTCAACAAATCCCAGGATTCACTTCGCCTAGCAGTATCAGGATTTCCGTAAAACCCGGTAAACTTTCATCTCGGACTTCCATCTTCATTATGTATAATAACATTGATATGATGGCGAGAGAAATTAAAGATCTCCATGAAAAAAATTTCTTTCCATAGTAAAGTTAGACCCCCACACCTTCCAACCAGGTTTACAACAAAAAGTCCTTCAAAGCCCAGTTTGCATTTGATCTTCTCCATATGTTTATGCTTACTCAAGGTTTCTATGAGAAAAACAAAATTGGATTTCTTTTCTTGCACCATTTGGTGCAAATCTCGAATTTGAAGGTTTCCAATCCCTCGACAATTCCATCATAAGAGATTCATTGTAACAGGAGGGGCTGAGAATTAGCCACCACCTTTGCCAACAGAGAATGTACCTCCCCTCTAGGTTTACTTTTCTTAGTCTGAGTCTCTTGAATATCAGAAGATATCCATCCAACATCTTCAAACTTTATTTTCCCTTCAATTTCATAAATACTACCAGCCATGTTATCCCTAATTTTTCTTCTCCACGTACGTACCTTGCCCAAAGCCTTTGTAGTCTCCTCATTTGTAGCCTAGGAATCCTCATGGATAACATTATACCCATGTTTAGGGGTGGGTGGATCGGATACACTAGAGAGTACTCCTTGTCCTGTGTGGTTTGGCGGGAAAAAAACCACCTCCTCCTGGGACCCATTGCTTCCATTTGCCACGTTAGTGTTACATGGCTTCTTGCATGCCACATGCTCAACTTTTGTCATTTTTTCATTCAGATTTACCAACAAGGAATCTCCCACATTTATTATAAGATCTGCGACACTTTGCTCCATGCAAGAAATCTTTTTCATCACACCCCAGTCTTCCACTGAGTTTTGGGCAAAAACCTCTGTATCATTCTTGATCAGTTGCCTCGCGCTCTGATCCTTGTCACCTTTCCTGATGTCAGCCGCATTTTTCTCTTCCAAATCCCCCCCTAAATCTTTCACATTAATACTAGTTGTCCCACCCTGCTTCTCATCACTTTCTATGTAATCAGTCGTGCACTGTTCATCCTGCTTTCCTGCTGCTCCTCCTAAAATTTTGTCAGCTGAGTCATCCCAGCTCCTCTCTGCCTTGTGCTGATCCTCTGTACTTTGTATGATCAGACGGGTTGTGACCTTGGCCGAAGAGTGCCCTTCCACTACGCTGTCGGCAACCACAGGTTCCTAATTGGCATAAAACTGCTTTCCTGAATTATAATCTGCCTGTTGAACTTTCAGTAAGCCTTCCTTCTTATAGCGTAGATCATCTACCCGTAGCCAAGCCCCCTAAGATTTAGCCAATACATTCTCATTAATGTAGAAACTAGTTTTGCTCGTGCATGGCTTGTCTGCATGATAGATTCTCCCACAATGATAACAAAACTGTGGAAGTTTTTCATACTTGAACGATACCCAGAGAGATTTACCATTTACAACAAGAGCACGACCCCTTTCAAGCGGCTTTGTGATATCAACATAAACTCTTATTCGTAAACATCTACCTCACCCAACTCCATCACCAGTAACATCTATGTTCTCCACAATGCCAATGGATTGGCCTATCTGAAAACCTACTTCCCGATTCATACACGATAAAGGCATGTCATGTACCTGTACCCAAAAAAACGCTTTGGAAAAATCCATTTGCAGTGGTGGTATATTTTCATCAATTTTCTTTAAGACCAAAACACTGCGGTCAAAAAGCCATGGGTGACCCTCCTTGACACGCCGTTTGTCAACCATGTTAGAAAACTCTAGCAGCCATAAAATTATCATGTAGTTCCTTAAAAGCCACTGCTTCAATAGTCTTCCAAAGACTAGTCATTAGCGCCTTGAAAGTTTCTTTCTGAATGCGCCGATCCGACATCAATCTACCCAGCAAACAACATTTACTTCTTGCCCCTAAATTATTATGCGACACTTGTCTCTCTCAAATTACCGTTTTCTTTCCATAGAACCTTTCGTTAGCATTTGGCGTTAAAATGGATGGAAGTTGCTTACATGACTTACTATGTACAATTTTTTGTACTTGAAATGTACAAATTACCCTTCAACTAAAGAAAAAAACAACAAATTTTTAATTTTTTTTTTTTAAAAAAAAAAACAAAGATGTTGGGGGTGACTGAGTTACCTTGAAAACCAAGGCTACGAGGGTGATTTGACTACTTCTACGGTCATTTTTTAGGGTGAATCACTTCCTTGTTGAACCACTCATCTCTTTTGTTTTGTATTTTGATTTGGTAAAATTACACTTAGCTCTCCTGAATTTACATGTGATTTGCAAAGACACTACCAAACTTTTAAAGTGACATTTGACCTCTTCCAACCATCAAATAGTTAAAAGTTATACCATATGTTAGCAAATGATGTTAAAATAGACAAAAAAAAAAAAAAAATGCCACAAATGATGTGCAAGTTACTTTATTTATTTTTTATTTTTATACTTAAACTACATAAATTACCCCTAAAAAAAAAAAAAAAAAACTTAAGGAATAGCTGAACAATGTTTATGCGGGTGCTCGAACCACCCCAAACACATCTAAAATGGATGGAGGGCTAGCCAAGCCACCTCACAAGGTTGTAAGGGGTGCAGAACCACCTCCTCAAGGTTGAGGGGTCATTTGGTCAGAGAATGATCCTCTCCATTTCAGGATCCAGTTAGTGTATTTAAGAGGGGTAAAATGGTAAAAAAATAATAATAATAAATGACCATTTTACCTCTCCTAAATAAACTAATTGGCTCCTCTCTATTTCATTTACTGTTTCCCATTTGGTCACCTCCTTATTAGTTTGTGGTGACTTATGCAGGTAGTTTGGCCTCCCCCTAACCATTTCAAGGGTGCTCGACTGTGGACCACCCCCTGACTATCTTGAGTGTGGCATTTTTTTTGTCCTTTTTTTCTCTTAATAATTTTAAGGGTTTATTTGGATATTTTAAGTTTTATTTTTTTATTTTTTTATTTTTTTTTAAAAAAAAGGTCATGTGAGCATCATGTGTGGCATTTTTCATCAATTTTAACGTCAGGTGTTAACAGATGGTCTAATTTACAACCGTTTGATAGTTAGAGAGGGTCAAGTCTCATTTTTAAAATTTAGTGATATTTTTACAAATCGCATGCAAGTTCGCAAGGGTTTAAGTGTAATTTTTCTATAATAAAATAATAATGAAAATAGAAGGTTCGATCAAATTTATTGTAGTAATATGTGATGTCTCACATTGTTTGGGTATGAGAATGATGATGTGCTTATATGTATATTCACACTCTTCTTTACACGTGTTTTAAAGCCGTGATGGTCATATATTTATTAGAACTCCACCGTTATGCGTGCTTATGTGAGAATAGTACCAAGATTTGTGACATTTTGAAAAATCTCATTCAAGAGAGCTAAAAGTGGACAATATTGTGTCGTTGGGAATTGGTTGTTACAAATGGTATTAAAGTCATTGTCCAGCCTAAGATGAGGGGAGCGTGCACAAGCCCATGAAGGTCGCCAATGGGAACTCACTGAGACGCCAAGAATGTGGTGATCCCATGAGAGTCGCCAGCAGGGACGTTGGGTCCCAAGAGAGGTGATTGCGACGTCTCACATCACCTGGATATAGGAATGAGAATGTGCTTATATGTATATTCGTACAATTCTTGACACAACATGTTTTAAAGTCATGATGATTATAGACTTATCAGAACTCCATAGTTAAACAAGCTTATGCGAGAGTAGTATTAGAACGGGTAATGTCCAGACTAGTTCAAGAAAAAAAAAAAAGGAGAGAGAGAAAAAAAAAGGGACAATATTATGTTCTTAAAGTTGGGTTGTTACATAGTAAAACGTTTACCACCCTCATTTTGAATGGCCTTTGATCCATGGCCACAATGGGATGGTGTCACACCCTTATCATGATGGTGCATATGATTTTGAAGTTTTTAGCTACATTCAAAATAAGCTCTTAGTAAATCTCTATAAAATAAATAAATAAATAAGTCAAAACCTATAATTTTAATTGATGGGTTGCTTGCTTGACTGGTAATGGCTATTGAATAAAGGGTGTTACAATTCAAAATCACATCTATGCACTAGAATCAATGAGTAGCTCTATTATGTAATACTAGAGGTGACAACACAAAGTGAACACTTTCAAGCTTTGAGGTTGACTTGGTTTTGCTTGGAGATTGAACTACCCCATTGAATTTTATATGAATCTTGTGTGCAACTTTGTGATCTTCAAAAGTGTTAGGTTTATGTTGACAAATTTAGTGTCAAAACTAGTTTGGTTGTAAGTTTAGGTTGAGTTGTCTAGTTGGTTCTTAAGTTGGAGTCCAAAACTTGGTAAAAACTAAAGAACAAACTTTACACTTTATGCACATTAGAATGTGGGGAAGGGTGGGATATATGACGTTGAAGCTAATCATGAGGAAAGCCTACGATAGAGTGGAATGGGGTTTTTTTGGAGGAAACAATGAGGAGGATGGGGTTTGACAATAGGTGGATTAAGCATATTATGACCTCTATCAGCATTGTGACCTATTCTGTGTTAATCAATGGACAACCATGTGGGCAAAATTTGCCCTTATAGAGGAATATGGCAAGGGGATCCTTTATCCCCTTATCTTCTTATCCTCTATTTGGAGACCTTGAGCTCATTACCACAACATGCGGAAAAGTATGGGGGAGCTAATTGGTGTTCCAAACTCCAAAAAGGGTCCACGGCTAAGCCATCTTTTTTTCCTTGATGATAGCTTTTACTTTTTTGCAAGGCCATTGGAGATTTATGAGGCCTCGAGAGAAAAGTTGAATAGGGATAAAACGTTGATTGTTTCAACAGAAATACAAGTATGGAGGATAGAGACCAGATTCTCAATATATCTAGGATCCAAGCTACACAAAGATTTTGACATTTACTTGGGACTTCCGGCGCTAGAAGGAAAATCTAGAACATGGGCTTTCAAGAGCATTAAAGACCGAGTATGGAAGAGGTTGCACAATAGGAAGACAAGGTTCCTTTCACAAGTAGGGATAGAGATCTTACTTAAGCTGTGGTTCAAGCAATTCCTACATATATTATGAGCGTCTTCCTTCTGCCAAAAAAATTGTACGAGGACATAAACTCAATGATTCAGAATTTCTGATGGGGACTTCAGGGAAAAGAAGCTAAGACCCATTAGATGAATTGGAGAAGATGGGACGATCCAAGACACATGGAGGTATGGGTTTCAGAGATCTGGTATGCTTTAATAAAGCATTGCTTGCAAAACAGTACCGGAGACTATTACAAAACCCAAACAACCTAGTGGCAAATATTATCAAGTCAAAATACTATCCAAAAGGAACTATCATGGAAACAGCATTGGGTAGAAGACCTTTTGCTTAGAGAAATATTGTCAGCATGTGATCAGCTCAAATATATATGCATATATGAAGGATTGGAGATGGCAAGGATGTCAAAATATGGAGCGATAAGTGGTTGCCTACTCCGGCCACTTATTCTACTCAATCACCAAAGATGTTAGCGGAAGATGCAAAAGTGAAGGAGCTTTTAGATCAAGATACCAGATGGTGGAATAGTTCCTTGATAAAAGAAATTTTCCAGGAGGATGAGGTCGATATAATATGTCAGTTATCATTAAGCAAATATAGTCAGAAGCATGTGATGATTTGGAAAGGTACCTCTACGGGCAAGTTTTCTGTGAGTAGTGCTTACCATATGTAGAAGTAAAGAAAAGACATGCAACGTGAGGGAGGCTCAAAGCATACAGGACATGGTAGATTAAGGAAAGTAATTTGGAATATAAAGGTGCCTAATGTGGTGAAGATGCTTTTGGAGAGCGTGCCAACCAAAGAGAATTTTCTAAAGAAAGGTATTGTGACAGACTCCTTATGCCCCATTTGTGGATTGGAACGGGAAAATGTTGAGCATATTTTATGGAGCTACCCTTCAACTAGAGATGTGTGTGGAGCATGTGGAAAGGTCCAAAAAAGTAGTGGAGGAGAAATCGCATTTATAAATGTCATGGAAGAGACGATGGATATATCATATATGTGATTGTGAGGAATATGAGTTGGTTGCGGTAATAGCAAGAAAAATCTGGTTTATGAGAAATACAGTGGTTCTTGGTAGCGAATTTACTTATCCTGACCAAGTTATTCGAGAGGCTATAGACTCTATTGCAGAATATATGAAAGCAAATGCTAATGAGGGAGAGCAAGTTATATATAATATGGAGGAGGAACAATGGAGGTACCACCGAGAACTCAAAAGGTGAATTGGGATGTTGCAATAGATTCTCCAAATAGTCGAATTGGCATTGATATCATTGTGCGGGATCATGAGGGGTGTGTTATTGTTGCTAGGAGCACAACCAACTTTGTTATTGTAGAACCGGTTATAGCGGAGGTTTGGCTGCTTTGCAGTCGGTGGGGTTTAATCGGGACTTGGGGCTGCAGCAGACCGTTTTGGAGGGTAATGCGATCCAAATAGTGAATGGTGTGAAGGCTAACAAGCGAAACTAAAATAGATATGGACAAATAGTGGACTATACTCGAGGCGTGTTAAATAAATTGTAAAGTTGGCAGGTTATAGTCATGCCAAAAGAGAAGTTAATTTTGCTAAGCATGGGTTAGCTAAAGCAACTATCAAACAAGTTATAGATAAGTTTTGGATAAAAGAAATTCTCCCTTATATCTGTGGCGTCGTACTAGTGCAGCATGCTCTTTCTTTATGAATATGATGAAGTATGAAATTAATAAAAGATTCAATCTAATATTTACGACCATGTCAAAAAAAATCTCTAATATTTACGACTGGTCAGTGGTAACCAAAGGTTTCCATAAAAATATGTAAGGAAATAGAAAACAAAACAAAAAAAAACAAAAATTGTACTTCTATTCTTGTAAAGGACATGTAATGGCCAAACTGTACTACTATTCTTGAAAAGACTTGTTGGCATAAACTCTCCACAAGGCACCATAACTCTTTGGGCAGTCTCTTCAAATAAAGTAGCGCATTCAATTGCGAAGCACGACTATGAGATTCACCCTAAAAAGTGAGGCTTAATGCTTTCGTTGTACACCCATTCCATGCCATGTAGGGCCTCCCTCAGTATGGTCCTACTCACTCTGGTCTAGTATCTACAATGAAGTGACTTTTGCCAAAGCATCAATAGTGAAAGAAATATGCAATTGGCCTTGCATCAAGGGATTTCAGCAAGTGTAAAGAGAAAAAGGAAGATTTTTTGTTTGTTTGTTTTTCTTTTTCTTTTTCTTTTTCTGTAAGAAAATGAAGATTTTTCTCAAAGCCAAGATAACGGAGCAACTGAGCGGTAGATTTTTCTCTAAATCTTACCCTACTATTGCCGCCAGCTAGCAAGTAGCAAAGCAAACCCTCTGTTCCCTCCCCCTCCCCATCCAAACTTCCCCAGTCAGAAGAATGGCCTACAAACACTCACGCTTTTTCACTGTCCATCACAACTTAGTGAAAGGCTTCTGGATTACTTCTAGATCACCACGAAAAGCATCAAGTTTGAGGGTAAAAATGTATATTACCTAAAAGTCAACATACCACTTTCTTCAGTTTCTTGAAGCCAAGTAACTAAAGGATGTAATAGTTCTCCACCAACCTATCCTAAATAGGATCTACACACTACACTACTTTTAGTCTTCCACTTGGTCTTCAACCTTTTTGGGAATGTATTATTGCATGAGTCTGATCTTTCATTGATGGTTTAAACCAATGACACATTTACAAGAGAATCCACGTTGCGAACTTGGCCATGAACTCTAGAATAAGCAACATACCTAGCTTTACACAGGTCCGAGGTTTACCAAACAGAGACGGGTACACGAAGTAGCCCCGCCTTGAAGATGTTCCCAGTTATCAAAAAAATTAGTGCAGTACCAAGGTCCACCATATCCAATATAGTGAATCGATGTTTACGGGGCTATTCTTCGATCAGCTCAAATCCTGTGCTATAGATCTCCCAGGCGATGGATATTTCTAGTGTTGAGAAATGAGAACATGAAACACCAAGGACTGATGCAAGTCTAGACATCACATGCAAATCTTTTACCTTCGCTTGGAACAGTAACATGGTTTGGAACCCAAAGCAAGTCACTATCTACACATTCTTGAGCCGGGGAGGTTGGGGGGCATGGCTCATCTAGCTTGATGATGCAAATTACAACTACAATTTCAACTACAGCACAAGCCTCAACAGCTCAGTCGGTGAATGTATAGCTACCTCATAAAACTTGAAGATGCTTAACAGACCTCTGAAAATTTTACTGCAACGGAGCCTTTGCTGCTTCCCAACCTAGTAGAAATGACTTCCGATCACAATGATCCTAGCCATTGTACAGACCAAGAAAACTTGGCTGCTCGCCTAAAAAGATGTACATAATTAAAACTTCCCTGCACAACTTCATCCTTAAGTAACAACCTAGAGTGTTTTCTTAGTTTCTAGAAAGGGAAACAAATCAACACGAGTATCAACAGGAATTGAAAGAGGATCAATTAAACTTCTCTTGTTGTTACTGATAAATGATGCTGCCATAAATGTGGTTGAATAAAAAATGTATGAAATAATTTATTTGCTTCCATTGCTCTTTCCAACCCAAACCTCCACTCTGTTATTTTAGATGCACCATCTTCTACACAAGCGAAGAAAGTTTAAATGCAGAAGAGAACGAGCCAAACAAGTCTATCTCTATTTCATCCATAATTCACCAATATGCAACACACGTAACTTTCAGCATCAAGAAGCTCCATCCATTAAACACCACTCACTGCACAAAAGGCACTACAAGCCTAACATTATGGCATTTCTAAAGCATACACATTTTGCCTCCCACCTCACAAATTTCATGAGCTTAACAAAGATCAGAGTCTTGACTTGTGATTTACATATCTCAATTGTATTCAAAACCAAAACCAATTACAAAAAGAAGGATAAGAATATCCCACAAGAAGATGTTTTTATACAACTAAAGAGCGCTATTAAGAGTGCATGACTGAAATTTTCGACAGCTGATGTAGTCCATTTCTCACAATCACATAAACTTCTTCTCTCTTTAAGCTTCAAAACACTAAGAAAACACAAAGTAACAAAGAAACAAATGGCTATCCATCATCTTATGATCAACTCGTCAAAACGTCGATACCCAACAACAAACCAGGTGCCAAATCTCATCATAAAGACATTACTGAATTTTCCAAGGCACGCAATATTCTCATACAAACTTAAACAAACAAAATCCAGAATAAGAAACCCTGAAGACCAAAGTTTCAATACACAATATAAACAAAACAAGAACGAAATTAGCATCACTTCAAAGAAAAGAAAAAGAAAAAGGAATCCAAACAAACCCTAATTCCAGAACACCAAACGAAGAACAAACATAACAGAAATTGAATCCCAAGAAACATTTCCGTAAAACACAAACCCGATTCTACCCTCGCGTCACTTGGCGACCATCCGGGCGATGAAATCCTCGTACCGGATCCTCCCGTCGGACCCGACCTCCACCTCCCGGATCCACTCGTCGAACTCGGAGGGCTCGAGCTTCTCGCCAATGTTGGTGAGGATGTGCCGGAGCTCCGAGACCGAGACGTATCCTGTGGAGTCCTTGTCGAGGACCTTGAACGCGTCGCGGAGCTGGCGATCGAAGGGCTCGGCCTTCATATGCTTGGCCATGAGGTCCAGGAATCGAGCGAAGTCAAATGGGGCCGTGAGGTTCTCCTCGGTTACGATGGATTTGAGCTGGGCCTGCGTCGGGTTGCCCCCGAGAGACCGCATTAGGATCCCCAGTTCGGACGGGGCGATCCGGCCGTCGCCGTCGGTGTCGAAGAGCGTGAAGGCCTCCTTCATGGACGACACCTGGTCATCGCTCAGATCCTTGCCCATTTTTTCTGGGTCGGGTTTGTTTCTCACTCCAGAAATTTGTTGCTTTCTCTCTTCTCTCTATCGCTGTCGGAGATGAGAAATGGTGGAAGCACGTTATTTGGTTTCGTGTTTTTTGTCTCTGTTATGCTTTTGAAAATGGAAAATGGAAAATGGAAAAGTTGGGGCGAGAACGGCGTCGTTTCTAGGATCGAGAATTTCTTTTTTTGTGTGTATTTTTGCTGGGAGAGTGAGAATCCTCTAAAATTCTGAAGTGAATTATTTTGAGTAAATTTTCTCAAATCTCAATAATAATTATCATATTACATTTATTCATTATAATATAATATTTATATTTTCGTATTTATTATATTTTAAATATAATAGATGTTGGTATGACAAATAAAATATCTTTAAAAAATTCCTGTAAAATATCCTAAAAATTCTAGAAATTCATGATCCTCATTTTGATATACGTATATTGAAATTGTTTATAATATTTTACAACTCAAATTTATTTTTTTAAACTTTGAGTTAAAATGATATTATTTGAAGGTTTCTTAAAATATTCTACTCTAAAACAATAAATAAAGATAATTAATTAGGTGATAAACACACAATAATCAATGTACAGCCTTTTCTTTTTCTTTTTTAATGATTTTTTTATGATAATTGAGCTTACCCAATATTCTATCCACCTTCAAGATTAGGGCCAATGATCCATCTCTACCAACATAGGAAAAATTGAACCTTTGCTACATCCATGTGAACCCAACAATGCCATTCAAGCAAATGCATCCTTATTCATTCACAGTAAATTAAGTGAAACTATTAAGTTTAATATTTGACTCATTAAGTGTGAGATTTTTTTCGAAGAATTATAATTCTTTTTACAGAATGATTTGACAATCTATAATTGATTAAATGATTAAGTAAAAAACTCGACTTGTCAATTTAATTAATTAGTGTATAACTTGTCAATCATATACTCTTAATTATTTCACTAATTATGGATTGTCACATCAGTTTGTATGCAAATTATAATAAAAGTTGTGGTAACGTAAGATTTTTTTCTATAAGTTTACTTAGAGTATGTTTAGTACATGGAATAACTATTCGACTATTCTATTAAGAAAATAAATAGCTTTTATTGAAAATGGAAGAAGGTGGAACGTAATAATTATTTTCATAGAATAGTTATTCCTATCAAAATTGAGAAGAATAGCTATTCAGCCTATTCTTCAATTTAAGGAATATTCATTTTCATTGGAATGACTATTCTAAGTGTGAGAGTATATGATAATGATAAATATACTCTAACCTTAAGCTTATTCTATTTTGAGAATTTTTTTTTTTTATTTTTTTTTTCATTTAGTGTACATTTGCTAGACATCTCCGTACAAATTTTTTATTTTGCAAATCAACCATTGAATTTGTGAAATCTGTTAAATGGGTTGGCTTGTTGGCAGACTTGATCATGGAGGGTTTCTTTCTTGGAGGCCCTAAAAGCCGTATTAGGGCTGGTAGGATACTGGACTAGTGGAGGCTGCTGGAATGTGGGTTGTGGGCCTCCATTCTAGTTGTCTCCCATTCCCTTGGACTACTTGTGTAGGCCAATGGGAATTAAGTCAAAATAGGGTCGCAGGCTTCCATTCCAGCAATCTCTCATTCCCTTGGGCTATTTCTGTAGGCTAAAGGAAATTAAGTGGAAAGGATATTGTTGGCTCTCATTCCTTTTGGACGACTTGAGTAAGTGTTTCATCCAAAGGGCATTGCATGAGGCATTTGGCGTCGCATTTCACTTCAAGTGGTGCCTAAATAAACACTACTGGCGGCGGTTGTTTATTGGCGCATGGCTAGCGTCTAATCTCTTAGGGGGGACGTGCCATAAAAGCTTTCTATCATGCATTTAATGGGCGTCATGATGGTGCACTTCTTGGGATGGCAAGGTGCTCGTTGAGTTTGCCCTTGGGAGACGCGTGTCGAGCAAGCGATGGACTTATTTCGAATGTCTTTTATAAGGGAGTAGGGGTCGTGTGTGGCTCAAGGAAAATCTTTCTTGTCTGTTGTTGTCTTCCCCAAATTCTTTCTTGTTTCTTTTTGTCTTGCCCTAGAAGTTTCAGATGGCACGAGGTGGCTGTAGGGCTAATTTTCTGACCATTCATGGAAGTCCACAGTGAGGCCATCCAAACTAAGTAATCAACAGTTCCATCTCCATCTGGAGATGGAGATGTAGGTACCGCAAGCAAGGGAAGGGGAGTCTAGTTCTGTGGCCCCCACCAAAGTTTGTCTGACAATGCACATTCTTTCGGCTAGCTTTTGGCTTCCCATCCCTAGGGCCGCATGTGAAGTGCTCGCTTTTCTCAACTTGGCGCCATCTCTACTCACCCCCGGCTGAAGCTTTTCAAGGATGAGGACCAGCTGTAACTCCCTGAGGAATTAATTAACTTGCAATTAAATTTACGGTTCATCTCCCAATCCCATTCCACAAGGAATAAGATTCAAGGATTTACTACTTCTTAAGAAGATAATACTACGCAGCGAAAACATAGGATATTCTAGCAACAATAATTACAATAAGAGCATCTACCAAGAGTTATTACATTAACTAAAATCACACCATACATATCATCGATAAAAGATCAAAGCTAAACCTTAATATACAGTCGAACCTCAAATGCTAAGCCTAAAACGTCACCCAAAAGTACTGATTACCATGAGTGATCTTCAAAATCTATCAATCAATCCTCAAGCATAACCAAATCGATATCACTACGCCAAACTGTAGCAACTGTTATGAAGTCCAACTCGAATCTAACATCTAAAGGGTCCAACTATAAAACAACACATGTTTCATAGATGAAAAGATACAAGCATAAGTCCACGACTTAGTGAGTAATAATACACATGGTGACATATTATCATGTGGTAAACTCAGTTATTTATAAATCACATGCATCAATGTATAGTTATAATTCCTCATTTCACAAAATGGTCATGGATGCAATATAGATATAATATATGCAATAACAAAATAATCATGTCATAGTTCAATTTCATATGGTCTACCCAGGATTTTAACCATTTTCTGGCAGGGTTGGCGATGTCTAGAGTGTGACGACCCTTTATATATATCTATATATAGAATCATCACAGTGACATGACGATCCACCAAATTGTTAATTGTGCTACCTTTATTGGCAATGCTATTGCCTATTGGTTCTTGCAAATAATGTGAACCCTAAATTAATTTAAATGTAATTCAAAGATCTTACGATCTACCTACAAGGAGCAAATGTCACCTTATAAACTGATATATTTTTTAAATCAAAGAACTTTCTAGATATTAGTCACATTATTATTGTAATATTTGAATTTCCTACACATTACCACTACCTTCAACACATTATGGTAGTGGAGTCATGTTCTGGCCGATTTTTTGGCATGGGGTGAAACACTCAATTCAGTCATAAGTCATCATCAACCTAATACATCTCATAACATATGCATAATATATCAGAGATAAACCTGTAGCAACGGAACTCTATCATAAATATAAAGTAGAGAAATTACAACATCAGAACCATATACCTGTCTATCTGTTTAAGGCTTAATCAAATAATATTTACATCAAAAGAATGACTATACAAAAAATGTGTCACATGGGACACAAGCCATATACCAAATGTCTATACAAAAGGTAAACTATCCACAAGTTCAACAAGAAATGCCAAAATAGGAATAACACTTGATATTATTAGAAATGCCCAGAAAATCTCATATTCGTAAAGTAGAAAGATAGATGGACTACAATGTCACAGGGTCCTCATCAACGTATGTGGTACCTGTAGCCAAAGCATCAACATCTACACGGTCGTGGTGGTAGCCACGTCGGCATAGGTGAAAACATGAGTCCATAAATTCAGTAGTATAAAACTCATTAAGTTTTCACAATTAGCCAACTCTTTTATTTTCTACCTTACATTTACTATAACAGCTACTATTAGTGTGAATCTTCCTTTTAAAATGTTTTGTAGCTGATATGGTAAACATAGGCACTTTGTAAACATGAGAAATCTTACTACTTTATACACACATTTATACATATATCATATGACTGAGCCATACTCGTATCCAAACTTTCTAAACCTTTAGGAAATACAAGTATACGAATACGTTTAAGCAGAAAAAGAGCAGTATCATAACCCAGACATACAGAGACACAAGCATTTCCAAACCATCGGGAAATACGCGTTTCTAAGCACATCTAAGGATGAAAACTTGTAGAACATCATATGCACTCTCAACATGAAATATATAGAGAAATTTGAGAGGTTAAGCTCAAACTCTCAAACAATAAACCATAAATACAAGAAAAGCTAGGGTTTTCAAATATACCTCAAGCTTATCGATGAAAACAATGATTTCACGTCAAGGATCACGTTTCCAGTGTTGGATTCATGTTTGGAGGCTTCAAAATGCTAGAATCTAAGTTTTAGTATCAAACCCTAGGAGAGAGAGAGAGGAGAAAACCGTGAGAGAGAAAGAGAGGAAATGAGATAAATGAGTAGGAAATCGCGTCCAACAACGTAAGTCCCGCCTGTCCGAATGAGCAAGTGGCCCGTCCAGACACGCGTGTATGAAGTCGTACCAATCAACTCTCAGACAAAGCTGTCCGGAAACCAAATTGTCCTATTCGGACACTCGTGTAGCATTGTGGAAACACCTTCTTCAATAATGAATACAAATCCTTTGTCATGTAACAAAGCGATAAGGAATATTCTCCTTGATCTAGATTTAATGAGATTGATTATCCTAAAGCTCTGGGCCGAGTTCTTCAATGGTATTTACTCAAACTTTGTTTTGTGCAAGGTATAACATCCCGCTTTTACAAAAAACATAAGTGAAAATTTTTCGATTTCCACGTAACATTCCGACATCATCAGAGTTATAATATTGTAGCGGAATATATATATAATTATCTAACGGACTTGGAAATAAATAACACATCAGAGCTTCTAATTGAAATACTTCAAAATAGATAGATATAGTGTAACTAAATAATTACACATAAAGATAGTATTTGTGCCACATGTAGCATATACAATTTACAAACCAAAATAACTAGAATATTATAATTACACACCAATAGAAATATAAATGTCGTCCTAAAAATAATATAATATTGGACTAAAACATAATAGTCCACAAATAAGAGGCAAGCTAGCCTCAAACATTGCCATCAGAATCCACGTAAGAGTCTGAGTAATCCTAAAGTTCTTCTTCCTAATATCATGTATCAATATATTATATAAAGAGAAACAATAATACAAAAATACCTAAGCGAGTCCGTTGTTTCCAATAATATAATAAATGCTCATTTATTTAATAAATGCAACACAATGTAATATGGCCTCATAATCACATGTATACGCAATATATAGTCTACGGTTGCGAATCATAGACATAGATTGAATATTGTATACAAAGTTTTAAGCATAATCTTTTTTCACTCCTCTGTTGGCCTAGGCACGATTAGCGCCTTATTTCAAGTCTAAGACTTCCTCACATTTAACTTTTACTTATATTGTTTGAGAGTCTAGGCTCTTGGAAACCTGGGTCTTCCCTGACGATCTAGATCCGCCAGTTTTGTATTTATTATTTTCTTTTCGGGCATTTCCTCATTTACTGCACCTAGGCAACTAGTGAAGCCTCAAGTATCCATTGGTATCTAAAATCCCAGTTTGTTATTAAACAGATTACTAAATAATAAAATATGCAAAGTCACATGCACAAAGAAATAAATAAAGCAGTAATCACAATATTATGCGAAAAATCCACCAGCATCACTCTCAATAAGTATAAAGATACTTACAGTTCTCGCTCCAAAGATTATCTGTAAAAATTGCATAATTATATTTATGCAAAATAATAAATCAATAAAAAGTACTATACGAATATCTTTTGTTATTTTTGTATCTGAGCTTTACAATGGTTATAGTTGTTATATCAACCTCAATATAGTCTAAAAATCTTATTTATATATCTTGTATAAAATTGGACGGCATAATAGTGTTTTGAAAGTATTTTCCTTTTACAAACAAAACCAAGCGTATATGTATATTAACAATCAATTTAAATACATATATTTACCAATACTTGACTTATATATATATATATATATATTTTACAGGAAACCATCAATACTAATATCTCTTGGAAAATTAATTCAAAAGTTCAACATATATCATATATTTATATATTTGCAAACAAACCAAAGTATATATATACCTCATGTTCTTATGTCTTGGCAGGTTTATATATATATAACACAAAACCATACTCATACACTCGGGTTTTTCCTTTCCTATAAAAGTATATGCAAAAAATTATTTTGACAGCAAAGGAAAACAATTCTCGGGTCCCTCATGCAGAAAATCTTAAGCAAAAGCAATGCACTTTTGGACAAGAATAGACTCTCTTTTAACACATGTAGAAAATATTAAAGAACATATGCAGAAACTTTTTGATATATATATAGAACACTTGTTAAATTACATGCAGATTTCTTTTTAAGAGACATAAAGACAGCAAAAACACTACTCACACACATCCACGGCGGCACCTAATGTGTAACGCCCCGCTTTTAATGAAAGCGTAAGTGAATTTTTTTTTTTTTTTTTAATTTTATTTCCACGTGACGTTACGACATCATCAGAGTCATAATTGGTAGCGGAATGTATATTTATCCAACAGACTTGGAATTAAATAACACATCAGAGCTTCCAACTAAACTACCTCAAAATAGATATATAAAGTGTAACTAAATAATTATACATAAGATAGTATTCGTGCCCCACAAGACACATATAATTTAGAAGCCAAAATATATAGAGTATAGCTAATACATACCAACAGAAATATAGATATCGTTCTCAAGATAATATAATAAAAGACTAGAACGCGGCAGTCCACAAAATGGAGGCAAGCTAGCCTCAAGTATTGTTAACAGGATCCATCTAAGGATCTGGGTAATCCTGGTACTCCTCCTCCTCATATCCTGTAATAATATATAATATAAATAGGAAAACAGTAATACAAAATACCTAAGTGGGTCCGTTGTTTCCAATAATATAATGAATGCTGATTTATTTAATAAATGCAACATAATGCAAGTATGACTTCATAATCACATGTATATGCAATATATAGCCCATGGCCGCGAATTATAGACATAGATTGAATATATACACAATTATAAAGTAATAATATGACAGTTTTAGATGCAATGTCTTAATTATTTCCTCTCATAATGGAACCTACGGTCCGTATTAGCGTGTTGTAGGAACCAACGGTCCCTAGAACTTACGGTCTCCTCACTTAAAGCTTAATTATATGGGGTTAGGAACCTATGGTCCCACTGGCAATACCTTCACCCCCCACTGCATTCACCAGCTTTGTTATTAATCAGTTTAGTTAAAATATAAAATATGTAAATTTCACATGCACAAACAAATTAAATAAAGCAGTAAACACAATATTATGAAAAAATTCACCAGTTTCGTCTTCAGTAAGTATAAAGATACTTATTGTTTCTGCTTCAAAAGATGTCCACAAGAAATACAGAAGAGAAAGGGCGTGAGAGAGAAAGAAGGTGTCTTGGAGGTTTCCTCCTGCGACTCCTTCCTCTAATCTATACACCAGTTGAAAGCTACAACAGAGAAGAAGGAAATGCTTGCATCTACAACTATGGAGAATGGGTATGGCAAAAAGGGATAGGTATAACTACTAAAATTTGGTTCTTGATCATTTTGGGTTGTGTTTCCTTGGTTCTGATTGGTGGGAAATGGAGATTATTTTACTGGTTTTTCTTGCACTATGAGGGATGATTTGCAGAAAGCTTCTGCACTAGACTAGGAAGATTACTTAGAGACAAATTTGGGGAAGTTTTTATTTCTGATGGTGCAAAGTAACGGCGTGAAATCTACTATTTATAGAATCATGAACGGTTCGATCAAAACCAGGTGTTTTAGATCAAGGGTTGAAAATATCAAGCTTGTACGGACTACCGGCGGCTGCGGTAAAACATTTAGTCTGCAACTAAGTGCTATTCAGAACATCTAACTTCATCATTTTCCTCATTCATAAGAGCTGGGCCGGTTCTGCTAAGATGGAGGTGGACAATGATTTTTGTTTTAAATGTTGGGCTGTATTTTCTTTTTACGTGGGCTGTAATTTTCTTTACTTTAGGCGTGGGCTGTAATTAAAAAGGGAAGTGAATATAAGTTTTAGTAACCCACGTATGTTATTATATATATTTATAAAAACTAGTTCTCCCCCTTTTTTTTTAAGCCTTTGTAATATTTAGGAGCTAATTGTATCTCTACATAAATTAGAATCATCAATGGAGATGATGATTTGCTAAAATCATTAATAATTAAATTACCCAATATATATATATATATGTGTGTGTGTGTTATTATTATTATTTTCCAGGCGTTATATAATGATAGCTCATGCAAACTTTTTTCATGTGTCTTCACATACTCTTCACTTTAACTCACTCATTGACACTTGGTTTCTTTATCACAGCACCTATCACTTACACCAGTATATATATATATATATATATATATCACAGCAAACCACTTTTTTTTTTTTTAAAAAAAAAAAAAACATATGCAGATCACTTACACCCATGGCAACAACCATTTTATAGCAGGACTTCTATATGACAGCAACATTTCATTTTCACTTTGATTTCTACCTAACTGGTTCTATCCTTCAATATATATATATATATATATATATATATATATATATATTGGTGTTCTCAAATCATTCTATACTTACTAGTTTTTTTGTTGATGATTGGATTTTGGCCTCAAGGAAGACTCCTCTGCTTAAAACAAGAAGAGAAGTAGAGAATGTTATTTACATATACATATTTAGCAACTATATTTCAAAGAAGAGGAGAAGTGTAGAATGATGAATATTGGAAAGGATTACCCACCAAACTTTAGACAAAACAATCTAAAGAAGAGGGGAAGAGTTGTTCTCCAAAATAAAACACTTGATGGTGAATTATGATTGCTGATTTTTGGATAAAAAACAAGTGAAGTTTCTGATTTCTATTTTTGCTGTATTGTCGGGAAATGAGTGATGACTCAAGATCCCATTTCTAGTTTTACAAGTTCTGAAAAATGTAGGAAGAACACAAGAATTTCAACTACACAGTTCCTGCAATCTACTGAGAATGAACAAAGGAATTTCTTGTTGGAATTTGGTTTTCTTTACTGTAATTTTGGCCAATCAATTAGCTCTTTATATAGAACACTTGGAAGGTTAAGATTAAGCCAACAAAAACTTAATCTAATTGCTGGATTAATTGCAGGTGGAAGATTCGGATGGAGACTCGAGACTTGACTTCAAGGGTTTTTATCTATAACAAACCAGATTCGTTCCTCATCAACTAATGTTTAATTTGAACTAATGAGATGTAACTAAGCTTATTACTTCAGTTATGATCCTCTAAAACGCACACAAAAGCTGGGTTAATCGATTTTTAAGAATTTAAAACCACCTAGTTTCTCTAACACGGAACACTCATTTCACACCTTAGTTTCTAAGGTCGGTACCAATAAACCAGTTTCGGTTCTTATTTTAGTTTTGAACCCATACCTAGTACACTAACTTGCATCTTTGAATTATGAAGGGCTAAGATTTATCGTGAGCTAAAATGATCGAAGGATGGAAAGTTTGCATGTGAATGGTGGCTAAATGATGACTTATGTAGTAATCATGAGTTTAAAAATATCTTTTATCTCTTTCTAACAAGAGTTTTGATTCTAACTATACTAACTAGATTATAATTAATTGTTTTACTCTTTATAATTTACTTACATGTTCCAGCTAAGTGTTCATATATAGTTATTTATGCAACATCTATTCAACTATAATATCAATCATGAACACATACGCTTACACGATTATAGGTGCATTAGCATTTAAAGATTATTAACCTTTGTTTATTTTTATTTTCTAATTTTCTGGGCGTTACATCCCATTCCCCTTACAGAAATTTCGTCCTTGAAATTTGCAATTCTAATAAGCATGTTACTAACTAATAGCAATTAAGAAATAAAAATTTCCTTTTTTGTTATCTATTTGTTTTCAGTATTATTGAAGACACTCTCCAGTGGCGACGCAAGAATTTACCATATCATTCATGGATAAATTATTAGCTAAAGTCTACTCAAGCAATAAATATTCTTCCACAGGGTTATTCTGCCCCATAGGAAAAGGACCAAGCATCACTAGCTGTGGAATTGGTGGCTCCACAGGAACAGCAACTGGTACTGGTGGCATCAAAGGGATGTCTGGTGGCACTAGGTTACCCTGCGGGTCTATGCCTTAAAACAAATGTGGGTATTTGTTTCTCATGTCATGCTCAAGTTCCCAAGACGCCTCTTCAATATCATGATTTCGCCAAAGAACTTTAACTAAAGGAATGTTCTTTGTCCTAAGTTTCTGTTCTTTGCGATCCAGAATTTGAACTTGCAGTTCCTCGTATTTGAGATCTTCTTGAATTTGCAGAGGTTTGAAGTCAATGATATGCAATGGATCGTGTACAGGTTTCCTCAATGTTGATACATGAAACACATTATGTATCTCAGACAGAATGGGTGGTAGTTCAACTTTGTAAGCCACAGGTCCTACAACTTCTTTTACTTCAAAAGGGCCGACGTATCTCGAGCTAAGCTTCCCTTTCTTGCCAAACCACACCACTTCCTTCATTGGTGATACCTTTAAATATACAAGGTCACCAGTATTAAATTCCAGTTGGCGGCGATGTTTGTCTGCATAGCTCTTTTGTCGACTTTGAGCTGTCAACATCCTCTTCCAGATAATGGAGATTTTGTCTTTTCTGTCTTGTATCATTTTTGGCCCAATGAGATATTTTTCACCAACTTCATCCCAATATAAAGGAGATCTACATTTGCATCCATGTAGTGCTTCATATGGTGCCATACCAATAGTTGCCTGAAAATTATTGTGACAAGCAAATTCGACTAAAAGTAGATATTTAATCCATTTACCTTTAAATTCGAGCACGCAGAGTCTAAGCATATCTTCCAATATCTGGACGGTTCTCTCCGATTGCCAATCATTTTGGGGGTGGTAGGTAGTGCTAATGTTTAGCTTCGCTCCTAAGGGGTCTTGTAAGCATTTCTAGAATCGCGAAGTGAAACGGGAATCTCTGTCAAACACAATGGAAGCAGACACTCCATGTAATCTGACGATGTCTCTAATATACAACTCAGCTAGCTTGGGCATAGAATCAGTGATATGGAATGGAATGGAATGAAATGAGTACTTTTGGTGAGTCTGTTAATTACGACCCAAATGGTATCTTGGCCACCGGGTGCTTTTGGCAAACCTACCACAAAGTCCATAGCAATCTGATCCCACTTCCACTCGGGAATATTAAGAGGTTGAAGGAATCCTGCAAGTCTTTGATGTTCGGCCTTTACTTGTTGACACACATGACATTGAGCCACGTATTCAGCAACGTCTCGCTTCATGCCATGCCACCAGAACTTCTTCTTCAAGTCTTGATACATCTTGGTGCTTCTCGGGTGTATCGTATATCTAGACTTGTGAGCTTCATCAAGAATTTCTCTTCTTAGCCTTGCATCGTCTGGTATGACGGTTCTAGCATCTTATGTTCTCAGTAAATCGTCATTTGTGAAATAAAAGCTAGAAGCGTCGTTGTAGTTAGCCTTCTCTATAAGTTCTTGTAGCTTGAGATCATTCTTCTGAGCCACTTTGATTCTATCAAAAATCAAAGGATGAATAAATAAAGTTGATAGGGAAGCTTATTCCTCAGTTGGTGTAACATTCAGTTGAATCATCACCATTTGCTGAGCAAGTTGATCCGGAGTGGTCAGAGCATTTAGAACTTCACCTCGTGATTTTCTGCTTAATGCGATGGCTACAACATTTGCTTTACCTGAATGGTACAAGATATAGTAATTATAATCCTTTATAAGTTCCAGCCACCTACGTTGTCTCATGTTCAGTTCCTTTTGTGTGAAAATATACTTGAGGCTTTTGTGATCAATGTAAATCGACCGTTTCTTAGAATAAGTAATGCCTCCATATTTTCAAGGCCTAGATGATCGCTGCAAGCTCTAGGTCATGCATGGGGTAGTTCTTCTCATAGTCCTTCAATTGTCTAGATGCGTAGGCAATTACCTTGCCTTGCTGCATAAGCACGCAACCTAGTCCTTTGAGAGATGTATCGCTATAGATAACGAATTTTTTTGACTCCATGGGAAGTGTAAGGACAAGTGCAGACACTAATCTCTGCTTAAGCTCTTGAAAACTTTCTTAGCATTCATCACTCCAAGTGAAATGCGCATTCTTCTTCGTCAGGACAGTTAAAGGGCCTAAAACCTTAGGAAAGCCTTCAACAAATCTTCAGTAGTATCCAGCTAGTCCCAGAAAACTCCGAATCTCACGCACATTTGTGGGTCGTTCCTAATTCATCATTGCCTCTATCTTACTTAGGTCAACGTCTACTCCGTCTTTGGAAATTATGTGGCCTAAGAATTAGACTTTCTCCAACCAGAACCCCCACTTATTGAGCCTGGCAAAAAGCTTATTCTCTCTCAGAACACCCAGCACTTTCTTCAAGTGCTCTCTGTGATCTTCATGATTGATGGAATATACTAAATTTCATCTATAAACACAACCACAAACCAATCAAAGTACATGTGAAATACCCGATTCATTAAGTCCATGAATATAGAAGGTGCATTAGTCACTCCAAACGGCATAACCAGGAATTCATAATGGCCATATCGTGTACGTATCGCTATCTTGGGTATATCAGCTTCTTTCACCTTGAACTGATGATGTCTCGATCGTAGGTCGATCTTAGAGAAGATTATAGCTTCTTTAAGTTGATCAAAAAGGTCGTCAATCCTTGGCAATGGGTACTATTCTTGATCGTTACGTGATTCAGCTTGCGGTAATCTATGCACAAATGCAAAGATCCATCTTTCTTCTTTACAAACGACACTGGCGCTCCCCATGGTGAGACACTAGGACGAATAAAACCCCGGTCTACTAGGTCTTCAAGTTGCTTATTCAATTCTTTCAATTCAGATGGCGCCATACGGTAGGAGGCCTTGTGAATGGGTTGGGTTCCCGGCATCAGATCAATAGTGAATTCAATCTCCCAATCGGGCGGCAATCCTGATGTGATTTCAACAAAAACGTATGGATAGTCACACACTATAGGTATGTCTTCCAGCTTTCGTTCTCTCCTTCAGGTTCAGTCTTGATGTAAGCTAGAAATGCTGGTGCACCATTTCTAATGCTCTGTCTTGCTTGAATCGCAGAAAGAAGAGGTGGAGTGGCTCGTACCCGAGATCCACAAAATTTGAATTCTACATCACTTGGTGTGCGAAATATAACTTCTTTCTTTCTACAATCAATATTAGCATAGTATTTTGATAACTAGCCCATTCCTAGAATGATATCAAAACCTAGAATATGGAATATTGCTAAATTTGCTGGTAGGACTCTGTCTTCTATAATAATTGGACAGTCCTCAATGAATTTTCTACACGTTGCTACATCTCTAGCTGGTGTTGATATAGTTATATTTTGATTTAAAGATTGGGTGATCATGCTACACAATTTAACGTATATAGATGATATAAAGGAATGTGTAGCACCGGAGTCAAAGAGAGTGCACACTAAGTTACCGAATAAAGGGATGGTACCTGTCACCACGTCTGTGTATTCTTCTTCATCCAGGTGTGAGCGAATATACCAGTACTTGTGTTCCGCTTCCTTGAGGTCTTGCTCCTCCAGTGGCATTCATAGGGCAATCCTTCAGAAAATGTTTGGGCTTACCACATTTAAAACAAGTTGATGTTCCCAGCCTACAATCTTCTTCGTGTGTTCTTGAGCTTATTGCAGAAAGCTCTTTGATTTTTGGTTACTGGCGGAAAATTCTTACCCACGGTTGGTCTGGAACCACTTCATATGGCTAGCCTCTTGACTGGACGTGTCACCTGTTGCTTCGAGCGTTTCTTCAGATCATAAGTCGCTATTGACTCATGTATTCCTCTTTCAACAAGCAATGTAACTTCCACCAATTTGGCGTAGTCTTTTATCTCCAAGCAGATTACTCTCTTCTTGATGTGAGGATTGAGGCCGTTTTCAAATCATTCCGCTTTTAACTCTTCATCGGGAATAAGGTTGGCCGCAAACCTGGCTAATTCCATAAATCTAGCAAAATATTGTTCTACGGTCATATTACCTTGAACAAGATTTTGGCATTCTATTGTACGCAACTGCCTTTGGGCTCTAGGGAAAAAGTGCCAGTTGTATTCGACTTTGAACTGTTCCCAGAAGATCTCTGCTTCGTCGCTGAGCAGCACCTTTCTAGTAGTCCACCATCTTCCTGCTTCTCCTGTTAGTTTTAGTCCAATATATCGGACCCTCTGTTTATCCGTGCAGCCAAGAGTGTTGTACAACACATCTATATTCGTGAGCAATGCTTTTGCTGCGTTTGGCCCTTCAATACCTTCAAAAGAATGGAAATGATAGCTAGAGAAGTCGCAAAGAGAGCGGCTTGCGTATTCGACTCGTTCGATAGGTTGTTACATTCTTGACACAGCTTCAGCGAAGTGCCTGGTTGTATCGGCAAAATGCCTTGTTGTGTCGGACATAAATTGTGCTAGGGCCTTATGCACTCCATTGTTGAACGGTGGAGGGGGTGGCGGAGGTGGTAGCTCTTCGTCACTATTCTCGTGGTTAATGTCGTATAAAGGACAGTATCTAGGAGGCATGATTCTGTATTTAAAAAATGGTTATCCCACGTTCTTTTTAAAACAAAATTAGTGAATTATGAATATGAGTTAATTCTTTAGAAATCGGTTAAGCATTTCAACAAGCATATTAGTACTAAAACAAACAATAATATTAGCAAACAATTCATGTTGCAACCAATAATATTAGAATGCATATACACATATTTCAAACAACCAATATCTCTAGAATGCTTATACTTTTTAAAGTCATAACTCACTACTTCTTTATAGGTAGTAACATATAACTTTAATTTAGTAGCTTATAAATATAGTCAAACAAAAATATTTTTGTATCCTATAGCTCTTGTGTTATACTCACTTTCTATGCTAAAAGGTCAAGTCTAAGGGTTCTCAGAGCAAATCGCTCTAATACCATGCTATAATGCCCCGCTTTTATAAAAAGCGTAAGTGAAAATTTTCCGATTTCGACGTAACATTACGACATCATCAGAGTTATAATATGGTAGCGGAATATATATATATATATATATATATATATATATATATATATATATATATATATATATATATATATATATATATATATATATATATATATATATATATATATATATATATATATATATTTAACAGACTTGGAAATAAATAACACATCAAAACTTCTAACTGAAATACTTCAAAATAGATAGATAAAGTGTAACTGAATAATTACACATAAAGATAGTATTTGTGCCACATGTAGCACATATAATTTACAAACCAAAATAACTACAATATTATAATTACACACTAACAGAAATATAAATATCGTTCTAAAAATAATATAATATTGGACTAAAACATAATAGTCCACAAATGAGAGGCAAGCTAGCCTCAAACATTGCCATCAGAATCTACATAAGAGTTTGGGTAATCTTAAAGTTCTTTCTCTTCATATCTTGTATCAATATATAATATAAAGAGAAACAATAATACAAAAATACCTAAGCGAGTCCACTGTTTCCAATAATATAATGAATGCTCATTTATTTAATAAATGCAACACAATGTAATATGGCATCATAATCACATGTATACGCAATATATAGTCTACGGTCGCGAATCATAGACATAGATTGAATATAAACATAACCATAAAGCAGTTTTATGACAATATTGTATGCAAAGTTTTAAACATCATCTTTTTCCACTCCTTTGTTGGCCTAGGCACGGTTAGTATCTTATTTGAAGTCTAAGACTTCCTCACATTTAACTTTTAATTATATTGTTTAAGAGTCTAGACTCCTAGAAACCTGAGTCTTCCTTGTCGAACTAGATCCGCCAGTTTTATATTTATTATTCTCTTTTCGGGCATTTCCTCATTCACTGCACCTAAGCAACCAGTGAAACCTCAAGAACCCATTGGTATCTAAATTCCCAGTTTGTTATTAAACAGATTACTAAATAATAAAATATGCAAAGTCACATGCACAAAGAAATAAATAAAGCAGTAATTACAATATTATAAGAAAAATCTACTAGCATCACTCTCAGTAAGTATAAAGATACTTACAGTTCTTTCTCCAAAGATTATCCGTAAAAACTGCATAATTATATTCACATAAATCAATAAAAAGTGTTATACGAATATTTTTTGTTATTTTTTTATCTGAGGTTTACAACGGTTACAGTTGTTATATTAACCTCAATGTAGTCTAAAAATCTCATTTATAAATCTTGTATAAAATTGGATGGCATAACAGTGTTTTGAAAGTATTTTCCTTTTACAAACAAAACCAAATGTATATGTATATTAACAATCAATTTAAATACATAGACTTACCAATACTTGACTTATATATATATATAAATATATATATATATATATATATATATATATATATATATATATATATATATATATATATATATATATATATATATATATATATATATATATATATTTATTTATTTATTTATTTATTTATTTATTTATTTTACAGGAAACCATTAATACTAATATCTCTTGGAAAATCAATCCAAAAGTTCAACATATATCATATATTTGTATATTTGCAAACAAACCAAAGTATATATATACCTCATGTTCTTTTGTCTTGGCAGGTTTCATATATATATATATAACACAAAACCATGCTCATACACTCGGGTTTACCATTTCCTATAAAAGTATATGCAGAAAATTGTTTTGACAGCAAAAGGAAACAATTCTCGGGTCCCTCATGCAGAAAATCTTGAGCAAAAGCAATGCACTTTTGGACAAGAATAGACTCTCTTTTAACACATGCAGAAAATATTAAAGAACATATGCAGAAACTATTTGATAGTAAATGGAAACACACTCTCGGATCTTCCTTCAATAAATACTCACACGCGCGCGCGCGCGTACACACACACACACACACACATATATATATAGGAGACTTGTTAAATTACATGCAGATTTCTTTTTAAGAGACATAAAGATAGCAAAACACTACTCACACACATCCACGACAGAACCTAATGACAGCTCATGCCAACTTTTTTCATGTGTCTTCACTATAACTCACTCATTGACACTTGTTTCTTTATCACAACACCTATCACTTATACCAATATATATATATATATCTCACAGCAAACCATCTTTTTTTTTTTTTTTAAACATATGCAAATCACTTATACCCACGACAACAACCATTTTACAGCAGGACTTCTATATGACAACAACATTTCATTTTCACTTTGATTTCTACCTAACCGGTTCTATCCTTCAATATATATATATATATATATATATATATATATATATATATATATATATATATATATATATATATATATATATATATATATATACTGGTGTTCTCAAATCATTCTATAATTACTGGTTTTTTTGTTGATGATTGGATTTTGGCCTCAAGAAAGACTCATCTGCTTACAACAACAAGAGAAGTAGAGAATGTCATTTCCATATACATATTCAGAAACTATATTTCAAAGAAGATAAGAAGTGCAAAATCATGAATCAAAGGATGAAAAGATTCTGATTTTTGCGAAATATTGAAAGGGATTACCCACCAAACTTTAGACAAAACAATCCAAAGAAGAGGGAAATAGTTGTTGTCCAAAATAAAACATTTGATGGTGAATTATGATTGCTGATTTTTAAATCAAAAACAGGGGAAGATTCTGATTTCTGTTGTATTGTTGGGAAATGAGTGATGATTCAAGATCCCATTTATGGTTTTACAAGTGCTGGAAAATATAGGAAGAACATTCAACAACACAGTTCCTGCAATCTACCGAGAATGAACAAAGGAATTTATTGCTGGAATTTGGTTTTCTTTGTTGCAATTTTGGTTGATCAATTAGCTCTTTATATAGAACACTTGGAAGGTTAAGATTAAGCCAACAAAAACTTAATCTAATGATTGGATTAACTGTAGGTGGAAGATTCAGATGGAGACTCGAGACTTGACTTCAAGTGTTTTTATCTATAACAAACCAGATTCGCTCCTCATCAACTAATGTTTAATTTGAACTAATGTGATGTAACTAAGCTTATTACTTCAGTTATGATCCTTTGAAATGCATACAAAAGATGGGTTAGCAGATTTGTAAGAATTTAAAACCATTTAGTTTCTCTAACACAGAACACTCATTTCACACCTTAGTTTCTAAGTTCGGAACCAATAAACCAGTTTCAGTTCTTATTTTAGTTTTGAACCCATACCTGGTACAGTAACTTGCATCTTAGAACTATGAAGGGCTAAGAATTATCATGAGCTAAAATGATCAAATGATGGAAAGTTTGCATGTGAACGGTGGCTAAATGATGACTCATGTAGTAATCATGAGTTTAAAAATATCTTTTATCTCTTTCTAACAAGAGTTTTGATTCTAACTATACTAAATAGATTATAATTAATTATTTTAGTCTTTATAATTTACTTACATGTTTCAGTTAAAGTGTTCATATATAGTTATTTATGCAACAGTTATTCAACTATAATATCAATCATGAACACATACGCTTACCCGATTATAGGTGCATTAGCATTTAAAGATTATTAACCTTTGTGTATTTTTATTTTATGATTTTCTAGGCGTTACACAAGGTAATATGAAAAACTCACAAGGCATAAAAAAGATATGTTATATAATTAAATCAAGAGTATCAAGGAAAAAATGTAGTAAACTAAGTACCGATGTATTGACTTTGGTTCGACTACGGAATGATTCCATAGAGGGGTAATATGTAATAAATAAGTATGTCGCGGAGATTAATTCATTAATTTGAAAATATATACTAGAGTGCAGTCACATTTATTTTGTAGAATCAATTGTGATTAAATAGGTTCGTGTGATATTGTCACATGCCTATTTAAAGCTAATTGTATTTTTTCCTTTAGGTCACTCTTTAAGTTGATATAAATTGACCATTTACTATGAGCCTCGGTTATGTATTTATTTATTTTGGATTGTTTTATTTGAAAAAACATGGGCCAAAGGAATATAATTTCTAAGTGGCTCATGATAAGTGCTAAATATTACACATTCAAGCATCTTAATTCACATATGTTAATCTCTTGGTTTTGTTATAGTTTGATATTTTGTGTTGTTTTTGTGTTTTCTTGCATTTTGCAAGTTTTGGAAAAAAATCACTCAAAATCTATCAAGATCCAACTCCAAATCAATTCTGAATTTGTTTGTTGCAGAATGGAGAAGTCGGTAGACTTATTCTTGGAATGATCCAAATCCAATTCAATTGTGGATTTGTTTGCTGCAAAAAAGAGAAGTCAGTAAAATCTGTTATTTTTCGAAAGATTCCAGAATGAGCACGTCAACCACACGTCAACCATAACTTTTGGCTCAATGATTAGATTATAGTGAAATTAGCGACGTTGGACAACTAATACAAAAGGCAACAAATATCTTCGAAATAGGTTTTCCCTAATTCGGACGTTCACTATGCCAAAATTGCCCTGCAATATAGGACCGAAAATCTGGATAAATTTGGAAAGATTCTAATCATTGCTTGGATTGGGTTTTCAGTTTCCTACTTGAACTAGGAGACTGACTTTTGATTTTCTTAGGATTTTAGGGCTTCTAAAATTCTCCTAATCCCTATAAATAGACATCTAATTCATCCTTTAAGAGTATGCCACAATAGAGAATAGAAATCAATAGGATTAGTGGCTAGTTTTAGGGAGAGAAGTGCTTTAAAGTTCTAGTAGCTTCTTGGGATGAATTTCTCTCTGACAAAAACGATTTTCAGCAACTCCATGAGCGGGTAATTCATCCGTAGGGTATTGATGTAGCTCTTTCCAAGTAATTATGGTGTAATTCTATTTTTCTTTGAAAATTCTATGAACATGAATTATGGTTGTTTAATCTTGAAATTATGTTTATATTCAGTTTTAATCAACCTCTTATCTTGTCTTTAGAAGTTGTTTATTTCTATTGAACTCAACCTTCATATTTTCTGTGATTGTATGAAGGATGATTTTACAACGGTTTTAATGGACACAAAATCAATAGGGTTTGATAGGCCATGCCTAGGAATGATGAATTGCTCTACACCCTAATTAGTTTAATTTAGGTAGAATAAGTCATGCCTTGACAAAAGATGAGTTATGCTTATCCCTTGATTGCTTGTAAGCTAATTAAGAGGTTTGAAAATTCATACCAAGAGAAGACGGATCTATCACATCTTAGGGGTTAGGTGAATGATCCGTGCCAACCGAAGATAGGATATTCTTTTTTCTTAATAAATGAAATCTCTTGACGACATCGCTGAGTGCTTGACAAATACACACGAATCATATCATTCATGTAAGTGAAATTTTCATGTTAAATGCGATTTACTATTATTATGAGGTTAGTGATGAAATCAATTCCCTATATCTTCTCCAAACTATCTTACTTTTACTTTTATGTTTTTATTTAGTTTCAATTACAAAACAAAAATCAAATATCTTTTATGAATTAGATTATAGTTAATTTCAATAACTTAACAACAACCCACAATCCTTGAGGTTCGACACCCTCACATAGACCATATCTTACAAGGATTCGTACTATTGCGAGTGGTAATTTATTATGGATATATTTTTGCTTTAAAAAGATCACATCAGCTCATTACTTAGAAATGATTGGGCTTAATAATTAATTTCCTATGGACTTAAGCAATTAAATAGCTATGGGCTTAAGGAATTAACTTCTTCTGTGGGCTTAAGTATTTAAGAGGTATGGACTTTTGGAATTAATTCTAAAAGGCTTAAGAAGAGATTAAGGGGTATTGGGCCTGAGGGATAAAACCCAAGCCCATGCTGAAAAATTAGTAGCAATTGAGTTGAGATTAAAATCCTAATCCTAGATGCATGGATGGACGTGAGGTGCATGGCCAATGGGAGTGTTTCACTCCCACTTGGTCGTGCACCCTACTAGGAAGGAGAATGAATTTCATTCATCGTATGACTCCTATCCTATCTATGCTACCTAGATAGTAGGGATGCTACAACTCTATCTTATCTTCTAACCCTATCATAAGTGTAAATCCAAGTCTATAAATAGAGAGCCATAGTGAAATATTATTTAGGGTTGGCAATTTTTGACATTACCCGCGAATCCGACATGAACATGACACGAAGTTATAGGGTTTGAGTTTAGGCTAAACGAGTTCGGGTCATAAACGAGTTGACCCGTTTATGACACGTTTATAAACGGGTCTAACAGGTCAACTTGCGGGTTGACCCACCAACCCATTTTATGACCCGATGAGCTAAACGGGTTGACCCGACCAACTCGTTTAGCTAATCGTGTTAGGTTCGGGTTGGCGGGTCGACCCGAACCTGACACGATAACCCGTTTTGCCAACCCTAATATTATTGACCAATTCATTGCTTCAAGTTGTGGGTCCACACTCACGGTCATATTCAGTCATCAGAGAGAAGATCTTGAGGTTGAGTCAAGAACACGTTCTTCACCATTCAACATGCAAGGAGCAAATCAACCAAAGCCAACTGGGCCTAGTAGCCTAGGAGAGGCCAATTTTGATTGCAAGTATCTTAAACATGTTAATTTAATTAATCTATCCTTGTTTATCTTGAAGAAATTTTGTCTAGGATCGATGTTCCACTATGCATATTTTGATGAGCATGATCCCCAACAAAGACTTGTGATTAACCTCTAAAACCAAGCTAAACAAACCTTAAACCTTAAAAGCTCAAAATAGGCTTACTGGCCAAGGGTTGAATGTTTGGACAGAGAGGCCAAACATTCGGCCTTGACATTGAACGTTCTTCTAGTGAAGGATCGAATGTTCGGTGATGGGCAGAGTCCCATTTTCGAACCTAAAAGCCACAACACTACATCTAGGCAAGTCCTAAGGCCTTAATATGGTCCCTAACAGAGTCTTCAGCCACAATAATACCTCCATGCACTAAGTACGTCAAAGCTTATCAAAACACTAATATATCGCTAAACTAGTATTAAGGTCAAAACTAAGCAAAGATGTAAAACTAGCTAGAGATATTGCTTAAACAATAGGTAAGTAACATAATAAATCTACAAAAAAGAACTAGGCTAAGAAGGTTATCTCGTTGTGGTGAAAAGGGCTACTTCATTCTTCAAGAAATCACACACACACAGAAGTATTACTTTGAGCAAGAGATGGTGGAAATAGGCTAAAGGGACGTAGATGTGAGGTATTTATAGGTCTAGATGTCTGAAGATAAGGATGAGTTGTTCTTACACATTCTGCCAAATGTCGAACGTTCGGTCACTTTTATTGACCGTTCAGTTACTTTTGTCGAACGTTCGACGTACTGTTTTATCCAACAGTTTTAAGTTTTGTCGAATGTTCGGCACTTTGTGGTCGAATGTTCGATGTACTCTCTGACACAAAGCATGTTGCTTGAACAGTGACATACATCATAACATTGAATGTTCGTAATGAAAGCTTCAAACATTCAATGTATTGTCTTATCAAACGTTTGGTATCCCTCGTCGAATGTTCAGTCAGGACAAATAAAAAAAAAAATTTATTGTGGTTGGGATATTACATATGCTCCCACCCTGAGTGGAGTTTTATGATCTCTCCTACCTAAAATGAATTATTGTGGCATCTCCTACTTGAAAGAAGCTACACAAATCGTATTCTCGTCTCAAACCAACCTCAGGTATCCATCATAGTGCATTGCACCTCACTAGATATAAGTAATGTACTAATAGTCATGATCGTTAGAAATTAGCATATTATCTCTTGAACATAAATGGGAGACAAGTGATGGACTAACAGTAGATATGCAGTTGGAGGCTAATTGCATATGTATATATTTTGCGAGTATCCATGCAGTTTTATCATGATAGCTCTACCAGCAACTCATTGAAAAAAAAAAAAAAAATACATGGAAAGGGTAAGATGAAACATTAAACAATTTTGGCTAGTCCAAGCTCATGACTCCAAAGTTTACATCTAGTTCCGCCGCTGATTAGAGGGATAGATTTTTCTCAGGTACCTAACCCGACCCTAAAAATAAAGGTAAACCATTTTTTATTTTTTTATTTTTGATAAAAAAACTATTTTTAATGAACCTTGTAAACGGTGAAAGGCAGAAAATTAAGGGTCATAGATCTAGCAAATTTCAAAGAGAGAGAGAGAGAGAGAGAGAGAGAGAGAGGGGTCTTTTGTAACATTTGACTAATTAGGTTAAGTTAGATACCCATCATTCTCATCATCTCATACCAAGAATTCTAGAAGAAAAATTGAATACTAAAACACATCGGAATCTTTTTATTTATTTGAACTTGATCATTTATTAATTGAACCAAGGTCAACACAATCATAAAAATTAATTTTATTTTCCATTGGCCATCAGTTTGATTCCATTAATTGCCGCTCAATCATGTCAATATTCAATAAGGGTGGCCAGATTTTGAAGACCTACGTCATATTTCCATTGAATGCCATCATTTCTCAGAGCTTTTCAAATATTGTATCAGATAATTTAGATATCAGTGTAGCTTTATCTTCTTTTCATAGTTAGAATGCTATAAAACTGCGTCGCAGTGTCAATTTTAGAGCACATACTTTAATAAAATGAGTCGTTATCAATAATATTTTTGATAGCATTCCCACAAGTTTTCTTATTTTCTTTCATACGGATTCAGAGCAGTAAGAAAAGAAGAACCCTCTTATGTAAATTTTTTTTTTCTCATTTTATTTAATTTTTTTTTTTTTAAAAAAAAAAAAAAAGAGAATGCCATCATTTGTTAGTCATGAGTCATAAGGACCATTATTAATTTTCTCCTTTCTTTATTCCCAGCAGCATTCCTACTTTCCCCCTCTCTTTTTTATATTGCTAAAAGTTTAGGAAGCTTTGAAATGTCATTTTCGCTCAAACTTGGCCTCCCCTTTTCAAATTTGAAGTTGGCAACCTACTTTCTTGTGGACCATCATTGAGGATCCACTTAATGTCCTTTTTTTGCAAATTCGGATCTGATCGATCAACTTCGACGGTTGTGGCTTATTATAATGTTCCCACTAACCTTTTCTTTTTTCTTTTTCTTTTTTAATTGTTTTTTTTTTTTATCATTAATTAGTTAGATAAAACTGTGCATAATTTGTCCTTTTCTTCATGTTTATCTCGCTAATCAGGGAGAGCAAAATGACTTTAATAGACATTCCCATGTCCCCTTTCTTTACCTATAAAAGAAGAGAAAATAAGGAGGCCAGGTGTTGTTTCCGTCATGGCCCCATGAAATTCCTCTAGACAAAAACAAGGTGATCTGTCTGCTTTAAGAATCCACTATAAAAAAGTTATGGACTTTTTTATTATTATTATTTTATGAGGGAGAAAGTTATGGACTTTTTTATTATTATTATTTTATGAGGGAGAAAGTTATGGACTTAACAAGCAAAGAGTGCATGCATCCATGCATATCATAAAGAAAGTTAGAGCAGGATTTAAGTATAACACTTCAGTCTTATATCGAGAAAAGATTAGTGATTTATAAAAATACTTATAAATATTAAGTTTCACATTATTTAGTTACTAAGTGAGACTGAACTTTATAAGAGATTCTAAGAAAAACTTCAAATTGACTAGCCATTTTAGGGTAATAGTACAGATCTGATTGGTGTTTTTTCCCAATCGAATTACGATATTTAACTATAAAATTATTTATATACTCATATAACAGTTCATAATTAATAGAAATATACATAATTTTTGGACTAACATATCAATTTATAAATAATTTTATAATAAAAATTATAGTATCCAAACATTTTCGAGAAAATCAAATCCCATCATATGGCGATTGGGAGTGTTAGAAAAACACCTGGTGTACACCCGGTTTTTTTTGGCATTTTTCTGGTGATTGTGCCACTTTATATATTTGTGAAAGAGATATGATTCTCTACTAATTAAATATACAACTTTTTATCATCTTGTCACATAGATAAGATGATCTTCACTTTATTTTATTTTTTATTTTATTTTTTTAAAAAAAACTCTAAAATTAGTAAAGAATCACTTTACCATATACACAAAATAATAAAAAAAATTATATATTTACATAATGAAGAATCCTATCTCATTGTAAAAAGTTTTTGCAAATTTCTTCACGTAGATCGGGACAAATTTTTAGAGAGACCAAACGATCCTATTATCATAGATTTCTAGAGGCATGACAACATCATTACGTCATGAATGGCAGCTGGTAAGGAGGGGGTACGTACGTACCACAAGAGTTAGAGATAATGAAAAAATTAGAATAAAAGGGAATCCGAGAGAAAGAAAAGAGGGATATTTTCGTCCTACGCGCTACTTGAAAAAGTGTTGCTTATTATTTGTGGGACCAAGAATCATTTTCCATGAAGTTAAGTGAGGTTAAGTGAAGGTGCAGATATCGAGAATTGGTGGCAGATATAAAAGTTGCTCTTTTTAGTCGGTGAAGTTGATAAATCAGGCGTATCTGTAGAGCGGCAAATTTTAGGGTAAAACAAAGTATAGATAGAGTGTGAATTGAAGAAATTCTTAAAGGAATTCGTGATATTGTTATTTTAGAACAATCAGCTCTTGTTTTATAGAAATTTAGTCTCTTATTTGTTCCTAGAAGTTTTCTCTAGGTTATTTTCCTATTGGATTGAATGAATATCAAATTTTATGTAAAAAAATATATATATTTTGCATGAAGTTAAGTGAGGCTGTATTTGAGATTGTGATTTTGTATATAAATAATGTGATTTTAGACTAAATCATAAAAAATGAATCGTTTAGAATTGTATTTTTAAATAATTGTGATTTGAAAATGTAAAAAAAAATATGTATTTTCAAATCGCAAGCAATAAGTACTTTTTTGAAAACGCAGAATTTTAAAATGCTAAACTGTCATTTTAAAGGTCAAACTATAATTTTACCAAATATTTAACAGTATTTTTAAAAAATTACATTTTCAAATCCCCTTTTTTAAATCATAAACTCAAATGTTAAAAAAAAAAAAATCAATCTTGTCTTACATTGTTGCTTCAAGAATTTACCGGCCGACATCATAATGGAAAAGAAAAGCAAAAGAGAAGACTTTAAAACTTAAAAAAAACATATATATATATATATATATATATATATATATATATATATTAACAAAATTAAAAATTAAAAATTAAAGCAACATGACGATTATTTACCAAGAAAGTTTTCTTCTAAATGAATTTATCAAACTATCATGGGTCTAAAATACATGGTCAATTTACATATAAAAAAATTAATAAATTATTAACCTTTTTTTCTTTTTTTTGGTTATTAACCCAATTTAAAAATGGTGGAGGCCATCTTGTGGGTTTCAAAGTTAGGCTTCCCAGCATTGACCAAAGTAAGATATTCAATCTAGAGAAAGAATGTCGAGCTGCTAGATTGTCTTCATTCCAATAATCTATATATACTATATACTATGTATATACCAATTCCAAATTGAAATGTATTATTATAAAACAAAGCTGGAAACAAACAAAACTTAATACCACAATCTAAACCAATAATTCTCCATAAACAACTTCACATTTTAAGATTCTGAAGTATGTTAACATTAAGTATATAACAAACGAGACAGTATACAATAATATAAATTAATTCTCTTCTCATAATAAGTGAGACACAACACGTAAAATATTTAAAGTTCGTTTGAATTTTCGATTATAATGGGCATGTCATGTTAAAGTCTTAATTAAATGGTTAAATTTAAGAAAGCGTTCACGTAATCTCTCGAATTATCACTCAATTGATAATGTTTCTCAAACTATCGAAATTGTCAATGCCCCCTAAGGCTAACAAAAAAGACAAAAATGACCATAAAAATTTTCAATAAGGCAAAAATATTTGTATAATTTGGAAAAAAAAAAAAAGGAAAAAAAAAAAAGAAAAGAAAATAAGAAAATCTTTAGAATTTTTAAGAATTTCTTTTATATTTTTTTTTCTCTTTATTGAGGGTATTTTTGTTACGGGAGACATTGACAATTTTTGATAGTTTTGAAGGACACCGTCAATTGGGTGATAATTTATGTGAAGTATGTGAACTTTTCTTTTAAATTTAATTATTTTTAATTAGTTTAAAGTTTTAAAACAATTGGAAAGTAGGAGTCTTCAAGAAAAGGATTGGAAGGGACATTCAAAATCAACCATGAGGCCATTATCTCCCTTTCTCCATATTTGAATAATAAAATAAATAAGTAAACCACGAGGCCATTAACCATTAGTATTAGAGTAGGCACCCCATTTTTTAAATTTTTTGCTCAAATTTTCTTAGATGATTGTGGGAAACCACTTATGAAACCTATCTGATTGGATAACTGTTTGGGCAACCTAATTTTTATTTGGTCAAATAAATCTCATAAGTGGTTTCTCACAAATAACTACCCAAATTCTCTCAAATTCGGATAAAAAATTTGAAAAGATCCTAATCCATTCATTAATAAAGAGGATCAATCATAAAACTTTATGTTAAGACTTAATTATTGATCTCAAAATCTCATCATTGTTGTTAGCGTCATAATAATCTAAGGTGTGCTATTTTATTGTCACCGGCATGATAGTAGTTTTTTTTTCGGATCAGGATTTTCTCAAATTATTTGTTCGAATTAAAGAGATTTAATTTTAAACAGATGATTGTGAAAGACCACTTTTAAGACCTAATTGGATCAACTAAGTAATTGAACATCATAATTTTTATTGAGTAAGGGGGTCCCATAATTTGAACATATCCTGATCCTTAATGAATCCCATGTGAGTGACTCATATTGTCATATTGGAAGGCTTTGGATGGAATATGAATCCACCCCATTTCTTGAACACGAATTTAAAATCAAAGGAGCAGGTCGTTATCGGGTAGGACCGCTCAGCGCCATCATCCTTATTTCAAATCTACAATTGAAAATGCGTTCAATAGTCGCAGCAATCACAGCCAACTGTCATGCTTAAACATTTCTCCCACTGTGGCTCATCCCAAATCCAAATGTGAACAACAACATAAAGTTGTAGTGAAAGTCAAGTCACTGCAGCTTTTACTTTGAGAAATAAGGTAGGGAGAGGAGAAACAGTGTCAGTTAATGTCCGAATTTATTATGGGTTTCTGGGTGAAGGCCAAGAAGAGCTAGAATTTCAGGGGAGGAGAGAGTTTTGATGCAACAGCGGAAATGGGTTTGCCTCAGTTTCTCACTTGTCTGCTTCTTTTGCTCACATTTTACAGTCCACGACCTGTTCATGGAAATGCGGAGCTGAGAGCTCTCCTGGAGTTGAAGTCCTCGCTGGACCCTGAGAACAATTTGTTGATGTCGTGGACCGCTGAGGGTGATCCATGTGGTGGTTCATTTGAGGGCGTGGCATGCAACGAGCGCCGGAAAGTGGCCAACATTTCCTTGCAGGGAAAGGGTCTCTCAGGGAAGGTCTCAGGAGCAGTGGCTGAGCTGAAATGCTTGTCGGGGTTGTACTTGCACTACAACAACTTGTCCGGAGAGATACCCAAAGAGATTTCCAATCTGACTGAGCTGACTGATCTTTATCTTAATGTGAATAGTCTATCTGGTAGTATACCTCCTGAGATAGGGAGCATGGACAGTCTTCAAGGTTAGTGGATAGTTTTATGGGAAAAAATCAGTTTCGCTCAAGAATTTGTGCCTTTTGTTTCTTTGTTTTCTGATGATGTTCTTGTGCCATAACCTATGTGAATTGCATTTTTTTTTTCTTTCCTTTATCTTTTTCGGGGTAAGTTTTGATCTGTATGTTATATAGGCTTTTGTAATTTAGGGGCAAGTGGATGGCCTGTTTGCTAAATAGGAACTAGTATAATTGAGCTGCAATTATGCTTGCAAATTCAAGTTTTTACTTTTTCTAAATTGTAATTGGTTCACATTTATGACGTTTTTTGCTGAGAAAACTGAGGGAAGGAAGAGAAGGATGAAATTTTAAAATCTGGTTTGAAGTTTCCAGAAAAATGAAAGAATCACCTTTTACTGTGGTAAATGTGGTATTGGTGTGGCATTCTGAGTTGTTTACTTTCGGGGTGGGGCTTATTTAGTCTTCAATTATTCATCAGCTTGTCTTTAATTTGATCAAGTTGGCTCGTAATTGCTCAATGGCTAAATGCAATGGAGAGAAGCTTCAACTTTGCTTGTTCTGTGTCCGGCCTCCTTCAATTCACATTTTTTTCGCAGAGGCAAATGCACGAAAGCAAAGAACAGAGTTTGATCTGCGTCTTTTATGTTGTCTTTGTTCACAAATTCTGTACTTTCTGTTTGAAATTTACCTTTCTTTCATACCTTCCCTTTTTTTCCCCAATTTTCTCAGCAACTGAATGGGCCATGAGATTGGGAAGTCAGTGTTGTTTTGCCAAGTTTTCATAAAGAAATGGAATAAAAGATCTATAGTTTCGGACTTTTGTCCTTTAAACTCAGATTAATTCGAAAATTTCTTTGTTTTTGTAGTTTTACAGCTATGTTGTAACCAGCTGACGGGAAATGTTCCTACACAGATGGGTTCCTTGAAGAGGCTAACTGTTCTTGCTTTGCAATATAACAGACTACTGGGTGAAATTCCTGCAAGTTTAGGGAACTTGAGGATGCTAAGAAGGCTTGACTTGAGCTTTAATGGCTTCTCTGGTGGAATTCCTGCAAAACTGGCTGCTATTCCACAGATGGAAGTTCTAGATGTGCAAAACAACTCTCTCTCTGGGGTTGTCCCTTCTGGTATGTCTATTTCTTCCATCCTTGATTTTTTTTCCACAAAAGATTCTCTTTTTGGTAATTTCCCTTTCTTAATTGTTGTTTTGCATTGATCTATACTGAATATAATTTTTGATAAATGAAAATGAAGCTTTCAGGAGATTGAATGGAAGGTTCCAGTGTGGGAACAATCCACGTTTATGTGGAGTTGGGATTTCTGCAGTGAGGGTATGCAGTGAATTTGATAATGATAAAGTGAATGTTGATCCACTTGAACCTGTTGCACCACACACAAATAATACTGCTCCAATAGCCAACCCTGAGTCTGCAAATTTCCATGCTAATTGCAACCAAACCCATTGCTCAAAGTCAACAAGATTCCGAGAAGCTGCAGTTGTTGCAGGGGTTATTACAGTCACAGTCATACTGACAGGGACAATATTTGTGGCAATTATTTGGTACCGCCGGCGGAAACAAAAGATTGGGACTACATCTGATTCTACTGATAGTCAGCTTAGCACTGACCAGGCTAAGGAGTTCTACACGAGAAATGCCTCTCCACTTGTAAGTCTTGAGTACTCGAATGGATGGGACCCTTTTGCTGATCGTCAAAACGGCATTGGATCTGCTCAGGATTATCTAAATTACTTTAGATTCAACATGGAAGAGGTTGAGTCTGCAACTCAGCACTTTTCTGAGGTGAATTTATTGGGAAAGAGCAATTTCTCGGCTGTGTACAAAGGAGTTCTAAGAGATGGTTCTCTTGTAGCTGTTAGGAGCATTAATGTTACCAGCTGTAAGTCTGAGGAAGCTGAGTTTGTGAAGGGGTTGAACTTATTAGCCTCGCTGAGACATGAAAACCTCGTTAGGCTGAGAGGTTTCTGTTGCTCAACGGGCAGGGGTGAATGTTTTCTCGTATATGATTTTGCTCCAAATGGGAACCTGTCTCGCTATCTTGATTTAGAAGATGGAAGCAACCAAGTTCTTGACTGGTCCAAGAGGGTTTCTGTCATCACTGGCATTGCAAAAGGTCGGCAATTCCTATTAATCACGTCATTTTATTTAATTTCATTTTCTCGAATCAGCATGTTGATTGGAGGGTACCTTCTAGTCTAAGGAAATAAACATGTTAGATATGTTGTGAAAAATTTGTACAACCACAAAGTGTGTTGCAAAATTCAAATAATCATGCATGAGTTGAGTATATTTTTAAGGTTAGTTATAGTTTAGTTAATATTAGGTTGTTCTCACCCTTGAAAATGGAGTTTTATTTATGCTTAGTATAAGAAAATCATATGAACTGACATTATCTATTCGGGATTACAAGAAGCTAAAAATATACAGTTGGCTTGTTTTGATATTGGTTTTGCTTTTCCAAACAGGTATTGGGTATTTACATAGCAGCAAAGAAAACAAGGCTGCCATAATTCACCAAAACATATCGGTTGAGAAGATTCTCATTGACCAGCATTTCAATCCATTGATTTCGGATGCCGGCCTTCCTAAGCTTCTTGCTGATGACATTGTCTTCTCAGCTCTTAAAATGAGTGCTGCCATGGGATATCTAGCTCCTGAGTACATTACCACTGGTCGTTTCACTGAGAAGAGTGACATATATGCATTTGGAGTAATTATCCTCCTAGTTCTTTCTGGGAAGCGGAAACTCACCCACTCAATGCAATTCGGAGCTGAATCTTGTAGATTTCAAGATTTCATCGACACAAACCTGAAGGGGGAATTCTCTGAATCCGAGGCAGCTAAGCTGACAGAAATTGCACTGATGTGCACCCACGAGCTTCCCAGCCACAGGCCGAACATTGAGGCCATAATTAAGGAACTAAGCAGTTCTAGTGACACTTCTTGATACTTCTGTGTTCTATCTTTGGAGACTGATGATAGTGACCTCGATCTAGTCCTCTAATATACACACCGTTGTTGAAGTTAGTCCTCTTTATTGTCATATGTTGTCCCTTTGAGGAAACTAAGGCTTACTGGGAATGTGTAAAAGACTTCGTTTCCCGCAAATCTGTGGTGGAGAGCAGGATATCTTGGGAAGAGAGAGTCCCCTGTGATTTTTTTTTTTTTTTGAGCTTGAGTCCCCTGTGATTACTTGTAATAAAACATTTCTAACTCTGCGAGGATGAATAGGAAGAACCTCCTGATTATTTGTTCGACTTCTGAATGTAGTTTCTCATTACATTGACGTGATGCATTTGCAACCGCTGGCAGTATTCTACAGCAGCATCGGCAACCAGCTGTGTGAGTTGAAGATATTTATCAAGCTTTTCTCCGTGCATGTGATGTTGGCCAGTTTTCCTGTTACGGTCTCACAATTTCCTTCATTGTTCTCATCTTCTCTCTTTCCTTTTTACACCTTTTTCCACGGTTCAACAGCTCTGCCGGCTCCTCCTCCACCACTGTTCATCTTCGTTGCATCTCCACTGCAGTTTGTCCGGTTCCATCCGCTCCTAGCCTTGGCTCTGCCCCTTTTTTAAAGTTTTTGGATTTGGTTTTTTCAAAATCCAATCTATCAACTTCAGGAAGGTTCACCTTCAAACGCGCTACTCCACCTTGCTCCTGGGCCTCTCCACCGCCACCAGCCACATACGTCTCCGTCCGGCCAAATGCGTGTACAGCCCTACGCGGCACATGATGCCTCCGTTCCTCCCATCAAAACAAGTGGCTCACCATCAATTTTATTGTATCCGTCAAGCAACTGAGGCCCAGCATTGGGTATTGAAGGTTTTTTTATATTCACAATCTGTTCTCGTTTTAAAGAAATCAGCGTTGAAATTTCCTAAATGACGAAAACTGTGTTTGATTGTTTTTATAACACACAAAGGAGATCACCATTTCTTTTGTCCATCTCTCGCATAAGTAGCCTGATTTCTTATGTTAGTTTTGTCGGCATAATATAAATCAAATGCTAATTTAATAATGTAAGCAGCGGAATAATTGATTATAAATACTTCCAGTCATGCTTTGTTTAAACGTATGAAGAAAGATTCTGCAAAAAGAATTTTAGAAAGGTTCTTCTGATCTATGTCTACTAAACGCCGTACCGATGGAGTAGACAGGCTGAGTATTTAGATCACTCCAAATAGCTTATGTAACCAAAACTCACTTTATCTAATTTAGCTAATAGGTTTAAAAGGCACCATACATCCAATTATTTATACTTAACTCTATATTCTTTCTTTATTCTTTTTTATTACTTTTTTCACTATCGTATTTTTTGACTGTCTTTTTTTTTTTTTTTTTTTTTTTTTTTTTTTTAAACAGTCATATTTGTCGACAGTCGTTTTGTTAAAACGGTCATTTTTTCTCAAACAACTATTTTTTGAACAATCATATTTTTTAATGGTTGTTTTGTTAAATATGTATTTTCCTAACGCAATAATTTTTAAACGATCATTTTTCTAACGGTCATTAAGAGTTGATCCTATCATAATATCACATTAAATAAGACTTCTATGTAACCAAAACTAGTCGACCTAAACCAATCAACTACTGCATGTAGAACGTGGAGGGAAAAAGGAAGAAGAAAAGCGCAGAACATGGAGATAAACAATTAAAAAAAAAAATTAAAAAAAAAAAATAGATATGTGAACACTGCAACGCTACATGTAGAGTTGCACTGTTCATAAATCTAAGAAAAATGTATTACAACTTTTGTTTACATAATTCAATAGAGTGTGTTTTTAAACTTTTGTTTAACTACTTTAGCATAAAGTTGTAAATAGTTAAGTCATTGGAGGGATCCCTTCATTCAAAAAATTGAAGAGTGATGGCTGATTTTTCTCCTCCATCAAAGAGAAAAATTAGCACACTACCAAGATAAATGATTCTCATAATCTGCATGATCTCTCATAATCAGAATACAGTTAGAATATGTCATATTTACTGATGTGTTGATAGAGGAATATATGAAATTTCTAACAAGTTTTTGTTGCAAACAAACAATAATTGATTTAATAGAGCCAATTCTCTCCACCTCACCAGGTGCGATCTCCTTGAGCGTCCTACTCTTTGCAGTTAAATGTTCTTGTGTTTGAACTTTGAAGTGATCATTCGAATCATTAACCTTACCTCTAATTTCCGAAGCTAATATGAGTTGGCCAATCAGATATATTTTGTTTGTTAAACATTAGATAAAAGTAGATAAACTTTTACTACAATTCTCTTATAAATTTACGTCACATTTTATAAAAACAAGTACCACGTGAAGTTGTAAACTGTCACATAACACTTCATAATTTATTGGCAACCGTAAAGTGTCACATAAATTACGTCAATTTGTATATCATGTAATTGATAGCCGACATTTACTGGTTAACGTGTTAAATGTCACGTAAACTACCATATTATTTCGTAAAACTTATAATGAAAGCTATAATACAGGAATTAAATATAATCTAAAAGAACTTGTGGGGCCAAAATACAGAAAAGCATGGATATTATCCACCCTTCAATAAAAGAATTAAGAACGGCCACATTTTATTCCTTAAAAAAAAAAAAAAAAAGGGAAAAATGTAAAGACCAAAGTGGTATTGTTTTCCTCTGAACAAGCACTCTAAGCAACTGCAGTATGCTGCTGTTGATGCTCCAGAAACCATTCGGCAGGCCACCAATCTGGTCTAATAGCCTCCACCTTCACATTTTCCTGTCCTTGTATGCTCAATGTACCTGATCCTTTCAAGGCATCCTCCAACCGCAGAAGACCAAGCCCTCGACACCCAAGTGCAGTCGTCACGCTACCAACCTTCTTGTGGGAGACTCTGCCCATCACCACTGAGCCAGGAGCCACATTTTGCTCCATTTCTGAGCAACAGAAACAAAAGGCTTCGGAATCGGATATACCAAGACAAAGGAGAGGGAATAAAAAAAAAAAACAAAAATCAGATGAAGGGAAGAAAGATTTACCTTCTCCTCTATCATTGAGGAACCTTAAAGGAAGCAAACGCTTTCGGATCACACCCCGGTGATGCGTACGAGCTACAAACTCTTGGCCAACATAGCACCCTTTGTCAAAGCTTATTGCATTCAGACCCACAAGATTGTATTCAAGCGGAATCGCCTCACCTAGACATCATGATAATAATTCCATGGTTTACCCACAAATGAAAAGACAAACAAACATAACATTGTACCTACAAGACATACATGAAGTGAAAATTTTCATAATAAAAGAAAGGAAAAACCCTACGTTTTCATCTAATTTTGGATTTAGTCGTTGGATTTCCAATTTCAAGAATAAGGTCTTTAAGTTTAGTGTAAGTTTCAAATAGGTCCCTCACATTTGATAAGTCAATGTCCACATCAGCAGCCCAATGTGAATGCCGCATCAGTAAGTGCGGCATCATCCATTGAAAAAAAAAAAAGAAGAAGCAAAACACCATCTTTAGTACAAAAAGCCAATCAATCGGAGAAACAAAAACCTGAGAACATCTTTTGGCTTGAAACTTGAGAAACAAAACTTAAGGGCTAAATCTAAATAAGATAAAAACATAAAGGCTAAAAGTGATTTTTCCCTAAAAGAAAAGAGAACAAAAAAGGGAATAATCACATCACAAATACAGTTACAAAAAATGCAGACAAATTGGTGGGAAAAAAAAAAAGGGGGAATATTACAGTCAATTATATTGAATTCTGCAGCCTAAAATACATTCAGAAAAATACTGCAAAAATTGCGAGCATAACATTAAGGAGATAAAATCTACCTTTTGGAATCTCAGTCGACCCTTCTGCAACACCCTTTTGTAACCTCCAGAGCAAGTAATTTTGTTCATCTGTTTCTTTGTCAGCCTCAACCAAAGGTGCTGCAACAGTCATAAAAAGTAAATAATATTTGCAGCTTATCAGTGAGTGGGTCAGTCAGATGATCCATGATATAACCATAAGCCTCTGAAAACCTGGTGATGCTGTAAACATATATAGATCTTAGGACCAGTAAAAGCTTAGAAAACTCACGTGTTGTATCTGATGGGAAGATCCCTCTGAAACCTAGAGAATCTAATCTGGGATCCTTGAACCATTGCCATCCAAGATTAACTCCACGTGAAGCTGACATGGCAGAGCGATCAACACCAGCACCCCAGCCAACACTGGAAGCCTCTGGTTCTTCCGAAGACGAGGACTTTTCAGAGAGGTTCTGACCATAGCGCTGCCAGCAAGAGAAATCTTTTGCCACATTCTCAATCTCAACCTTAGACCTCAACCTGTATCTGCTGCCACAAAATTCAAAATTAAATAAAATAAAATGGAAGTTGCATAAATTTTAAAGCTTATATTGCCATAACAATTGCTCCCCCAAAAGAATCTTGCAGACTCGGTAATTCCAGAGAAAAGTAAATACAAAGCAGATAAAGAGCTAAAAAAACAAATGGTTTTTCACAAACTTGGCAAGACTCAGTAATTGGCCCACTGGTGCCTAGGTGGCTGGTTACATATTGTACAACGTCACATGCAAAAGTGGAACTGATTAATTCTTGCTATGAAACACAATTATACAAATTTAAGAACAAGACAGGAGGAAGGAAAATTCAAAAATTAAGCATGAATTGTCAAATTTCTAGCGAGATATGTGGTTGTAATCAGTAGATAACAAAAATCTACTTAACAAGCAGCGTCTATCATAATCTATCCATAAGCCCAAATAAATCTCTCAAATGGAGATAACTTATTTTTGTCACATAGCAATTTACCAAAGCAATGATTAGTGAATCCCTTTGTCTTCAAGTTAAGATTGGACTACTTACCTAATAAAATCAAGGTGACTGCTCAGTCAAACAGTGAACTTAATTATTCCAAAAAAAAAAAAAAGTGGCACCATATCTCAGAAAATCGATCAGGGTTGAATTGCCCTACCTAGGAAAAATAGCTGCGGGCATCTATGGTGAAGTAGCCAAGTTTCAGTGCTGCTTGAAGGAATCAGATATATCAACTAATGATAATTCACTGCTTGAAAAGGGTACACATAAAACCTTTCTCATATTTAAATCTTTAACAGATCACTGTCACTACTAAAGCAGGACATTGTATTTGCTCCTCTATAGCTAACCAGGTCATTCATCCAAAACTTCAACAATGTTCAACAAGCATCAGTCGTGACAAATTGTTCTCCAAACAAAGCTGCTAAAAGAAAAAACCATTGTTCAGGAACACATTATAAATGCAATGATTCTTTATTCCTGTTAGAATATTTAATTAAATGATTAAATTGCCATTCCCTATAAACTTAAGATTTTGGAACAATTGGTAGTTTAACAAGCAGAGGTTCTGAGTTGACTCTACAGTTAATCCCCAGTTAAATATTTCACGCGTTAGACCTCATTTGTTGAGGGGGAGTCCGAGCCCAAATGTAAAAGATGAGTGTTTTGGAATATTAATTAAATGATTAAATACTTAATTTCTATCAGCTTAACCTTTTAGGATAAATGGTTATTTAACAATCCCAAATGCCTAGCATTCCCCAAATGCCTAGCTTCACGATCTTACAGGAAGGTTGTTGTTTCCACATCTGAACAATAATAGCTCCCAGTATTTCATCCGAGGAGAACCAATATGTACTAGCACTCGCTGGAACATGCTTCATGATTCATATATAGAACACTCAACCGCCAAGGTTAGCAGAAAAATTCTGCAGTACAAAATGACACTAAACTGATCTACAACTTCTTATACTTATTTACCATCACAAGCAACCGTACAAATAAATTTTTGAAGAGAAAACTGAACTCTTTCTAATTCAAAAGAGAAATGTGTATCTGAGGGTTCATAAATTCAGGTGTAATCTATCTAAGTTTCTAACCTTTCTAATCTACTATACGATTTATGTTTGGCAGCCAAAAACCAAGCAAGCCAACACTTTGAATACAACATTTTTGTCTTTAAGGAACAAATGCTAGTATGAGAAATTATGGGTAAATTACTCTCGAGCCAAAAAAATCGAACTTAACAAAAAAAATTTAATTGAAGGTTCCAAATAGACACTACAACTTAGAAAGCTGACTTAGCATTCGCCAAACCCACTTGAGAAATAACCCAAACAACATAAAATAGAGTGATAATTGATTGAAAACTCACTTCTTGAAGGTCTCCAAGAGCTCATCCAATACAGTAGCATCCACATCCGCAAAGAGCTCCAACGACTCGTCCGAGTCGGGCCCGGGCCCTGACCCCGTCCTATCGAGCTTGGCCTCGGGCCTCGGCGGCCTGTACAAGAACAGGTCGTACAGGAACCTTCCCTGTGGGGTCAAGAGCGCGGCGTACATAGGAGGAACGGACAAGGTGGGCAAATTGGGTGTGGGCAAGGTCGAGGTTCTCTCACCCATTGGTTTACCGAACCTCCGTACATCGTTGGTCAGCAGGCCCTGGAGGAACTTCACCGTGTCCGGGCCTCGGAACCGGACCACGGACCGGGACTTGAGGAGTGAGGCCACGGGCCCAGCGGTTTCGAGGTGAGAAAACCGGCTTGATATGAAGTTGTACGCAGTGGGTTTGGGGATCCCAAGGGAGGATTTGAACCGGTGCATGGTGTTTTGGTTCTTTGCGTTCTGAGATGACGAAGAAGGGCTAATGGAAATGGAGCATTCCGAGCTATGGTGGTGGCGAAGTTGGGTGGGTGACACGTGTGTTCGGAGGCTTCTCGGTTTTTGCCACGTGTTGGGAGGGAAGTGAGGTTTGGCGTGCCAGGTGCTCGACGAAAGTTCTGATGCGAGACTTCGGCTCTCGAACAGCAGCGAAAAGAGTAAAGGCTTTTGGGTTTTTGCCACGTGATGGGAGGGAAGTGAGGTTTGGCGTGCCAGGTGATCGAAGAAAGTTCTAACTCGAGACTTCGCTCTCGAACTGGGGATCTAATAAAAGGCATCTTCAACGGACTTGTTACTTTAACTAAAATTGTTAAATTTGATTATTATTAACTTTTTCTCCTCTCCAGTAAAATAGTCACTCTAACTCTTTTTCTTAACATATGAACAATGAATAGGCAACACTGGTTATTCACTATTCAGCAATTACCGAATAAAATAATCAATTTCTCTCCCCTCATCACACTTTTTTGAGATATTCTAAAAGAAGCATTCCTGAATGAAAATGCTTGAGCTTCACAGGGAGAGAGCGGAGCAAGAGAGAGATGACGGAGCAAGAAAGCTAAGCGACAGAGCTGAGCGACGGAGCAGACGAGACAAAGCCAAGCGAGACCTTGGGTAAACGCATTGTTCCCTGTTTTGTTTAATTTGCTATTGTTTTGGTTGTTTTATACGCAATCTACCCCTAGTACAAGATTGAACCTTTTTTGTTCAACCGAAGTTAAGGAGTTCCATAGCACGAGGGAATGGGCTTTAATTCTCGGGTTGTTTTGTACACAATCCCCCACTGTGTTAGTAGCAGATTGTGTATTGTGATTGTCGTTTTTTTTTTTTTTTTTTTCTCTGTTTGCTACTGTGGTATTTTGCAAATTGTGTAATCTGCTCTTTTGGGTATTCTTTTCGGGGGTTTTTGTCCTTGTCTAGAATATGGAATCCAGTCTTTTTTGGAGTGTATTGACTCTTTGTTTGGGTTATAAAGGCTTTAATGCATCAAAAAAAAAAAAAAAAAAAAAAAGAAAAGAAAAGAAAAGAAAAAGATAGCTTCGTGATGCATGTGTACGTGTTGCATTGTGATATTGGGTTGGATTTCGATTAAGTTCCCTGTTTTGAGTGATAATTATATGTTCAATCAACCTTCGATTAAGGTCCCTATTTTGTTTAGTTTTATATTGTTTTGGTTGTTTTGTACGCAATCCACCAAAGCCCAACTTTTAATTATGCACAGCATTGTTCCTTGTCTAGGGACCTTTGCATCCAGTTTTAATTGGAGAGGGTTGTAAAATGCTTTGTTTATTCTATAAAGATTTGATTCATCTTTAAAAAAAAAAAAAAAAATCAAATAGAGTAGAATGCAAATGAGAAATTTCATTTTTGGGAATTGGCATTATTCGAGTAGAATTTATGCTAGAAAGCCCTTTGCATGCCTAAATGGATTAACTCCCCCTTTAATGTATTAAGTATAAAACCTTGTTGATCGGGAATGATTTATTGAATGGATTCTCAAGGGAAAGGAAACACATCTTTCATCAACCTCTTAAATCAGGATTATGATGAATCCATGGAATCTCCATATCTAAGTGTTGAAATTGATGAACCAAAATATGAGATTGCAACCAATCTTAGGAAACCCAGAGGTGGCAACTTTAGCATTGAAGAAGATGTTCTACTTGTAGAATCATGGATACTAGTGTTGATCCGGTGAATGGAAATGAGCAATCAAAGAAGAAATATTGTTGGAGAATTTGGGAGAAGTACCATGAACATAAGACCTTCAATACTAGTTGGAATGAGACATCTCTACTTAATAGATTGAGAGTAATTCATAAGACCGTAAATAAGTTTTATGGATGCTTAGCTCAGGTTGAATCAGCGCATCAAAGTGGGATCACTCAGCAAGACAATTATAATTTATATTGATTATTGTGTCAACGCATCAATCCACCAATTTTTATTAAGAGTATAATTATGTTCCTATTTCTTAATTTTGTAGATTACTGGGGCAAATGAATTGTACCGGAGTTTGGTTCGCATTCCATTTACTTATGAACATTGCTGGAATTTATTGGAAAATTGTCCAAAATAGAGTACTAACAATGATAAATAAGAAAAAGATCATTCGGAAATGCATCTTCTCCTTCTACTCACGATAAATGTAGGGGAAGATAATATCTCTACTAGTAACTTTGTAGATTTGGAGAGACCTGAAGGCAGGAAGGCCGCAAAAGAGCGATTGAATAAAAAAAAGAGCAATGATAACAGTGATGATATTGTTGTGGGGTTACTAACTCAGATGAACGAAAGAGCAATGATAGCAACTGAGAGGAAACTAAAGCTTATGGAAAAAACGAGTGCTTAAGAAAGGGAGAGAAAATTCGAGTTGAGGCAGAGAAAATTCGAGTTAAGGCAGAGAGGATTCAAATTGAGCAAGCTAAGTTACGAGTAGATGAGGACAAAATCATGCTCACGGATACAAGTGGCTTGTCTGAATCCCAAAGAGAATATATTCGTATGGAAATCCTTGAAAGTTGAAGGATGAAGTAAAGTATGCTGGAACTTTTGTTTAATAGTTTTTGTTGGTGTAGAAGTTTCAATGTTGATGGTGATCTATGGATTGTTTATGTTTTAAAGGGATGGTTTCTTTTTGTTCTCTTATGTTCCTGGATCTCGTGTACTGAATCTCATTTAAATTTGGATCTTTTGTACTGAATCTCATTTACTAAATCTCAATTGCTGCAATCTAAGAATATTGGTCAGTTGGTGAATTCATTAAGTTACTGGAAAATCTATACTTGTGTTTAAGAGTATTGGTGAGTTGGTGAATATATTGAGTGGTTGTGAATTCATTAAGTTGCTGGAAATTCTGCACTTGTGTTTAAGTATTGGTGTGTTGGTGAATATATTGAGTGGTTGTGAATTCATTAAGTTGCTGGAAATTCTGCTATATTTTAATGCTCATCAGGATTACAACTTCAGAATGTTAGAGACGAAACCAATTCATGGCTGGCCATGCATTCATGACCACCATTGCTTGGTTGGTTTCCTAAAAAATTATCATCAAAGTTGAGTGTTGACAGCTACTAATCTATGGAAAAACACCTGGAATGCTTTTTTTTCTTCATTATTCTAAAGGAAATTTCAACGCTTACATTGCAAATTAAAGATTCTTCAAATATTTTTCGTCTTGTCAGTTAGCATGCACCAAGAATTACATAAAATGTCTTCCTACAGAACTATCTATAAGCTTTGCCTCTCTTCATTCGTTAGGTCAGTTAGCTTGTGTTTAAGAGTATTGGTGAGTTGGTGAATAAATTGAGTGGTTGTGAATTTATCAAGTTGCTGGGAAATCTGCACTTGTGTTTAAGAGTATTGGTGAGTTGGTGAATACATTGCTTGCATTAAAGTCTGTGTATTAAAGTCTGCACTTCAATACACAGGCGGGTGAATTCATTAACATTCAGGAGCTTTTTTTTGTTTTGTGCTACCACTTCAATACACAAATACACTTCATCTACAACACAATATCTATTAATTCTATAAGAAAAATGCTCCTAGAAGACTCTAACTCTGAGAATGAGTTGGAACTACTTTTTGCAGTTGTTTTGGCACGCAGATATTTCAAAAGAAAGGGAGGATCTAGTTCACATTGTCATGGTTCTATTCCGGGATGTATGTTCATCGATCGTGATTCTTTGTAAGGCCACCAAAGGCTTTTTCTGGATTATTTTGCTGATTCACCAGTATATCCTCCAAAAATATTTCGTTGGAGGTTTTGAATGCATCATCATCTTTTTTGTTGTATTTTGTCTAAGGTAGAAGAGTACGATCTGTACTTTGTCCAAAGAAGAAATTATGCTGGAACAATTGGTTTGTCTTCCCCTCAAAAAGTGATTGCCGCATTTAGAATGCTCGCTTATGGAGTACCAGCTGACTATATTGATGAGTATGTGCGAATTAGAGAAACCACTGCAATAGAATCTCTTCAAAGGTGTGTTAGTGCGGTGGTTTCAATTTTTTCTAATGAATACTTAAGGTCTCCAAACAGCAATGATGTTGCTAGATTGTTAGAAGTTAGCGAAAGTCGTGGTTTTCCAGGGATGTTGGGTAGCATTAATTGCATGCACTGAACATGGAAGAATTGCCCAGCTGCATGGAAAGGTATGTTTACTGGCCATTGCCATGAACCAACAATGATTTTGGAAGCAGTGGCTTCACAAGATCTATGGATATGGCATGTGTTTTTTGGGTTACCGGGTTCTCACAATGACATCAATGTTCTAGAACGGTCTTCTGTGTTTTCCCATATCACTGAAGGGCGTGCTTCTCTAGCCAATTAGGCAATCAATGGCCATAACTACACAATAGGATACTATCTTGCTAATGGTATATATCCACAGTGGTCAACTATTGTAAAGACAATTTCATATTCACAAGGAAAAAAGGCAAAACTATTTGCTGCAGCCCAAAAGTCAGCAAGAAAGGACGTGGAACATGCATTTGGAGTGCTTCAAGCATGATTCGCAATCATTCGTGAACCTGCATGTGGTTGGAGCCGTGAATCGCTCACTTACATTATGAAACTGTTCATAATAATGCATAACATAATCATTGAAGACAAACGAAATACTGACGATGTTAGTGACATTGATTATGAGCAAATCGATAAAACTCCCTATGAACAAATTTCTCACAAACATACCCTTAGATTTTTGGAGTTCATTGAAGGCATGTGAACCTTAGAGATGGTCAAACTCATTCTCAGCTACAATCTGACCTTATCGAGCACCTATGGCAATTGCATGGTCAATCTTAAGAATTATTAGTCTTATTGTATGTTTATAGTTGCTTTGTTTTCCTTTTTGCATTGTTGTTTTTTGTTTTTTTTTTTGTTCTTAAAAAAAAAAATGTAAATGGAATTGCTTTACGTATTTGGTGCAATGTGGCTCAAAGAATGTGTGGAAATTCAATATTTTTTCTTTCATTAAGTGTTGGCAAAATAAAATAAAAAAATGAAAAATAATATTTAAATGCAAGTAGAGAGTTGAATAGTAAATTTGTTGAAGAGAATATAAGAAAAACAGTAGTTAAAGTAAAAATTTGTACTTTTTTAACAACTATTTATAACTTTCATTACTGGAGATGCTCTAAGGGTGGGGTCGAGTATATCGGTGTCGGAAACACCATTTCCGACATCCAACCGAAATTATCGGTAAAGTCAGGTAATTTCCCGACTTTTTTTCCATGGAACAATATTTTCAAAAAATTCAGATAATTAAAAAATTTTGAATAAATCGGTAATTGTTGATCGGGTAAATCGATAATTGCATAGAAAATAAATAGGTAAAAAGAAGGAATGAAATCATTATATGGAATCTAAGGGAGCAAAAAACGACCACTTTCCAAGAAATTAAAATCACATGAAAGATTCTAAAGCGCATCAAAGATCTAATAAGAAAGTAACCAAATTCAACAACACAGACAAGAGAATGAAGAGAGAGAGAGAGAGAGAGAGAGAGAGAGGAAGGAACCTTAGAATTGCAGGAGGGGATACATATTGATGTCAGAAGTGAGATAAAAAGAAGAAAAAAAAAATCCCAAAATCCAGAGACGTAGAAAAGCAAACCCCAAAGAAAGAGAGTGGATGAGTGAATAATTACTAAAAACTCGGCCACCCAACCACCTTGACCTGACCAGATGACCTTCACCATGCCCTAACTCCACAGACCACAGTGACTAAGGCGAGGGAGAGAGATAGAAAGAGAGAGAGAGAGAGAGAGAGAGAGAGAGAGAGAGAGAGACGGGCAGCTAGTGGGCTGGGTGTGGCCCGTAGGCGACTGAGCAAGGGAAAAAGCAAATAGGCGTGAGGCATGAGCGGCGGGGAGGGAGTGATCTAGGGTTAGGTTAATCGTCATCATGTGTGTGTGTGGACCTTCAACAGCAAATGATGAGGTTTGGGGAAAAAAAATCGAATGTATAGAGTACCCAAATTACGTCTTTTTGGTACTCAGGTCAGGTCGGTAACCCACGAAAAACAACTTCTTACCGATTACCGACCAACAACAATTTCGAAAATTATTTTTATTCCGATTTTCGAACTTTAAATTTTACGGTAGGCGGTTGAAGCCGGTTCAGTTGCGGTCGACAGGTTTTCGGTAGTCGATAATCAAATAATTTGCACACCCCTAGGATCTGGCCTCTCCACTTTTCTCTCTCTCTCTCTCTCTCTCTCTCTCTCTCTCTTAGCATGAACCTTGAATAGGGGATGGGAGGTTTCTGTTTTTTTGGCTTTGTTCGTAGGGCCTTCTTAAACGGCGTCAAAAAGAAAATTAACAAAACGTCTACTTCAACAATATTTGGTAAAACAAATGACAACATTTAAGTTAGTTTAAGTTTAGTTAAATCTGGGCTCTTAAATTGTTTAACAGCAAAAAACTACAGCACATAAGCCGGATCCACTCGAACAGGGATTGGGATCCTCTACAATTTCAAAAAAAAATTAGATACTCAAATTATATGAATTTAGGCCTTTTTTACATCAAACAACATGAAAAATGCTACATATTAAAGATATGACATGTTATCAAGGCAACCAAAAAAAAAATTCATTCGAAAAGGCTTTTTCTTCACTTTTAAAGAGACGCTTCTTATTTACTAAACCAAAACACAACTTTTTGCTCAAAGCTATTCTACGACATAAAGTGTAAGAACTTGATAAAAATATACTCAATTTTCATTGTTAACATGTTACATTTTTATTATGTAGCATTTTTCATGTCGTTCGATGTATGAAATTGCTTAAATTCACATAATTTGAAAACCTACAGTTTTAAAGAAATTGTATGGGATCTTGATCCCTCGAACAACAGCGAGAAGAGTAATGCTACGGAGCAACAAAGTTCCCGTAAAGCATCCGTAATTGATGAGCTGCGTGGTAAAAAGAGGGCCAAATTTCTTAGAAATGAAAGGCTCGATCACCACAGAAGTAATGTCAAGGATTTTTTTTTTTTTTTTTTATTTTTTAAGTTGACATGACTTTCAAAAATACTATTGAATCAAAATTCAATAGTAATCCATCTTAAATCTAGTAATAATTTTAAGAGTTACATCAATTTAAGAATATAAGATGAGAATAAAAGAATGGTCTCCAACATTATTCCTATCACGGATTATTCTTATAAATGCACAAAGAGAAAAGGGGGCCAAAGTTCAATTTTTTTATATTCAATGTCCTGCAAAAAATTGAATGAAACTACCTTAGCTTTGGCAGAAATCCAAGATTATGTAATAACTGATAGTGTATTATCATATTATTCAATAGTTAATTTTTTTTATTAAATAGTAATAATCTCTTTAAGGCTTTAATCCTATCTTCAATCTTAGAAACTCGTAAAAACTCATTATCAATTTTTATAATTCCTACCATGTGAACAATAAATCTATTAATTAGGTGAAAACTCCCTAATATATATGACTAAATATATGAACTAATATAAAAACTCATTATCAATTTTTCCTTTTAGGTCTTTTTGGATAAAATACAAATAAACTAAAATGAAATGATACTAAAATAAAAAAAATAAAAAATAAAAAATAAAAAATGTACAAGAACAGAGCCCAAAAAATTCAATGGACTTTCAAGAGTCCTCACAATCTTGAAAAGAACGACATTAAGGATTGCTCAAAACAAATGTGGGTGTGTACAAACAAGGTGCCCCACTGTAGTATGTGTATATTTTAAATAATTTAAATGAAGATGAAAGAGGATGTTTGTACTTTGTAGTGTGTCGCTGGATGATTTTTGGGACCTAAGAAGAGAGCACATATTTGCTTTAAGAACAAAAAAATGCCCCAAACAAAATGAGGTCCCTCAGCGCATGTCAAAGGGCCGGTAAAATAGGGGTCTACCTAGGCTACTATCAATAAACAAACCATTAGAATACTACTGATGCACAAGGCCGCTGGACGAACGCAATCCCACATAATAGCATTAACGAAAGCTTAAAGGATTGATTTTGCATGATAAAAAGGCTGTTAAATGGCCATGATCCCGCCAAACGATGCAAGCGGAGATCTACTACCCAATCAAAGTGTAATTTTTGAGAGCCCATGGTATAGGTAATCTATTACGACTACAAATCTACAAATTATGCTCACAAAACACTATTGTCGATAATTTATGACTCATATTGCATTGTGGTATTAACCAGTATATGGTTATGTACCCCATATTATATTAGGCAATTGGTCAATATATGGTCATGTACCTTGTATTGGATTGAGATATGATCTTTTGCCACTCCAAGACACAATTCTTGACCACTTTGTCCATGTGGCAAGGTGGTCCCCTAACTAGCTTTAGGGTCTTTTTTCTTAAAAAAAAATAAAAGTTACCGCATGGGCAAAAGTAATCAAAAGTTGTGTCTTGGGATGGCAATGTATCATATATCTCTATCAGATTATAATGGGCAATTGGCCAGTATATGACCATATACACAAAAACACATCTTGCTAGGTAACTGATCAAAGCAGAACAGACAGCCAGAACAAGACCATGAGTTTCGATTTCACGTTATCAAATGATCAGCTGCCCAATAATACAAAACAATGGAGATCATCAGTCCCTTAATGACCTAAGAGATTCAACGAACCAATCTTGGTGTCCAAAATCAACCATGCAATTACAATTGCCATGCTAAGCTAACGATTATGTCCATGATCCATCAATAAAGCAGGTGACATGAGGAGAACAATACATCGTAACTAGGCTCCATACTAGGCAGTCCAATTAAACCTAGGAGGCTTAGTACCACCTCTCCCCACCATTAAGAATAAATAAATAAAAAGCCCAAGCATAGCGGCTAATCAAGGTAGCCGCCTCCTAACAACCGAGAAGGCCCAATATCAGCCAAACATTGTGACTGCCCATTTTTTTTATACAAACAGATCATCACAGTGGCATGACGTTTAGCCATGAACCAACATAACATAAATACATCTCATAACATGTACCTAACACATCAGAGATAATACACATAGCAGAGGAAATTGTTTTCATTAACTAAAAAGAGTAATTACAACATCACAGCCATTTGACTATCTATGTATTAAAGCTTCTCATTGTATTAATTACATAACAAAAGAATAGCTATACAAAAGAGTGTCACATGCGACACATGCCATATATATCAAGTCTCTACAGAAGATGGACATCCACGAGCTCAACACCTACAACCATCGCGAAATGCTTCAATGTGTAATTTTTCTGAAAACAAAAACCACATAAAAGAGCATATAAATTGAATATGAGTTGGTTGAAAATTTGATTTTAATGACATGATTAAAGCATTCACTATATTTTTGAATCATGACAAATCAAATAAAATAAGCACTTGATATAAAGAGAGATGAGACGTTAAGGTAGCTAGTGAAGAGAGAGGAAAGGATGAAGTTGATGATCATGAATTAGCTAGTGAAGAGAAAGGAGATGTTGAAGTAGATGATCATAAAGTATCTAGTGAAGAGAGAGAAGACATTGAAGTAGCTAGTGAAGAAAGACGAGACGTTGAAGTTGATGATAATGAAGTAGCTATTGAAGAGAGAGGAGACATTGAGATAGCTAGTGAAGAGAGAGGAGACGTTGAAGTAGCTAGTACTGAAGAGAAAGGAGATCTGGTTGATTTTGATGATAATGAAGTAGCTGGCGAAATGTGAGAAGATCAGGTTGTTGATGAAGTAGCAGCCAGCGAAGTGAGAGGAGATCAGGTTGTTGATGAAGTAACAGCTAGTGAAGTGAGAGAAGATTAGGTTGGCAAGGATGGTAATGAAGCAGAGAGCAACTCTAGTGAAGACATCGTTGTAGAAATAAACGATGGAGACGTCGTGAGATAGTAGAAGTAGAAGAAGGAGACGTTGATGAAGTTGGTGATCAAATAATAGAAATAAACGAGGGAGACATTAATGATGTAGGAGGGAGAAACTCTAGGGAAGAGAGCGAGGTTGATGATGAAGTCACGTTGGAGAGCCTGTTTAAGGATACAGAGGTACTGCCATGGAAGAAGCAGATAACCATAAGGTCTTTGGTGACTAGCTTTGTTTTGAGCATTTTATTTAATTTCGTTGTGTGCAAGCTTAGCCTAACTCTTGAGCTGCTACCCTCAATGTCCATAAACATTTTGGGAGCTTTGTTGGGATTTAATGTTATAAAGGGCTATACAACACAACTACTGGATAGGTATAGTTTGTTGAAGCAACCTTTCACTAGGCAAAAGAACACTATCATCCAAACATGTCTTGTTGTGTCATCTAGAGTAGCATTTAACAATATGTTTTTCAATTTTTTATTTTTTTTTAATTTCATGCATGCAAGTTCTTTACATGTTGACTTTAAATCGTAATCTTATTGATTGTATAATAACTCATGATATGGAATTAGAAATGAATCTTAATTAATTATGATGGTTTTTATTATATTTCTGGTTGTGTAAGAACACTTTTTTCTCGATTCGCTTTTGCCAATTGTATGATTTGAGATTAATTTTATGGAAAAATGTGCATGGTTCAATTCATAGATGGATGTTGGTAGGTGAAGTGAAGAGAAAATGTGGTTAGTTTAGGAGCTATTTTTAGAAGGCCCCAAGCCACCCTCTGTCTTTCTCCTTCTCCCTCTTAGCGACACGTGAGGGCTCTTATTTTTAAGCTCAGAAGTGTAAGGGGCTCTCTTCTTCATTTTGCTACTTGTTTGGTCGACTCGTTGCATGGGCGTCTCGTGTTGTTGCTTGTAATGGCTGTTGCAATGGTAGGAAGGTGCAGCAGCTCTGTGAGGTTGTTACATGAGCAGCACAACATGCCTAGAAAGGAAAGAATATTACATGAGCAACACCACAAGCTTACAAAGGAAGGATACGTGCTCATAAAGCAAGAATCCTACTAGGAGAATAAAGCAGAATTTTAGGAGAGAAATAAGGGACTTGTTTCCCATTAGAATTAGGATTAATATTACGTATTTATATTGATCTCTTATGTACTCATCTCTATATAAGCCTAAAGAGTGATCAATAAAAATATCATAAGTTTATTATTCAACTCTAGAAGTTGATTGGGAGGTAAGGTGCCTTGAATACCCAATTATCTGTCACCATAGGTAAACTTAGGAAGCTATATTCTACGGCTTTGTCTATGTCCAAACCCCAAACACATTCTCAAGCACAAGCCCACAATAAAGGTCGAAGTAGAGTATTAGTAGGATTTATGGGAGATGGGCTCTGATTACAGTGGGTCTTCTGGCGGAGGTTAGCAAACAACTCGGAAGCCTAGGTGGGTGACAAAGCTCCAATTCCAATATTGTACGAGACACCCAGTTGTGCAGTACTACTTGGAAAGGACAAAGAATTCACCGGTTGAAAGAAGACAAAGAAGACAGTTAGGGGTACAAAGGTGGGAAGAATTCATTCCCCAGCAGCATGGAGACCTGGAGGACGATTAGAAACAAAGTTGTACCCAGTACCAACGTCAGGTTGCTGCGCACGTTTCTGGATGATGTAGGAAGGTAACACTCTTTTGGGTTAACTTTCTAGAGATCGTTCCTAACAGAGTCGGGTCAGGGGTGATGATAGGATGGGCTCAGAAAGTACCAAGTTTTAACAAGCCTTATGGAGAGCGTCTCTTCAAGGAGCATTGGACCTTCTTTCTACATCTTATATGTGGGCTTGGTGGGTCTTTTTCACAACTAACAAATTGAGCCCATAGATATGCTTAAGCCCATTTACAAAACAGAATATATTCACAGACTTTTTCAATACAAAACTTAAAACAAAGGCCTTTTGGAGACGACAGGGAGGTAGCGTCTCTTCAATGGGGCTTTGGTCTGAGATTGAGTTTAAAAAGAAAAAGTTTATATATTGAAAGACCTGACCTGATTGGAATAATATGGTCGAAATCCTAGTTGGTGTGGTAGGACAATTTTGGTTAGCTAGGGTGATGTTATTGTTTTCTTTGTTGCATATTGAACATATCTTTGGAATTTTATGAACCAAGTCTTGAGTTTTTTTGGATTATTATAACTTTTTGATAGCTTCAAATCTAACTGTATAAATCTTCTTTTTCTTTCTTTTTTGATGAATAAAACTATGTAAATCTTTTGTAAATGTATAAATATTTGTCATATAATTATTAGGTGGCACTACAAGCAATCTGCTAGGGATGGCTCCTATTGTAGCAAGCCAAGGAGATGAAGCGACCACACCAATCAACGTGAAGCTACTCTCTCTTGGTTGGATGATTGGTTTCCTTTTTCTTGTGAGCTTCGTTGGCTTATTCTCTGTTGTGTCACTAAGAAATGTTATTGCTGTTAACATAATATCTAATTAATCTAAGATAAATTAAAATCATTATCATTGCTTAACTAGTCTTATCTTCTCAAAATGAATATATGTCTTGCAAATGATGATCTTAAAGTACAAATTAACCTACCCCAGTGGGACTCTCACTGCACACATCATCAACCATTTTCACACACCCAGAGGAGCCAAGCTGGCAAAGTACTGAAAATTCACATAATATTTCCATTATTGTAATCTTTAATTTGTACGTATTAGCTTACCTCCTTGCTCGTCAAATGCCTTCATCTTCATGAATACAGAAAATGAGTTGATGCGGCTGCTAGAGTTTTCATCTTTAGCTTCGTAATTACCTTTTTCCAGTGGTTTTTCACTGGTGGCGATGGATGTGGCATTTTGAACGCCCCTACCATTGGTTTCCAAGCCTATGAACATAGGTAAAGTTTTTTCCAATTACTTAAAAAGACCTTGGTCATTGTGTGCCATGTCAAATAAATGTTGTTAGCGCACTAACTTTGTTTGTAAGTTAGAAAGATCGTTATCTTAAATCTTAACTCTCTCGCAAGTTCTACTTTGATTTCTCCTCACCATGTATTGGTGCTAGAATGATTTATCTTTACATGGTAAATATATATTTGCTGGTTGGAGCCTTAATCTCGTGGGCAATTATGTGGCCATTGATTGAGCACAAGAAAGGTGACTAGTACAGCGCTAAACTATTTGCAAACGATCTCCACGGCATTCAAGGATATAGGGTGCTCTCTCACACTACTGTTTTTTTTTTTTTTTTTTAATGAAACAGTACTCTTATATTATAAGTTGTCATTTCTCTCTCCTGTTCATCTTGATAGGTTTTTATTGCTATTGCCATGATGTTGGGTGACGGTCTTTTCCTCATTGTCTTTATGCTAATCAAAACTGAAAGGAGTCTTGCAGCACATAAAAAACAATCATCTTTAGATATTCCTGAGATTGTTGTAAACTACGATGAGCAACGATGGACAAAGTTTTTCTTAAAAAACCAAATTCTCATTTGGATAGTTTTGCTTGGTTATTTTCTCCTCACACTCATGTCCACTATTTCAATCCCCTTCATCTTTCCCCAACTAAAATGGTATACCATGTAATGGTGGCTTATTGCATTGCACCAATTTTGGGTTTATGCAATGCCTATGTGTGTGGTCTTAGCGATTGGTCTCTTGCCTCCAATTATGGCAAAATTGATATCCTAATATTCAGTTATTGGATTGGCCTTGAAAATGGAGGATTTATTGCCGGTCTTGCTTCTTGTGGTGTCATGATGAGCATTTTTTCTACGGCTTCTGATACCATGAAGGACTTTAAAACTGGATATTTAACTTTGAAATCTCCTCGGTCTATGTTTGTTGGTCAAACTGTTGGTACAACAATGTATTGTGTCATGTCGCCTTTAATATTTTAATTGTTTTACAAAATGTACTATGTTGGCAACCCGAATAGATCCTATCTTGCGCCTAACGCCTTCCTATACCGTGGGATTGCACTTCTTGGAGTTGAGGGTATCAATTCCCCTCCCAAAAATTGCCTCAAACTTGCTTTAAGATTTTTCTGTGCTGCTATCATCATAAATATGCTCAAGGAGCATCTAAAGTCTTATGAAACAAAGCATGGGATCTATAGATTTGTTCCAAGCGTAATGTGCTTCGCCATTCCGTTTTATCTTGATGGATTTTTTGCGGTTGACAGCTTGATTCTTATCGTATGGAGGATGAAGAACAAGCAATTAGCTGATGATTTAGTATCTACCATGGAATCCGGCCTTATATACGATGATTCTTTGTGGGGAATTCCGGTGATTATACTCTCCTTTGCCCATGTTAAAACTCCTTATTGTGACAAGTATTTTCATGTTTCTATGAATCACAAGATGTAAGAATTTTGAGAGAAGATTAACGTTTTTTTTTTTTTTTTTTGATGGAATTAGCGTATTGTCTCTTAAGTACTTACCTGTGGCCATTTCTAGCTATGTTGGTCGAATGGCTTCCTGTCTATTTAAAGATGATCTATTTCAACTCTCTTAAATTCAGAATTTCTTCCTGTATGTTTTGGAATCTTGTATATATGAAAACATAAACCCATTTATCCTCTTCAATAAGCCCAAACTCTGGGTCATTATACGTCGCGACCCTAATTGGAATTCCGGCTAAGAGGATGATTACGAAAAGAGTCATCTGAAAAGTTTACAGGGGATCGAAAGGGGTAAGTAACAGAACATAACAATAGCAGTATAACCATTAAAATTGGATAGAACTCAAACCTTACAGATAAAGAATTTATTAGATCAAATAAAGAAGAATATAATTATTATTCCTTTAGCATGTATGTTTTAATCCCTTTGACCTAACTTTGTTTTTAACCATGAGCGGCGCATGTTTGGCTTGTCCCAAAGGACCCATATAGGCTCATCCTGTCATTACAAGGGAGAGCTTTACCGGGATGGGGGTTTCCCTATCCCATTATGACTATCTTCTATGAAGAAGCAAGGACTCTAAACTAGTTTACAATTGAAAAACTAAGTGAATAGATTACATAAACCAAAGAAACTTGTTTAAAAGAACAATATAGTACTTTATTAGAAAATATCAAAAAAGGGGCAGTATAGGACTCTCATTAGTTAAGTTGGGTAGAATCATTGTAGTAACAATGTAACTCTCCATTTTAAAGAAGATTATAGGTCTAGATACACAACTTTACACCAACAATTACAATCTAAAACAACAAGTAATTTAGAGGGAAAAAGATGGAGTCCACACAACATGCTAGAATATCTCTTTATAAACAACGGAACCATTCACAAAGATAATAATCCCCAATATTCAAAAATTGCAAACTATTTAAGAATGTGTTAGGTAAATAATCTAAGCACTTTCTCTATAGATGATAGATGAATACAACATGTAAATGCATTAGTCTATAGCTTAGCCTCATTTATACTCATTAAAAAAATAACACATGGATTTGATCTGTATAAAATCGTAATAAGCACAAAGTTTTAAGAAAAATCTCCTGCCAACAAGATCATGACTATAATATTCACCCAAAACAAAACACCAACAGGCCATCACTAAAAAATATATTAAGAACACTCGCCATTCAGCCATCCTAAAATAGCCCCAAAAACCACTCTAATGTCGGCTAGCCAATACACAACATCAAAAACAACCCAACCAATATACTTCAATCAAAATCACAACAAAAGAATCTGTCAACAACAAAAATCCACCAAGTAAAATACCCCCAAATTTGACCACAACATAGAACCTGAATTATTATCAACAACTCATCTCCAACAATCTACAAACACCCACGATCAAGACCTCACAATAGCCATGAATCAACACAAAACACCCAAAAACACTCACTGGTTTCGGTCACCCAAGAACCCTTTGATCATCCACAACAACCCAAAGAAGTAAGGACACAACAAACCCTCAAGAATTAAGCTCAAGCTTAGGAGTTTAAAATAAGAATAAAGACTAATGTTTAAACACACTATAAATGCAGTGATAAACCAGAGTTAAAGAGTTTCACCCAGTAGTATAAGCAGAGACAATAAGTATAAAACTTACTGAGCTTGAACTACAAATATTTTGTAAATGCATATTTGTGATAATGAGTCAAGATGTTTTATAATTGTGCTTGACATGTTTTAAATAGAACGTATAGATCAGGTAGAACGTCATCTACCATAAAGTTAGGGTTTTTAATGAAAAAGTTTACTCCTTTTTCATTCCTACCCTATTTTCAACATACACACACATACTCACAGGGGCGGAGGCACGTTGGAGGGTGGGGGGGCCATGGCCCCCCCAAAAAAAAAAATTGACTTCTAAATTTATTTATTTTTTTTTATTAATGCACTAATGGCCCCTGCAAAAAATGAATTCAACCCCCCCTAATTTTTTTTTTCTTAAAAAAAAAAAAAAAAAATTATCTCAAGCCGGTAGTTCTGGCTTATTAAAAATAATGTCTGATTAAAAATAATGTCTTAAAAATAATGTCTGATTATTATTATCATAATAATAATAATTAAAAAAAAAAAAAAAAAACCAACAGCAGCAACAGACCATACCAAAAACAAGGAAAAAAAAAAAAAAAAAAAAAAAAAAAAAAAAAAAAACCACAGCTACGCAGCAGATAGGTCCTAGGGAAAAAAAATAATCAGACATGAGACAGCAATCAACCTCTCCACACGGCAAATGTGTAATCACTGAAATGTCAATCAAAAAAAAATTCACACTGCACAAGAGAAAAGGGGGCAAACCAAATTGCTCTTCAATTTCTAACTTCCTCAAATTTTTCTCACCAACTCTCTGTCAAAAGTATCACCCAAACCCCAAAAAAAGGAAAAAAAAAAGTTGTGGTGCAGTCCTAAAAATACCGAGGCTTAGAGGGGAGAGAACTGAGATCTGAGACTGAGAGCCTGCGCCCCACCACCACCAGCGTCCAGCGCGCGGTCCAGGGCCTCCAAGTTGTCCATCTAGCCTCGAGACACTGTCTTCTATCACTGTGAAACACTGAGACGTCACAAACGTGAGTTATCTGCTCTAGCCTCTAGTATTTATGCCATTTTTTTTCTATGCTGTGTTTGAGAGAGGCGTGAGATGAGAAAATATTGTGTTTGACAGTTTTAGAGTCTGAGACTTTGAGGGAGGCGTTAGGCGTAGGAAAGAAATGAAAGTGAGGAAATGACTCAAATGAGGAATAATGATTTGTCTTTTGTGGAAGCCAGAAGGATCCAGAAGGATAGAGTTTAAAAAAAACCACTTGAGTCTTTGACCGAATGATTTCAAATTTTCAATGCTCTGATGAGTCATGCGTGGCCGTGGGACTATCAAACCAATGAAACCATTAAGGCATTAAGTCATTAACCATGGTGGGACCGTGACTGTGAGGATTGGGGAGAAATCAGACATGGAGAGATTTTTTCAAAAAGCCCAATAATTTTTTTTCAAAAATGACCAATAGCTTTGTTAGACACTTTTTTTTTTTTTGTTTTTTTTTTGAACTTTGTTAGACACTTAGACGTTCTGGAAGGTCTGATTTTATATATGAGATTTTTTTTTTTTTTTATTTCTTTAGGAATCAAATGATTAAAATTTCAAATATGATTATGTATTTATGTGATTAATGTAAAAAAAATAATCAATAAATCAAATATGGTTTGTTAATATTTATCTTTGAATGATAAAAAATATATATATTTGTTTTTATTATTTAATTTGTTTTTTTTTTTCAATATTTAGCCTAGATAGAATTCTTAAGAAGCTTACAAAATAAATACACAAAAAAAAAAAGAAAATTACGTATGCCATTTTCTTTTTTTCTTTTTTATTGTGTTCCATAATTAATTTTCTAATTTATTTATTTTTATTATTATTGGTTTGCAGCATTCAGCTAGCACATTATTGTCTTTGATTTGTTTTTAAGAAACTCCTTAAGCTCAAGATAACATTGCTTCACTGAAAGGTACTCATTTTTCTTGGACCCTATTAATTGTGCTTAGTTTATTTGACAAGTAGTTTATATTTTTTTTGTATTTGTTATTTTGGCTAAATTAAGATTTTTAATAGTTACTTTGATTATTGATTTTTTTTTCCTTATAATTTGATGGGTTTTTTGATTTAGTTAATTTTTTGTTGCTTTTTTGGTTGTTAATGCTAATAAGAACTATTATAAGTAAAAAAAATTCTAATAAAAATCTTATATTTCTAGGTACTTTTTGGTTGATTTATTAATCTATAAATTTTTCTTACAGCTTAGAAAAATATGAGCAGACCAAAAACAATCGATTCATTCTTTAAGAAAAAATGTGCGAGTCATTCAGAGGTTAATAGTGATACACCTTTAAATAGACCGTTAGCAACGGATCTTAATGCTTCAGTGACTAATGAACGGCCTTCCAAATGTCCAAGAATCCTTCCTGAAGAAATTGATGCCACCTCTCTGCAACGTGATCCAGGAAAACGTCCGCAAATATGGGAATTTCCTGTAAACTTACAAGATGAAATGCGACGTGCTTATCTTAGAGCTGGCCCATGTCAACCTATTCTTAAACCTACAGAATATCCAGTTTCAGGACCGGAGAATCATCGTCGTCGATTTCAAGCTTCTTGGTTTCAGACATACTCAACTTGGTTGGAATATTCGGAATCAAAGGATGCTATCTTTTGTCATCCATGTTACATTTTTGCTAAGAAATCAACAGGCCGTCCAGGATCAGATGCATTTACAGTGAAAGGTTTTAAGAATTGGAAAAAGGTGAACGATGGAATGCATTGTCCTTTAATGGGGCATGTGGGGACAGATCCCAATTCACCACATAAAATTGCTGTGAAATGTTGTGAAGATCTGAAGAATTATTCACGGCATATTGGCAAGTTAATTGAAAAACAGTCATCACAAGAAATAGAGAATAATCGATTGCGGCTCAAAACCTCAATAGATAGTGTTCGATGGCTAGCATTTCAAGCATGTGCATTCAGAGGTCATGATGAAAGCTCCGACTCAAAAAATCAAGGTAACTTCATTGAGTTGATAAAGTTTTTAGCAACTTTTAATGATAAAGTTGATGGAGTTGTGTTGACAAATGCTCCACGGAATGCCAAATATACATCACCCCAAATTCAAAAAGAAATTTTGCATATCTTTGCAACTAAAGTACGAGATGTGATTCGTAAAGAAATTGGGGATGCTAAATTTTGCATTCTTGTTGATGAAGCTCGTGATGAGTCAAAAAGGGAGCAAATGGCAATCATTTTGAGATTTGTTGATAAAGATGGTTTTATTTGAGAGAGATTCTTTCATATTGTCCATGTCAAAGATACTACTGCATTAACTTTAAAAAAGAAGATATGTGATGTCCTTTCTTGTAACGACCTCAAAATTCAGAATATTCGAGGTCAGGGATATGATGGAGGTAGTAATATGCGTGGAGAATGGAATGGGCTACAAGCTTTATTTCTTAGAGAATGTCCATATGCATATTATGTGCATTGCTTTGCTCATAAGCTACAATTAGCTTTGGTTGCAGCATCTAGAGAAGCAAAATCTGTTCATCAATTCTTTGAGAATTTGAATTTTATTATCAACATTGTTGTTGGTTCTTCAAAACGCAATGATGAATTGCAATCTGCTCAAGTTGCTGAGATTGAAAGTATGATTGCTTCTAATGAAATTGAGACTGGAAGGGGGGCCAACCAAATTGGTACTTTGCAACGACCTGGAGATACTCGATGGTCTTCTCATTTTAATTCTGTTTGTAGCTTGATAAGAATGTTCCATGCTACTTGTTCAGTTCTCGACACTATCTCAAAGGATGGAACCAACTATTCTCAGCGCGGTGATGCTGAAGCGGCTTATATGGTATTAACATCATTTGAATTTATTTTGATATTACATTTGATGAAAGAGATTATGGGATTTACTAATTGTCTTTGTCAAGCTTTGCAACAAAATTCTCAAGACATTTTAAATGCCATGAAATTGGTTTCAACTACAAAATCACTTCTTCAGAATTTGAGAAATGAAAAGTGGGAGCATTTCCTTGATACTGTTAAATCATTTTGTGAAAAAAATGAAATTGATGTTCCTGATATGAATGCTCGTTACACTAGAGCTCGAGGTAGATCATGTCGCCAAAATGAAGAATCTTTCATGACAATGGAGCATCATTTTAGAATTGATGTATTTATTGCTGCAATAGACTTCCAATTGCAAGAACTGGATAATAGATTTAGTGAGCATGCAGTGGAACTTCTTCGTCTTAGTGCCGCTTTAAGCCCTCAAGATGCATACAAATCATTTAAGATCGATGATATATGCAGCTTAGTTGAGAAGTTCTATCCTCAAGATTTTACCGAGCAAGAGAAAATCATTTTGAGATTTCAATTGGATCATTATAAGCTTGATGTGCCAAAACATTCAGATTTTCAGAATATGTCCACTTTATCTGAGTTGTGCAGAGGATTAGCAATTTCAGGAAAATCAAAGATTTATAATTTGATTGACAGGTTGATTCGTCTAGTGTTGACTCTCCCTGTTTCTACCGCTACTACTGAACGAGCATTTTCTGCCATGAAACTTGTAAAAACTAGATTGCGTAGCAGAATGGAAGATGAGTTTCTAGCGGATAATTTGGTGGTTTATATCGAGAAAGAAATTGCTAAGGATTTCACTACAGAGATGATAATGGATGAGTTTTATTCCATGAAAGACCGTCGACGTTGAGCACAATTCGAAGGAGATGTGAAGTTTTTTTTTTGATTTTTTTTGTACATGTCTATAGCAAACTAGAACGCTTTTGTATTCGGATGAAAAGTTATTTTTAAATATAATTTTATAGACATGTAACTTTTGTATACAGTTATAACTTATGGTTTACTATGAAGTTAAGTTTAACTGTTTATTAAGACTTGTTTTTTTTATTATTATTTTACAAGCGGGCGCACATTGGACTATATTTATTTATTTACGTTCGGCCCCCCCTTAAACTAATTCCTGGCTCCGCCCCTGCATACTCATATGTTATTAACCCTACTAAAATATAAAGGCAGTAAGTTTATAGACTATATAACTAAACTAAACGTCAGGGGTTACTTCTTGGTGCCCTTGGAGTTCCAAAATCTCCAAGAAAACTTTCCCTTTCCTTCTTCCTTCTCTCTCTCTCTCTCTCTCTCTCTCTCTCTCTGTGTGATGGCTCTAGACGACAAAATGGTCGCTAGGGTTTTGAAAATTGGTTTAAATAACTCTTCCTTCCACTTCTAAAACTTAGACTTATCTTAATTGCATACAGTTTGTCACCTTTAGAACAATGCTTGTGCCGTTTGATCGCTAGGATTTTTCAATTTATCATACGTGGCCTTACGCTATACCATTCGAATGATTACTTTATATTGTCTAAATGATAATACGATTAGCATGGAATCTCCCCACCGTTACAACGGTCGCAAACATATTTCACTAAGTGTTTCATGGACCCATTTTTCCTATTTGCATCTCGTTCATTACCCTTATTATTCTCTCTTAATGTAACACCTCATATTTAATTAATTAGAATAATTAACTTGGAGAGTTACTAGCAATACTTCTAAAAAAACTACCTTATAACACCTAATAGAGTGAAGAAAATAGCGAAAATAATTATTTGACCTACAATTAATACCTCATAACAACTCTTAAATAAATTAAAAACCAAAATCTATAGAATAGAACCACATCCAACTAACCACAAAATATATCACCAATAAACATCAATACTAAAATACAACAAAGTGCCTATGGCTGTTGCTCCATATCTCAAGCTTGATGAAAAAATCTAAGCTCCAATTCGATCTAGTACCTATTAAACTGTGAAACAAATAAATGTTTCATAGATGGAAATGTATCAATTGTGTAAGTCAATGACTTAGTAAGTAAACATCATATAGAAGTAAATCATGAAATAAGCCCTTTGTGATAGACTAAAAATGACTTTTATGATACCATGCCCTTTAAAAGGTTTTCACAAAATGTTTTAAAAATATTTAATTGTAAAGCAAAGTGGAAATTTTATAAAACGTGGCATGATTCATGAATCATGACAATTTCACTTTAAGGTAGAAAAACATTTGAATTTAAAACATAACATATTTTCACATATCATTTACTTTATCACCATGATTATCGTCTCATCACACCATATCCTTACTTTAAGACACGATCATAACTGTGTATATATATATATATTACCTTTATACAGTAGAGATTATCTTACCATATCTTGACCCTATTACAAGTGATCCGTAACATACCGGTACAAGAGGCACAATAATAACCTGTACTTTAACCCTCGTACAATGGAGGTAGCATATTGTATTGAATCCTTATATAGGTAATCTATAACATATCGATACCATTGCTACAAGGCACCGTAACATACCAACTATGTCATCATACGCCACTCCATTTGAAGTAACTATAGCTCATACCGAAGACCCGTAATCGAGTGACCGTAACTTATATTGACACCTCATTACAAAGGTAGGCGTAACTAATATCGAAAAGCCCGTCGCCAAGTAATCTATAACGCATACCGACTCCCCCTTCAAGGTAATCATAACTCATATTGGGACATTCATTGGGTAACCATAAATCTCATACCGACTCCCTATTCAGGGTAGTCATAAATCTTATTTGCATACCTCTTAACATTTCCATTGATAAAACATGATTGGTAAATTAGAACATAATTTAGCAATTTAAATGCATTTAGGGCTCACATCATGTTTAAAAATAAGATTTTTTTTCATGCTTTGAGAATATATCTAGTTTTAATTTACAATCTCATGAAAGAATATTTTTATTTACCTCAAATGCTTAGATCCAATCCCAAATTGCTGGAAGATCTAATTTCTGCTATGCAATTTCTAACCCTCATATTAGCCGAACACTAATCACATACCCTAAAACACACTTAGAAAACTAAAACGCACTTTGAAACCCCTAATTTAGGTATCTTGTAACACCTTGAAAAATAAAATCCTAACGGAGATTCTTGCATCACCAAAGAACTACAATGAATCTGATAGTAACCCCACAGAAAACAATTCCACCCCGAATGATATTGGACACATTGATCGCGCTAGCGCACTTGGTCATTGCTCCTAAAAGTGAGCCATGCAAAGGATTATCAAATTTGGGGCCACAATTCAGCACTCAAATGTAGATCTAGATCCTTAAAGATCAGTCTAGAGAGCTTGTCCATAGCTGGCCTCCTGCCCAGATCCCCAACCATCCTTAAAAGAATCAACAGCTATATAACATAAATGTTTTATAGGTGGAAAAGATAAAGTGTAACTCCAAGCCTTAATGAGTAGGATACACAAGGATTACATGTTATCATGTTTGTGAACTTAGTTTATATAAAAGGATCATTAAATCCACAAGTAATATAATGCAGCATTGTTCCTTTGGATTATAAATCATGCAAATGCAATATAGATATAAGATACGTGATAATTGAGTGAACATATCATTGTGCACTCCATATGGTCTATCCAAGTTTTTAACCCCTTTTTGGAATGACGCTGTCTCAAGGAACCTTTAGCATAACACTAATGGCCCGATTTTTTAGCATACCGACATCGTTAGTAGTCAGACCGGATTTAAACCTCGAGTGATTCACACCATTAACGATACCATCATTGTGACCACCAATCAAACATGGTTGCATCGGTCACATATAAAACCATTGGATCCAAGATCGAACAATAAATATAAATTTCTAGACTACAGGGATTAGCCCGTATAATAGCAGCTCATGGTCTTCATCCATACATGAAACACCATGTCATACAATGCAAATTAACATTGTCTTTTATATGTATGCATTTACAAACTGCCATAAATTCCACATTAATTATTCATCTCATACTTTCACAAAAATATAGTTCATATTGTTCTAAAATATATTTTATGTGAGTTGTAAATATGCACGTTTATCATATAAAGTAATCATGTTATGAAGTAATTGGAAATAACATGTATCCGTGTGAGTTTACTCAACGGGATCACAAGACTCTTTCAAATAAACTTCGAGAGACTCACCACCCTCAAAATCTGTGAAAGAATGGCCTATGAATGAGGCTTCACAAAAGGTGAGATGGAGTAGCTCTAGGAGCCATGAGATTTTGGCATCACAATGTGCAGTAAAAATGATGGAATTGCATTGGAACTTATAGTTTTTATACATGCTCTGGCGCACACTCTTTCAAAGTTATAGTGACTTTAAAAGAAGCCCAAATTTTGTACAAGCCAACTAAGAATTTCCATCACATTTCTTTTTACACATCTCCTTTTTCTTCTTTCTTTTTTTTCCTTTGTCAATGAAATGCACACAAGTTGAGGTAAAAAGCCTCTCATATTCAAACTTTTTTTGTTTCTTCACGAAGATCAATGGCCAAAAAGACAAACTGGTATTTTTTATATAGATTTTTATATTATCCTCAAGATTGCAAAAGCAATGAGTTAAGAAGTCTGACAATATCTTCTCAATAGTAGTTTTATTAAACAAATATGATTGTTGCCAAGAATTAATCTAAATAAAGTGTCAAATGCTACAAGTAAACACATGGGAAAGTAGAGCATGAACTTATTTCGTATTTTTATGATGGCAAAACCGATTTGGTGTGCATGAACACAGATCCGATACCATCAACTGTGGATCTACTATAAGCAAACATAGATTTGTGTAGATCCACTATGGATGAGTCTACATCCGTATATCCGATGAAGGCCAACACTAATTTGGAGTAGTTGGACGTAAATTTATGACAGTCAAATGCATATCTGAGATATATGAGTATAAGTCTGTACATATATGCTACAAATGAGTGTCGGTCTGTATATGACTAAAAGCTTGGAGAAGGAAACACATCAAAAGTCCTAGCCATGCTTTTAGGAAGATGACAAACCATTGTTTCTCATAGATGGTGTCAAATTGGCTAGACCGGTGATGGGTTGCCTGCAAAATAAAGAAAGTCATCATTAATATGGTTCTTAGGAGGATTGGGGATACTCCGATGCTTAAGTTAGCATGCTTGTTTGGAGTGAAAATAAAGTAATGAGATTGGGTTTTTGGGAGACCCGGAGTCCCATTTACATGATGCATTGTGTCCCTTTTATAGGATTTTTAATAGCTGATTCCTTGTAGAACTATGTGTTGTAGGGGAGATCAAATATCAATTGTTAGTGGAGTCCTTGATCTCTTGAGATCTGTATTTCTCCTCAAAGGGGATTCTGCAATTATTATACGTATAGTATTTGTATTGGATTTGGATTCTCTCTCTCTCTCTCTCTCTCTCTATATATATATATATATATCATGTTAATTGCTATATTAATATTTTGTTTCCATGTGGAGAAGTTCATAATTTTTTCTTTTTTGACTGCTTGATTATCTTCCATGTAGGGGCAGATTGAGTAGGACCCACGAGAAATTTATTCCCAACACTTATAATTACCAATGGAACTATAATTACTGTTTTTAATAAAGTCATGATTATCATTACTAATGCAACTAAATATAATAACTATTGATTGCAGTCAATGGGCATTCTTATCTTATTGGATTTCGGGCTTGAGTCTTTTGTAGGACTATAGCACCCCATTAGACGCTAGCTTCCTCAATGGGCATGAGTTTCAAGCTTGACTAATTCTCTAACAAACTCAAGCCCAAAAGGGTTGTCCACCCGATTTCTAACCCTTACATAACAATCAAAAAAGTGCTCCAACATAGTGCAAACTTAGTACCTTTTTTTTCTTTTTTTAAATGGCTTAAAAGCTGCAAGATCAGTGTCAAGATGGCAATGTAATTAAGTTACACCCACTAACAATCGAAGAAAGGATTTGAAAACTTAAAAGGTCCATTATTGAATTAACACATTAAGTTATTTGAAAATTTAATAGATTTTTAGCGCCTTATAATTATTAAACCTATGGGGTGGGCATTCATTTCTTTTAAAAGAAACTAAAAATTCTTAAAGCCAAGGAAATATGGATTCCGACCTCCCTAGAAGGGAACCATATTCCTAGTAAAAAGGGGTTGGGAGGGAATTCACATTCCCTTGATATGTGGATTCCCTCCACTTAAATACAACGAATCAGGATAATCTTTTAGAATTCTCAAATCCTAAAAGATAATCAAATGCCCCATATTAAAATGGGTCATTGTTATGTAATAAGGAAAGTGCAAAGGTTCCATAAACGTGGCCACATGAACATTACTAATGGAATTAGCTTCCTCTCTAGTCTAGAAAGGTTTGAAATTAAACGTTTTGAAAGATTAGCAGTCTTGCCACTGGTATTCAAAATGATAGGATTGTGGTTTGAAAATGAGGTGGAGGTGAACAATAATAGCCTTAAGCAGTGGTAAGGGCAGAGTGAGGGGGGTCCCCCCCCCCCCCCCCCAAAAAAAAAAAAAAAAAAAACCCCAAAATTTTCCTTACCTAGGTAGAAAATCCACCTAATGCCCTGATTGCCCACCCTCAGCCACGCATCAGGGGCAATCGACACTCATTCATCATACATCAAGGGCAAACAACTTAAGCAGCGTTGGAACATTTTTGAATTTTTTATTTTTTTGCCATAGTTTCAACCTTTCATGCTTTTAGGTTTATGTTATAGGAACTCACGATAACCCTTTATTAAATGCAACGTTTAAATAAGTTTTGTTATTTGACTGTTTGTGGACTACACGCACGCTAACTTAAGCAAGCAAAAAAAAGCATGCAGTTTTGTAGTTTGATTGTTTGTGGGCCACAGTTTTTAACTTAAGCCTGCACTACACACTATCTTTCTTTCTTTTAACGCGTTAATGGGTCAGTGGGTTTGGTTGAGAGGCCTAATTTCAAAGGCCTTCCAAAGTCCAAACTTAAGGCAACTTCAAAAACTAAAGCCTAAAGTATAATAAGGTCTCAAACAAGAAGGAAAGGCTGAGCAAGACACAAAGGGCTAAGGTGTGTTCGTTCGGTTTGCCCTTTTTTTTCTTTTTTTTCTTCTTCAAGCCGTTCAACAATTTAAATCAATTGTTTTTTTGACAATTTTTCTTTTTTAAAAAGTTTTAGGTACATAATTAAACTTTTATATTTTAATTGTATGAAATATATAGTTATAGTTACCTGAGACTATAGAGAATAAAAACAATGCTCCATTGACAAATCTGTGAGTAGATCCTTGCTTAAGAAAAAAAAAAAAAAACAAAACAAAATTCTCATTATCATCCTAGTGATAATGACCAAATTTGAAGACAATTGAATAAACTTACTTTAGGCGTAACAAAATAAATATAAGTTACATTTATATGTTTCAAACGATAATTAAATTTTGTTGAATTCTTTACCTAATTCGTTAGTTATTTTTTTTTAATATTTTTAATCAATTTTTGTTCAATTTTTTGTTTTTAATTCATTTAAAAAAAAAAAAAAAATCTTAGCCTCCCTGAATCAAAATTTTGACTCTGCCACAGGATGGACGTGTATTAATTGCAGCCACAACCTGAATGATTCTCTTCATGAAAATTCTTGTGCATTCTTTTCAACTTTGGATAGAGATGGAGTTAATATCACCAAGGGTGAGGACTAGTAAACGAATTTGCAAGACAATTAAAAAAAAAAAAATCATAATATTTTGAAGAAAAAAAAATATTCCTTACAATTCTTCTTTTGACTTTTTTCTTTGCCCATTTTTTTTTTTTTATGGTTTAAATCCAAACCCGCCGCAACCCGTAGCTAATTTGAATTGACTTTGTAACGCTGATTGCTTGGCATTGGAGATAGTTGAATGAGAGGCACAATAAATGTTATTCTAGAAAATGGACCAATTTAATAACTCTTCTGTCTAAATTAGGATCGTTTACAATTTTTTTTAAAAAAAAAATTAAATTCTCAAATTATGTGAATTCAGGCCATATTTTACATTAAAGAGCATATTAAAGATATGATACGTTTTCAAAACAACCAAAAAAAATAAATCATTCCAAAAATAAATTTTTTCACTTTTGAACAAACGCTTCTTATTTACTAAATTAAAAAATTAATTTTTGCTCAAAATGTTTATACGATATAAATTATAAGAACTTAATAAAAATAAACTCAATTCTTATTATTATGTCATATTTTTAAAACGTAGCATTTATGATTTTTAACAAAAAAAAAAATTGTAAAAGATGGTAATTTCCAGTTGGGTCTCCTTTCTTCATTTTCTTTTGGTGGTCCATGGCTAATGGCTCATTGGCAAACGGCAGACGTACGACAACCTTTTTTTTAAAAAAAAAGTAACGTACGGCTACAATTAATACAACATTACGACTCTCACCAAAAATAAATAAATGATAACACAGGATTGGACCTCGTCGCCAGTTATGATACCATCTACTACGGCAACATTTAATACAACCATATCAGGACTCTTTCTCCCAAATAATAATAATAATAATAATGATAATAATAATAATACAAGCGGACAGAAATTTTGGGTTATCGAAAGATTCTTTCAACTCAATCTCTAACATATTATGTATTTTTAACATGCGATAAATATATATTTTTTAGAAGTTAAAATTTTATTTATAAGTCTTGATTTTTTAATATTTTTGCAATTAAATACTTAAAACTTTAAAAAGTATTAATTTAAGGAATTCATCTTTTCATTTTTCTCAATTTCAACCGTCTATTAAAATTTTTCACTAAAACCTATCAAAATTCTCAAAATATTCGGTGCTTTTTTTTTTAAAAAAAAATTGTTAAAAAAAAAAAATCAAAGATTTAAACATGGGTTTTTTTTTTCCCTAAAAAAAAAAGAAAAAAAAAAAAAAAAAGAATGGACATTTTGAAAATTTTGACGGGATTTAATGAAAAATTCTAACAAAGGGTTGAAATTGAAAAAAATTAAAAGATAAATACTCTAAATTGACATTTTTTTTTAAGTATTTCTCACATGTTAAAAAAGTTGACACTTTATTAATATTTTTTTTATTAATTTTTCTTTTTTTAATAACGTGTACTTTTTACGTATTTTTTTTAATAATATTAATAAAAAAAAATATATGTACTTTCTTATATGCTCAACGAATACATAACATGCATAAAAATTAAATTAAAAGTATTTGTACCGTCTAATTAATAAAAATTTATATCGGAATCAATACACATCTTCATTTCACGATCCACCTCACTGGAAGGATAATGATGATAGAGACAATACTGGGGGGGCGGTGGAGCATTTAGTAGTTGTAAAAAGGAGTCATGCACATATTGTGCGAGTATAACATATTTTATGCCACCAATAAAAAAATAAAAATAAAAATTATGCCCACTAGACGTGCAATCTTGGACCATTGATTCTTTAAAATTGATTTGACTCGCACATTTTGTTAAATTGAAGCTGCATAAAAAGGTAATTCATTTTCTCAAAAAAAAAAAAGAAAAAAAAAAAGAAAAAAAGAGGTAATTCATAGATAAATATGGTTGGCATTACCAACAATTAAAGGTGATGAGCAATTAATAAACCAATTATAATCAAACAAATAAGGGCAAAAAATAAGTGTCACCAAGCTTTTAAGAAGAAGAAGAAGGTCGCATTTATGAGGATAGCTTTCCTTTTTCTTTTTTCTTTTTTCTTTTTTCTTTTTTTTTTTAAAAAAAAAAGCAAAATAGGGAGAAACTAATTTATAACATAGTATAATTTATAGATCTATTTAGTATTTTTTTTTTTTTTATCGCGATATGCTACTTTATATTCTCTTGTTCTTATCCTATCATTTTTTGTTAACGTAACATTGTCAATCCACATTTAAATTAATTTTAAAAAAAAATTACAGTTTAGCCCCTCAAATTACCATTCGTTTTTGCGTTTAGCCCCACAAACTGTCAACACTCTGACTTTGGCCCCCAGACTACCAAAACCTTTGAAAAATATCCCGTTTGGCAAAATATTCCTATATTACCCCTGCCACGTGTCATTTTTTAATTAAAAAATATTTTTTAAAAAAATACAAAAAAGTAAACCAAAAAAAATCTTTTTTTGTCAAAAAAACAAAAAATAAGGAAAATGAGGTGACCTACGAGCCACCACCGGAAATGGCGCCACCTTGGGGTGGCTTTCAAGCCACCGCAAATGGATTTCGAGATGGCCCCAAAGCCATCCTTAGGGCTCAGGGGGTGGCGCACGGCCACCCTTGGGGCCGGGGTGGCTGCGCGCCACCAACCGAGCCCTAAGGGTAGCTTTCAGGCCACCCCGAAAAGCCATTTTTAGGGCTCAGTGGGTTGCGCGCGGCCACCCCCGGTCACTGGGGGTAGCTGCGCAGTCACCCCCGACCCCAGGGGTGGCTCGACAACCACCCCAAAACTCCATATTTTCTATTTTTTTTAATAAATAAATAAAAATTTAGTTTTTTAAATTTTTTTTTTTTAGTTTTTTTTTTTATTTTTTAATTGAAAAATGACACGTGATAGGGGTAATACGGAGATATTTCACCAAATGCGACATTTTTTAAAGGTTTTAGTAGTTTGGTAGGCCAGAGTCGGAATGTTGGCAGTTTGTGGGGCTAAACGCAAAATAGGTGGTAATTTGGGGGGCTAAAATGATATTTTCCCCAAAAAGAAAAAAGAAAAGAAAAAACTAATTGTGAATTAATAATGCTACATCAGCGAAGAATAAGGATGAAAGAATGACAAGAGAATACAATGTAACAATCATCTTCTTCCATCTTTCTCCTATCTTTACTTTTTGAAAAGAGAAATGCTACTTTGTATTATCTTTTCCATTTTCCATCATTCTCCGTTGATGTAGCATTCTCAATTCACTGTTGATTTTTTTTAAAAAAAAAAAAAAAAAAAAAAAATTAAAATTGATGTAAAGATAGATTGACAATACCACGTAAGCAGAGAATGATATGAAACAGACCAAAAAATGATGTATAGCACATATTTTTTGTAAATTAACCATTGAATTTGTATGACTCACATCTTGACTTATGTGGGTCTTACAAATTCATTGATTGATTTTAAAAAATGTGGATGAAGAATGACAAAAGAACACTAAATAACATTTTCAATTGTATATATGTTTTAACAAGGTGAATAATATATTGTCACGTCATTTAAAATTTTTAAATAACGTAACACTATATACATGATTAAATGTAACAAAACAAAATATAAATACCATAAATTAATTATAGTATATTTTATTTATGCTCCATTTGTTTTGACGTAAAATGTTTTTACATCGTAAAATTTTTCAACGAAATCATTTTTCTGAAAAAAATGATTTTCCTAAAAATAATTTCCGGTGTTTGGCCTGTACGAAAAAATTATTGGCAACGAGATTCTGCCACTGACCGATAGGATTCCGGTCACTTTTACCAAATTTTAGCTACTATTGTTAGATTCCGGCCAGTTTAGCCGAAATTCGACGACAATGGTCAGATTCCGGCAATGGCTAGATTTCGGCACCGGCTGGATTCTGGCGATAGGATACCAAAATTCAGGGACCTTCGATTGTAGATTCGGGTTACCAACAAACTTCAATTTCTAGTGGTAGCGGATTCCTACAAACATGCTTGCAAAAATAAAGAATTTAAATCCGAAGAACGATTTAGGGTTTTTAAAACTGTAAATCATTTTTCTAAAATTAAAGAGGCTTTTACAGTTAAACTAAAAATGATTTTCGTTGATTATCATATTTGGTTGCATCAAACACTAAAAAATATAAAAAATAATTTTTAAAAAAATATTTTATGCCTAAACAAACAAACATTAAAATAAAATGGACGGTATCCCTTTCCTTCCACTAGTCAAGATTATGCTTGCCCACTTTTATGTATTTAAACCAATGACATATAGAATCGTGATTGTTAATGATTTTGTTAATAAAAACAGGATATTAGTTCCCCCTACCTTGGGATTACCGATTTAGCCAGAAGAGAAAATCCTAAAAGTCAAATATCATTTTGATTAAATTTTTATTAAATAAATCAAAAGTCAACTGTTTGTACGTAGGGTATAGTCACGATCTTGTTGTTGTTGTTTTTATTTTTATTTTTTGTGATTACTAGTTAGGATCATGTTAGTAATAAATAATCAAGACTCTATAAAAGCATACATTTGTGAGATCACCGCTTTAATATTCTATACACTCAGTACTATTTTTTAAAATAATAATAATAATAATATCTTTTATCTTTATTTGTCCGTCTCCAATAACGTTTAAAAATCAATCATTATGGTCGGCTCTTACAAATTTAATATTTGACCTTCAAAAATGTTGAATGGAAAAAGAACGAGAGAATACAAAATTACATTAATCAATTTTTAAACATCACTATCAGATCATGATATAATTGTGAGAATAACATTTCTCTAGTTAATACCAACAAAGATAATGTTGTTTTTTTTTTTTTTTTTTTTTGAAGAAACAAAGATAATGTTGTTAATGCATTATTTATGTCTCGCAATTTTTATTTTATTTTATAGTAGAGGAATTTGTTATGACAGCTACACTATTTTTTATTTTTATTTTTATTTTTTTTTAGTTTTTAAGTATTTTGGCATCCTTTAGGATTTAACAAAATAATTTAAGAAATTTGTGGTATTGTAAATTTTTTAAAGTTTGATACATTAAATCGAAAGTTTTTTTGACTTTATAAAACGAATTAAGGGTCTGTTTGAGTTTGCGATTTTAAAGACCAAACTGCGATTTAAAAATAGCGATTTTAAAATATGCAATTTAAAAAAGTGATTTTTAAAAACGCAGTTAAGTGTTTGTCAAAATCGCAGTTTGGCCTTTAAAATCATAAGCTAGCCTTTTAAAATACTACGTTTTTAAAAAAACACTTCATTGCTTGCGATTTGAATAAGCATTTTTCTGCGTTTTTAAATCGCAATTTTTTAAAAACGCAATTTTCAAACGGTTCATTTTTTGCGATTTAGTTTAAAATCACACTTTTTCTCTAAGAAATTACAATTTCAAACGCACCCTAAAAAAAATAAAAATTGAAGAGAATAAAGCGAATTTGTTTATTCAATGATTTCCGGCCATAATCATTGACCAACGTTCCTAATCTGTGAATGGCAAATCGGCAATAACACGGTGAAGAATCATTCCTGTATATCCGACTTTCTATTTTATAGAAAACATGTAAATATTAGATATTTAAATTGTAGACCCCAAGCTCCATATCCGAAACGCGTCTTCTTCAACTAATAGAATTATATATCGATTTATAATATATATATATAAATAAATCAACTATATATTTATAATTTATAAGCTCCAAGCAACTGTCTACTTTTTATTTGATTTATCAATAGATAGTTCTAATACAATCATATATTATAATAGATGAGATCGATGTCTCATATGTAAATAAATAGATAAGCATATATATATATATATATATATATATATATATATATATATATATATATATATATATATATATATATATATATAGTAGATGAGGATTCATATATGTTGAGTTAGGTTTACTTAGGCTACAACAATTTTTACTATAAAATTATTTATAAATTTATGTGATAGTTTGTTTGAACAATTTTCGGTATGGTGTGAACACAGCTCTTCCTTCTAAATTATTCGGCTTTTCTCCAAGAATTCTGCAAAAGAACAAACCTAATTAAGAGACCCTTTCTGGGGGTCCACTGTGATGCCTAAGTTAGCTTCTGCTAAAAAGAATCTGCTTAAGTGCCAAAATTCAGTATTTTTCCTTACCTGGAGCCTAAGCCTATTTATAGGCTTTTTGATGTTGTTAGGGAGCGTCGTGGATCCCGGATCTCTCGAGATCCACGATCTCCTCTCCGAACCTCTCGGAGTTCCCTCATTCTTATCCTCCAAGCGCGTCTTTCCTGAAAATTCGGGACTTATCTTCAATCCTAGATTTTCAGGGGCTGGGCACGATCTCTAAGCCATGACGTCCACCCTTAGATCGTGGCTTCTCATCCGGATTTCTTGGAGTGCAGTTGAGCTCTCTGAACATGCTTGTCCCGAGCCTTCACTGGCTAAATTGAACCTCGGTCGCAGAATGCTTGTATTCCTAGGACCTAATCTGATTACACCTCATGCCTTACATTCTCGAGAATAGCTACTCGGTGTCTACCTCTCGGAATTGGACTATCCCGAGAGTCTTGCTATTTTGGCTTCTCGGGTCGGTATTGAACCGAAGGCTAGTCTAATGGAAATATTTCCAACAGTTACTCCCCAATTCTCTTATTCGAGGCTTCGGGTACAGGGAATTCTGGGTCTCGGAATATTTAAGCCTTGGCAGTTGGCACCTTCAAAAAAGCAGTTATCTCCTTGTTTTTAATAGGGTTGTCTCCCTACCTTCCTGTCTCTCTAGATGGGACTACCCAAGAACCTAGCTTGTAAGAATCCTACAAAACCAAGGGTTAAATCCGACCCGAGGGTAAAATCCAATCCCCCGAACCTTCTTGTTTTCTTTGCAGGGTTTTCTTCCTGGCTCTTGGTGTAGGACTAACTGAAAAGTCTTGCTTGCTGAAAACCTGCAAGACCGAGAGTAAAATTCGATCCGAGGGTAAAATCTGACCTCCCGAACCTTCATGTTTTTTCTTCAAGGTTTTCTTCCTGGCTCTTGGTGTAGGACTAACTGAGAGTCTTGCCTGTTGAAAAATTACAAGACTAAGGGTAAAATTCGACCCCTCGAACCTTCATTTTTTTCTTCAGGGTTTTCTCCCTGGCTCTCGGTGTAGGAGTAACCGAGAGTCTTGCCTGCTGAAAACCTGCAAGACCGAGGGTAAAATCCTACCCGGCGAACCTTCATGTTTTTTCTTCAGGGTCTCCCTGGCTCCTGTTGTAGGACTAACAGAAAGTTTTACCTTGTTTTAAGGAGAAGATTAACATAATTAATAATTTAAGAAACATTAACAATAAAATAATAGTTTGAGGGGTCAATTTTTCATTCTATTCTTAAAGAACACGCATCCTTTTAATAGAAATTTTTTGTCCATATAAAAATGAGATAGAAAATAAAATCTGGATCTCCCCGAGTCCTTCAAGATATGAAGTTCAACAATATTGCTTTTGTCAGTTGACCAAACGTAATCACTTAAAGGCTTTCTCAGTTTGTCGCATTCGTCTTTCCGACGACAAGTTGGAAGCAGCGTTTTAGCCTCATATAAACGTAATCGCATTTTACCAATTTCGCCACTTCGGCCACCCATAGCCACCTAATTTCTTATTTTTCTCGCTCACCGTTTCTCTCGATCAATAAAAAGCCTTCAGATTTGTCGGAGAGCGAGCGATCGATCAGATTGTTGAGATTTGGTGCTTCGCGCAGCGAGAGAGTTGAGAATGCCGAAGAAGACGTTCTTAGTGGAGGTGGAGAAGGCCAAGGAGGCCAGGGACGGGAGGCCGTCGGCCGGACCAGTTTACCGGAGTGTTTTCGCGAAGGATGGGTTTCCGAAGCCGATTGAAGGAATGGACAGTTGCTGGGATGTGTTCCGGTACGGATTCTTGTTTATGTCTTTGTTTGGTTGCTGAGAGAGCCTTTGAGTTTCTCTCTGTGTTTGTCTTTGTTGTTTGTGGTTTTGAAATAGGAAAAGTTGAGTGCATGTGTTTGTTTTTTTATTAGGATTTAAGTAACGACGAATCTAAAACGAAAACGGTTGATTTCTTTGTTCTTTCCAATTTCAGTATGCCTTAGAATTTTGATTTCGAGTTGGATTTATCCTAATTTTGTTGTTGTAGAGTACGTGCTTTTGCGAATTTTTAGGTACTAGTATCAGAATTTAATGGTTGAAAATTTAGCACATCAATGGTTCTTCTGAGAAAATTCTGAGGATTTCAATTGCATAGTCGATGAACGTTTCTATTTTTTATTATTATTTATTATTATTTTTTATTTTATGAATGAACTTTTCTATTTTTTTTTTAATTGTGAATTAAGGATTTCAGGGACTTTAATTTGTAGTAGAACCGGATCAAAGTGTTGGAAATTAAAAAAAGAGCTAAAATGAGCTGTTTGTTTGTGCTGTGCTTAGCTTTTGTGAATATTTTCCAAAGCGCTTAATTTTCTTGAAGATACACAGTTCTGAATTTTGCTTGTTTCAGAACCTTGCTGAGTTTTATGGCCCTGGACAAGTATTTATTTTGTTTCATTTTTATTTCCATAAGAGACTGCAACAGGTGCTATTAGTACTGAAAAATTGAAAGAGAAATGGATTCCCTTTTTTTAGAGAAATGATAGGCCCTTGCATTTTTTCGTGTACCTTTTACAGTATGACTGTGGAGAGATGTCCTGGGAATCCGATGCTTGGTCGTCGTGAAATTGTGAATGGGAAGGTAAATAGATCTTGGAAATAGTTTCTGGGTTTGACTCTCGGTGGGTTACCTTTGCTGGCTATACGACCTGTTTTGACGTCGAGCTAAACTGTAATATGTGGCTCATGTCTTTGCAGCCTGGTAAATATGTGTGGCAAACTTATAAAGAAGTATATGACTTGGTGATTAAAGTGGGAAATGCAATGCGAAGTTGTGGTTTTGGGGAAGTAAGTTTACTAGCTTTTGTCAGTGCAATTTTACCTTTTGCCCTACACTTTGTTTGAAGTATCATCCACTTATTTGTGTTAACTTTATTCATTGCTGGATTGTAGGGAGCAAAATGTGGTATTTATGGTGCCAATTGCCCAGAGTGGATAATAAGCATGCAGGTGCCTTTTTTTTTTCCTTTGATTTCATTTTCCCTAGAATAGTTTGCTTTTTCTCTGGAGATTTTTTATGAACTCTGAAAAACTAATGCAGGCCTGCAATGCTCATGCGATCTATTGTGTTCCTTTATATGACACTTTAGGTATGCATATCTACTTCTACAGCTTGGTTATTCATTAGTATGCAATTAACTTAACTAAAACACAGGCCCATGTACTTTCTATGGATACTATGGATTTTTATAGCTAGTATATGTGGCTGATTGTCTGTTTTGTATAAGGTGTTTAACATTCTTTCCAAAGTTGAACCATGTATATGCATTAACCTAAATCTGAAGCATCACCTCAAATATAGTGTTGATGACTGTTTGATCTCTTCTGATTTGTTGATCAGGTGCTGGTGCTATTGAATTTGTTATAAACCATGCAGAGGTTTCAATTGCTTTTGCTGAAGAGAAAAAAGTTCCTGAGGTACACTTGTTTATGTTTACTTTGTGTTTCTGACTAAGGGTCGTTTGGGTTTGCGATATCAAAAACTACAATTTAAAAATAACGATTTTAAAATATGCGATTTAGAAGTTATTTTTAAAACGCAGTTAAGCGTTTGACAAAAACCGTAGTTTGGCCTTTAAAATCGTAGGTTAGCTTTTAAAATTTTGCGTTTTCAAAAAAGCAATTAATTGCCTGTGATTTGAAAATGAGATTTTTGCGTTTTCAAATCGCAATTCCCAAACGATTCATTTTCTGCGATTTAGTTTAAAATCATGCTTTTTGTTTATGAAATCGCATTCCCAAACGCACCCTAAAGTTATTATGGGTGGATCTCAGTAGGATACTGCTTGAAAAGGTCACCTTTTAGTCTATGATCACTTTAGTGAACATTTGTGGCATTTTGGGAGTTCTTACCATTTTTATAGGTTAAGATTTTTTCTTTCTTATTAGCTTGTACATTGCCCTTTCAGGTGTTGAAAACATTTCCTAACACAGCAAAGTACCTCAAAAGTAAGTGAGACTTGTCTTCTAGATTTCTTTATTTATGCATATTGCAATAAGAGAAACTTATATATATTTTTACTATGTAGCACTTGTGAGCTTTGGCAAGGTTACACCTGAACAAAGGGAGGAAGTTGAGAAATTTGGATTGACAATATATTCATGGGATGAGTTTTTGCAACTGGTAGGCTATTTAATTTGACTATAATGCTTCTTTTGTTTCGTTGTTTTGTTAATAGTTGTGAATTTCAGATTCAAGAAAATGCGCCTCTCTTGTGTAACGGTGAATGTTTTCCATAAATAATCATGTTATGGAGAATATTGTTTGTATGACTATCTATATTTAATTACAAACTGTTGGACGTGTTATAATTACTGGGCCAAAAATGAATTCTAATATTCAAGGCAAAGATTCAAGCTGGAAATGGCATGTCCTATGAATAGTTTGGTTATATGTCTATAAATTTTTGAATGTGAGATTGTTTGACTTATTTGCCTAATGGTCATTGTTATTCATGAACCTGGGGAAAATGATATTTGTTCTATGCCCTTGCTATTTGGATATAGTACCTAGTTCTGATACAAGTTTTTGATGCCTGTTTCTGGCAGGGTGATGGTAAACAATTTGATCTTCCAGTGAAAAAGAAAAGTGATGTGTGTACTATAATGTATACCAGTGGAACCACTGGTGATCCCAAGGGTGTAATGATATCCAATGATAGCATTATTGATCTTTTAGCTGGGGTGAAATGCCTGCTAGAGAGTGTTAACGAAACGGTGATTTCCTTCCCATTTTAACTTTTCTTTTAGGTAAACATGAATAAAAACAATCATCTAAAAATGTAGCAAGTAGAAATTTATTTGTTCTTTACACGAGACACTGACCGATATGGTCATCTAATTTGATTAGTCCTTTTATCTTACAATACTGACTTCTCACATACATTTTCTTTTTCTTATGAATAGTTGGAAGAGAAGGATGTATATCTTTCATATCTTCCTCTTGCGCACATCTTTGATCGAGTAATTGAGGAGCTATTTATTTTATGTGGTGCCTCAATAGGGTTCTGGCGTGGGGTGAGTGTGATTGCTAATTATTTTATCACCCTATGAAAGTTCAATATACTTATCAAAAAAAAAAGGTTCAATATCATATTTGCTTATTTTCATTTCTGCAGGATGTCAAACTATTGCTTGAGGACATTGCGGAGCTAAAACCAACTATTTTCTGTGCTGTCCCCCGTGTATTAGATAGAATTTACTCAGGTAAACTTCCTATTTTGGCTGAGTGTGCTAATGAGTTTGATTTATTTGCGTCTTTTTGTCCATGTGGGAAGTAATCAAGAACTTGACATTTCAGTAAGGAAAATGCCCTTTTGCTGTGTGCATCATTTTAGCTGGGGCACTGAACTGGACTTTTTACTTTCTTACTCTAATGCATTTTTACTGTGAAAAAAATGCATGAGAAAATTTGCATCTCCAACTATAAGGTATCATAACTGCTCTGCCAAATTTCAGGTTTGAATCAGAAGATTTCCTCCGGAGGCTTCTTGAAAAAGACGGTGTTCAATTTTGCATACTCATAGTAAGTTCTATTCAAATTCTCCAATTACCTTGTGTAAAATAAGAAAAAAATGAGTTTTGCTTGTAAATATCTTTCTTTATTCAGATATAAAGCAACATACATTTGATTGACTCCATTGAATTTACTTGAGATCAATAAAAAATATGTTACACTTGCATTCTTGCGGATAAATAATATTATTCCTTGTAAAATATATTTATTAATAATATCCCCCACCCCCAAAATGTGATTTGTCATAATAGTAATTCATGATATAACTCTACTTCATTGAGATAATTAACCAATTGACTTCTCTTAATACATCCCACTTGTTAATTTCATTTTGTGACAATCATTAATTCTGCTAATATTTTCATCTATTTTATTTCTATGCATGGATTGTCACTTGCTTTGAGTCGACAGCTAAATTTAGCCAACTACATTTAGTTGGTTTTAAGTATTTATGGAGTTTATTTTAGTTGTATTTAATGCTTTTAGTACCTGGTTGATCACTTTGTTATTGTTTCTTAATCTGATTATGACCTTTTTCAATAATTTTGATTGCTGCAGCAAGTTGCATAACATGCGGAAGGGGAGTAAACATGAAGAGGCATCTCAAATTTGTGATAAAATCGTCTTTAGTCAGGTGGTGGAAATATACATTCGTGTCTTCCTGTGCTCCCCTCTATAGACATTATTAACACTGGCTGTATCTTCACCCTCTTTACTTTTTGAATCTCATTGGTTTTTTGTGACATCCGCAGGTGAAGCAAGGGTTGGGGGGTAGGGTACGCCTTATTTTGTCTGGAGCAGCACCTCTTTCCACTCATGTAGAAGAATTCCTACGAGTGGTGGCATGTGCTCATGTTATACAAGGATATGGTATGCCAATCTTTAGAAGTTACTGCTTACTAGATGCCTTCTTTTTCTTTTTGGGCTTGCATTAAATGCCTATGTGTTGCTATTACAAGATGATCATGGATCATGTTATTCTTTGTCAATGCTAATGTAGGTCTGACCGAAACTTGTGCGGGGACATTCGTCTCGCTACCAAATGAACTGTCAATGCTTGGTACAGTTGGCCCTCCGGTGCCCAATGTGGATGTCTGCCTAGAATCTGTTCCTGAAATGGGATATGATGCCGTTTCAAAAACACCCCGGGGAGAAGTATGTATAAGAGGAAAGACATTGTTTTCAGGGTACTACAAACGAGAAGACCTCACCAAAGAGGTCATGATTGATGGGTGGTTTCATACAGGTTTGCCATATCATGGTCTTGTTTGATTTAAATTTAGTCCGAATTATTAATTGGCTTCTCGCTTAACCTTGCTGATGATGATCTTTGCATCAGGGGACGTTGGTGAGTGGCAACCAGATGGAAGCTTGAAAATCATTGACCGAAAGAAGAATATATTCAAGCTTTCTCAAGGAGAATATGTTGCTGTTGAAAACTTGGAGAACATTTATTCTCTTGTAACTGCTATAGATTCGGTATGCCTTTCAGTGAACAAACTATGCTTTTGTTTTTCTCTTTCTTCTGTTATACGTAGGTAGCATGGATACTTATACACATACTGTGACACTGTCATTTATGGCCATAGCCCTTCACACCTGCACAAATCTAACTAGCACAGCTGCTTTTGAACACAGAAAAAATGGTTAACACTACGGAGAATATGCAGTGTCAGCATGTTCATATGATGATGTTTTACTTGTGATGCCCATGTCCATGCTACATTGATCCACATCACACATACATGTCTACGTGCAAGATTTCTGTGTCTTTACCTGTGTAGAAGTATGATATAATACTAGCAGGCTCAATATGGTCACCTCTTCTGTGCAGACAGTTCAGAAGAGGTGACAAAATTCTTCTAGCAACTTAATTGTATGGTTATTCTTTTCTTATGAAGGACATATGATTTCAAAGGTTTAGTTTAGTTTGCATGGGATGTCTCAGTTTGTTTATTGCAGCTTTGATCCACACAGAAAAATCTCACGCTAGTTTGACACACTGTAATTATCCTTTCAATTTTAGATATGGGTCTATGGAAACAGCTTCGAGTCCTTCCTTGTCGCTGTTGTGAACCCGAACAAGCAAGCACTTGAGCGTTGGGCTGAAGAAAACGGTGTCACTGGGGATTTCAATTCTCTCTGTGAAAATCCTAGGGCAAAGGAGTACATCATTGGGGAGCTCGCAAAGATTGCTAAAGAAAAGAAGGTTACTGCTTGCTTTCTTTGAGAACCTGGTCAATGAATAGATTTCTGACTTATGACGACTGACTAAGCTCTTTGTGATCTTATCCTTTTGTTCTTGGCAGTTGAAAGGTTTTGAGTTTATTAAAGCTATTCACTTTGATCCTGAGCCATTTGACATAGAACGTGACCTTATCACTCCAACCTATAAGAAGAAGAGGCCCCAGTTGCTTAAATATTATCAGGTCTCTCTCTCTCTCCCCAATTATGATCATCTTATTTACACTGACAACACATCAGAATTGCTGTCCATTATCTTTTCCAACATGGACGCGGGCCTCTAATAATGATGACTTTTAAAATTATCATTTGATTAAAATTTAATAATGATCAATCACAAGTTCAATGGTGATTTTAAAAGCCACATCATTATTAGAAGGACATGGGAATGACGCCTAGAATTGCTGATATGCATTGAGTCTTGAATGTATACGTCAATTCATTATCCGTTTACCCCAAGCATCACTTCTTTAACCTATGTATATTTGCCAATTCACTATTAAGAAGTGTTTATTGATGAGATCTTTTTTTTTTTTTTTTTTTTTTTTTTTTTTTTTTTTTTATCAACAATAGAAGATATATTTTTGTGAAACCTACTGACTCGATGTCCTTGTTGCACAGAATGTGATTGACAAAATGTACAAGAGCGCAAACAAGCGCTGAGCGTGATTGGAATTTACTTGTGGAGCTTTAGTTTTCCGCCTACCCATTTTATTCTCGACTGTATATTCGCTTACACATAAACCAGCTGATTTATTTAAATTGAAGTTTCTATTCGCCGTTTCTTTAAGGGGGGTGACTTAGACGAAGACAAACATGCTCGTGTATCTTTTATAGTTTCTTATACCAATTACATCTTTCTTGATACGTTATGTGCACTGGATTTGGGTGGGGATGGGTTGATAGTGGTGGTGATGTTGATAAACCTAGTGTTGGAAGAGTTATGGGCACCACGGTGGAAAGTCAAACTGGGTGGTGGCAGTGTATTTTATGGAGTTATGCTTTACATGACAAAATGTTTAATGCGTACCCTGCATACAAAGATGAGTAATGTTAAAGAGAAATGCTATACTTTTTATTTCTTTTCTCCAAAAGTTTGGTTCCAAGTAATGTGTCATCATCCTGGAGTCCCGCACAATAACGCCGAGTCCCGTCTCTCTTCTTTGAATACTAGGCGGAGTTTATTTTAAAAGTTCTTGGGGGTGGCGGTTACCACCGGACTGTTGCAATTGGTCCCTAGACTACAACTATCTCCCCTTCAACCACATCTTTCTCCATGGCTGATTTGTAGTCTGCGAGGAAAGTAGAAGTTGAAAGAAGCATTGTGTTGGGGTGGATGAACCGTCTCCCGTGGACCACTTGGTTAAGCTAAACCAAATTCTGCGGGCCACCTTTGCATGCAAAATTTCACTTCCTCGGTTGGTCACCTCTCAAACATATACTCTAATACCTCTGCAAAGGTAGTTCCGCCTACCCAACTTTTCTGTATTTTTTTCCCGCACGCCTCCAGACATCCGAAGCTGACATGTCGGACTATCTCCTTTGCTGAAAGGTAGAATAAAATCGAGGGATCAAGAATGATACATCTCTTCTGCAAACTGTCTTTTGTGGGGAGAATATTGTGGCAAGCTCTCCATGTAAACATCTTCACTGGATTGGGGACATGCATCCCCCAAATCAGCCTCCATAGGTTTTGCAAATCAGAATTGTGAGAGCTCTCCCTGCTGTGCGAACTGTAAATTCACCTGTGGAAGACCCCCTCCATATCCTCAATTCCTGTTGGGCATATTTGTTAAGAGGGATGGCAGTAATTATCTCAGCTTCCTCCTTGCATAATATTGAATGGATGAGAGGCTCATTCCACCATTTTGTGTCGAGGTCAATGAGGGATTATGGAGAAGCCGCCAACCCTGCTTGGCTAACAAGGCTATGTTGAAACACTGCAAATCTTGGAACCCAGACCCCCCTTAGATTTCGAGAATCCTGACTTTTCCAACTCATCCAATGGATCTTGAATTCATTTTTTGTGTCCCTACCTTAATTTTTGCATCATGGAGTTTATTTTTCCATACTTAACCCCATAGGAAGAGGGAAAACGCTCATGGTGTACGTTGGTATGGCATGTATCATTTCCTTAAGAAGAATCTCCTTACCAGCTTGAGACAGAAATTTCGTTTGCCAATCATGCAGCCTCTTCCATATCCTGTCCTTGATACTCTTAAACTCACTCATCCGAGATTTACCCACAAGGGCAAGTAGACCCAAATATTTGTCACATCTCTACGTACTAGGAACACCTGATAGCTAGAGAATGCAGTTGCGGGCCTCTTGGCTTGTGTTGCGGCTAAAGAAAATAGAAGTTTTTTCTTTATTGAGCTGTTGACATGAATGCTTTTCATAGTGCTCTAGGAGTTGGGACAGTTGCCCCCAATCTCTCGAAGTAGCCCTACAAAATAACAAACTATCATTCGCAAAAAACAGGTGGTGCAACCTAGGTCCCTTAGGAGAAGAAGGGACCCCCGTGAGCCAACCCAAGTTTTCAGCCTGATATAGCAAGGTGCTAAGGGCTTCAACACAAATAATAAAAAGGTATGGGGAGAGGGGATCCCCTTGTCGAATGCCTCTAGAAGGTTGAAATCTGTCCATTTGTTGCCCATTAATGAGTATGCAGAACTTGACTGATTTGAGACATTGCATAATCAAATCCCGCCATTTTTGTGCAAAACTCATCCTCCTCATAACCGCATCTAAGAAACTCCATTCAACCCTGTTATAAGCCTTATTCATATCAAGCTTCACAACGACATAACCTGTTTTCCCTCAATGACATGTTTGCATATAATGCAATGTCTCATAGGCCGCAAGAATATTATTAGAAATCAAACGCCCTGGGATAAAGGCACTTTGATTCGCTAAAATAATGAAAGGAAGAACTTCTTTGAGCCGATTAACCAACACCTTAGAAGTGATCTTGTAAATCACATTACAAAGGTTAATAAGTCTAAAATCGGTGACCGATAGAGGTTGTGCTTTTTTTGGAACTAACACAATATTGGTGGCATTAATCTCCTTGTCCATATATCCCAACGTAAAGAAATTAGTAATAGCACGACAAACCTCATCTCCAATGTTCGCCAATTGTGTTGATAAAAAGCAGCCAAGAAACTATTTGAGCCTGCAGCTTTAAATGGCCCCATGTGTTGTAAAGCTAGGCTGACCTCCTCAGTTGTGCACGGCTTCAACAAATTCCCATTCATCTCAGCAATAACCCTGTCTTCCATACCCGATAAACACTCCTCCACACCCTCCCCTCCAATCGACTGGACCAGAATAACTCCTTATAGTAGCTCAAGAAAGCATCTTTTATTGCTCCCTAGTCAATGCACATCACCCCGGCTCCATTTCGGATTTGCTTGATCAAGTTTGTCTTTCTTGTTTGGTTCACACAAGCATGGAAGTACTTAGAATTCTTATCACCATATTGAAGCCAATTTTGTTGGGCCCTTTGCTGCCATTTGAGCTCCTCCATCTCGATCAAATCATTGACCTCCCCTTGCAGTTGGTTTATTTGCTCCAATTCAGAGTCATCACCCACCCCCTGAAGCTCGCCAAGCTGGGTAGTTTTCTGCAGGATCAGTTGGTCGGTAGGGTTAGCATGCACCTTACGCCATTGCAGACATGCATGTTTACTCTTATAAATTTCTGCCTTCAGTATTCACCACGGTTCTCGGCTTCTGGGTTTTTCCTTCCACACTTGTTTAACCACGTGTTGGAAACCTGGCTTCTTCTGCCACCAAACCTCATAGCGAAACAACCCCAGTTGACTTCTCTGTCTGCCAATATGCGGATGTAAGGAAACATGCAATGGTACGTGCATGGTCCGAGCTCCTCGCAACTAGGACATCTACTGATAATTGAGGAGACCATTGGGCAAAGAGGATATTTGCCACTGCTCTGTCCAAGCGCTTTTTAGTAAACATCCTATCCTACCTCCGGCCGGTTCGACCACGTGAAACGTGGGCCAAAGAAGTCCATACCACTCAGATGGCAGTGGTCCAAAGCATGCTGAAACTCCGCCATTTGTGCCCGAGGTTGTCTCACTCCCCCCTCTGTTTTTCACAATCATCAAGAACTTCATTGAAGTCGCCAGTACAAAGTCATGCACATGGAGAGAACGTAGCCAAGTGTCTTTATAAAGCCCAGGATTCCTTCCTCTTACTCATATCCGGGTGGCCATAGAGCCCCGTGAATTTCCAAGTGAGGTCATGTTCTTCAGAGTAAACCATCGCGTTAATATGCCTCATACTATAATTTGTATCATCACCTAAAACTCCTCTTTCCAAAACAAAGCCAGCCCCTCACTCGGGCCTCTACTATCCACCACAAATAAACATTCCATTCCTAGTTTTGGTTTTAGAAATTCTAACCGGGCAGCTTGTAACTTGGTTTCCACGATGAAAACATATCGGCCCTCATTTCCTTTACAAGTCGACAAAGGTCCCTAACTGTCCGGGGGTTCCCAAGCATCCGGCAGTTCCAGCTTAGTAGACTTATGGGGATCGGCGGGGCTGATGATCAGCCTCCGCCCTTGAGTTTTCTGGAATTACTATTGTCGATTGTCCTTTCTTCACTGAATCAACGTCTGGCTCTGGCGCTCCATTGCAATGCTTCTGACCCTGTTTTCCTCAGTCTCCAGGGGCTGTTGTTATCACAGGAAGTGATTCCTTCCCTGCACCAGCTTTCCTTTTCCATTTAGACACCGTTCCTGGGGAATTATTGCTTCACGTAACTGTTAATGCTGCACCAGACGGAAGGAGCGAGGCCGAAACAAGCGGGCCTATCCTCCTGGGTAATGGGTATGTCCACCCAATCCTTAGATATCAAATAAGCTGGGCCACCTTGGCCTTGAATCACAAATGGGCCCCTGATCTTCTGTTGGGCTTCTAGGCCTGGTCCATCAATGGCGCATACAGCGCCCACATAATCGCCTTTATTTCTGCCAAAACGTTCTCCCTGCATTAAAGTTACCTTAGCCGTTTTCTCCCCCTCACGCGGACATAACGGCTCATGCATCATCACGTCGCCTTTTTTCTCGCCCTGAATTTCCGCCGGTTCTATGGCACCTTCCTCTGCGACATAACGGCATCCTCCTAGGACCGTCGTCTCGACCGAGACCTGCCGGCCTTCTTCGCTCCATGCTAGGAAATTGGGAAGGATAGCGTTACTTACAGAGAGCCCATCATCCTCCGCGCTATGTACATCACTTCTGATAGCCTTCCCGACGTGGCTTCCAGATGCCGTCCCCTGGGCATGAGTGGGAGGTGGGCCATCAGCATCCCTTTCAGTCCATCCACACCATAACCGAGACATCTCTGTACGTCGGAGAGGCTCGAAGCAAGTGCCAAATTGCACCCTCGCGTTCACTCCCTGAGTAGCATGCCTTTGTCTGCCTAGACATCCCGACGTACCATGGCGGATAACACCACATTGGAAACAAAACTTGGGAAGTCTTTCATACTGAAAAGCAATCCAAGTAGGTTCACCATTAATATTCAGGACCTGTCCCCGCGCCAGGGGCTTGGAGAGATCCAAGCATATCTAGACTCTGAGGTACTCCCCCCCCACCCTATTCCATCTTCTTCTGTCTTGACCTCTTCCACCAATCTCACAGAGCTTCCAATTTGAACCCCCATGGTTTCACACATGCACGCTAGAGGCAGGTGAAACATACGGACCCCAAAGGACGCATTCTCAAATGCCATTTTTGCCAGGGCTATAGACCCATTGAAGTCCTCAACAGAGAATAAGTTCCCTTCAAAAACCCAGGGTTTACCTTCTAGCACTCAAGACTTATCCCACACGTTTGAACTCCACCAAAAAAATGTTCTCGCCCAACGCCTTGAACACAGTTGTCCTCGTGGGTTTCCAGCTCCCGCATTAGGGTGGATTTGATGGCATCTTTGCCGATTATACGATCGGTAGTCAGCTTCCCCACCAAACATGATTTTCCTTGGTTAGCAATACCAGTCGTTCCTTGGTCCGTTGCTTTTGGCTCTCCTCCTCCAAGAAAGAAAAATTTCGCCATAGATTCGAGAGGTCCTCCGCTGTTGCTCACCACCAACAAGATACCTCCAGTGACTATTACCACGGAATAAGACTAATATCTTCTTCACAATCCCTAAGCAGGAATAGAAAAAACTGCTTTCTCCTCTAGGTTTCGGTGTTGCCCAGAGGTAAAAGAGTTTCTTTCACAACTTGTTAACTAATGTTAATCCTAACTAATCTCTGGACTAGTAGTCTTTATTAAAAAAAAAAAAAATACAAAAAAATATCTAAAAATTGATTAAAACTATCACATCAACATTGTACGTAAAATAATAATGAAATAAAAATATGATTTATAACATTTCTCGCACAACGATATATTAAGCAACTGTAAAACTAGTGGGATTTAAACTACAAGGGAAAAGTAGAGAAAATTTTAAGTGACATTCAACAATATTTGAGATCCACCATTTAGGGTCCATTTGAGTTTGCGATTTCAAAATGTGCGATTTAAAAATAATGATTTTAAAATATGTGATTTAAAAAATAAATTTTAAAAACATAGCTAAGCTTTTAACAAAATCACAATTTGGCCTCTTAAAATTGCATATTAGCCTTTAAAATTTTGCGTTTTCAAAAAACCACCCCCTTTAAAAAAAAAAAAAAAAAAAAAAAAAAAATCCCGATTAATCAAATGCAAATGAAATTTGTGCCATACACCCAACAAACTCTTTGGCGCGATTTTTAGCTCCATGTTCCTCATCACCTAAATGGGAATAAAATTGAAGATGTTTTGTTAGAGCCATTACTCTCATCCTCCTCAATTTCATTTTCCCTAGTAACACAAGAATCTAAAGGAAAAGAAAAACAGCTATCATTACATATATAAATCACAGACAGTTACAACATGGAACGGAAAGATTTTAAAGCATCCCTGGTTAATTCACGTCCTCCTGGGAACTTGTAATGCCTCTATCAAGAGGAGATACAAGATACACAGACGAATACTGCAGTTCAAGTAGCTCCTCTCTGCTATATTTCAACCTTTGATCTATTTCAAAACAATTGGAAAAATATAGAAAACCCCCCTCAACTAACCGTCGATTTTAAAATAGCCCTATAAATTTTCAAGTGTGCTAAAGTAACTCATCTAATTACCAAGGTGTGGAAAAAATGCAACTTTTTCCAATAAGACCCTTATTCTCTTAAAAACTAAAATACAAATTAATAAAAAAAAATAATCTAAAAAGTTAGAGAAAGTAAAAACTTTAAAAACTATTTTATATATATATATATATATATATATATATATTAAAAAAAAAAAAAAAAAAAAAAAACCAAGGGCCACGCTCAGCATGAACTAATTTTGCTTTTTTTTTTTTTTTTTTTTTTACTAAGAGTAATACATGTCATCATTTTATTGGTACTGACATGGACACCTAACAAAATCTATAAAGTATTTTAACTGCAGAAATTAAATTGTTATTTTCCCCTACCCTAATGACATCTGAATTATTTTTATGCTACAGAGTTAATTGTAATTTAGGCCAATTACAAGGAATGATTTTGCATTTATTCTAATTTTTCTCTTTTTTTTTTTTTAAATAGTTTTTTTAATTAATATTTTATTTTAATTTTTAACAGAATAAGGGTATTATCGGGAAAAAAATGGTTTTATTAGGACACCTTGATAGTTAGATGGATCATTTTAGCGTACTTGAAAATTTATGGGGCTATTTTAAAATCGACCGTTAGTTGAAGGAGCTTTTTAATATTTTTCCTCAAAACAATTGAGAATGAAAGTTAGGGACAGCAACAATAAGATGCTGCAGCTGGGAAAATATCAAATACAAAGTCTTACCTACAAAATATGAAGAGAGGGGTATGTTCCCATGCTGCTTCTGGTTCACCGGAAAGGTCCTCGAAGTTAATCGTGATGGAGATGGACGACTAGAGCCAATTTTGTCTATTGGAGGGATATGTACAAGTTCATGCCTTACTTCAATTTGAGGATGATTTCTACAGAACGACAAAATAGCATCCCTAGTCAGGAGCCAACAACCTCTCAGATCCAGCAATTTTAAAGTGGCTGAGGGATTGAATGAAATGAGCCCACAGTTTGTCAACACAGCATCACGAAATCTAAGATTTATCAGCTTTGGGAGAGATGACAAGTAGTCCAGGGAGACATCTGTAAGGGAAGTACTTCTGAGAGAGAGAGATCTCAACTCTTGGAAGCTTGATAAAGGTTTTAGTGCTGCATCCCTGACACGAGTCTCCTCGATATTCAACTTTTCCAAATGATTGAGACTTTCTAGTGCTTGTAGTGAGAGAACTGAGTCCGGCTCAGCGCCTACCAGGTGAATGAAACCTGAGTCAAGAAAGAACTTTTACATGGTTACCATTATGACAAACTGAAATAAATATTAAGTTATACAAGAACATGAGAAAGAACTTGAGATGACATTATCAGAAAAAAAATAAAATAAAATAAAATAAAATTCAAAGCTCATGAATTTATATAATTTGTTACATTCCACATAATTGGCATATATTGAGAGTTTTAATTGGAAGGACCTCCTACAAGTCTCCCAGCCAAAAAAAGGAATCCTTAATTCATTGGACATTGATTATCATAAAAACGAGGAAGCTTGAGAATTGCTGGTAGATTACAAGGCAGGTAGTATGCATGGTGAGAGGGAGTAGACATGGGTATATATATATTATTCATTGTTATTGTCTATGTCATACAAATTGTCTATCCATCAAGGAACTTGTCAAGACTCAGGAAAGGCATTAACTATATCTGCACTATTACTCCAAAAAGATTAAACAAATTATAATTGGAGCTCTTTAGAATTACTTATAAAACCCAATTTCACCTGACAAAAAATCAAAGTGAGACTTGGCACCCATAAGCACCTTCATACTCCACCCACCCAATTTGATACTAACATTTTGGGTTGTAACAAAACTGGCAAAGAAACAATGGCATAGAGACAATCCAACCCAAAACAAAGCAAGCTTTGGCATGTGTATATAGGAGAACAATAAGCAATTGAAATGCATTGTTTCTTTCTTTCAGGCCCTGCCATGGGAAAGCAAGGGGGTCAAGAGTGAATTTGAAAGGTGGGGGGGATACAAAGGTTTTTTGCTTGCACACATGGTTTATTATTCAATAAGAACACTAACAGCAGCTTCTTTAAAACTCTTTCTCTTCTCTAAATGTAGGGAGAACTCCTAAAAACCCTTTGAAACAGATTCCCTAAACCAGAGGAACCACAAGTGCTACCCTAAATCTAGGGTACCACTTTTGCTACCCTAAACATTAATTTAATATAAAAAGGCTTTCTCTCTCTTCTCTTTCCTTTCTCTTTTCTCTATCATCTATTTGAAATAATATTTAAATGACTCTCTCTTTCCTCTAGCATTTATTTAAAAGAATATTTAAATGGTATAGAGAAAGGATAAGGGAATCTATTTTAGAGTTTATTTGAATAAGGAAGCAAAAAGTAGTTTAGTTCCATAAATTTAAGGAAAATCAAAGGGGCTACTGCTAGTTCTCTAAGCAAGGGAAGGGAGGCTGAAAAGATTTTCAGATGACACTGAACATCATATGATAAAGGAACCATGTTATGATTTTATTAAGTAAGCTATATGATAAAGGAACCATGATATAAAGGTATAAGCATCATGCTGATATGAACGCCTACAAAATCATACTCTTGTCTAAAAAAATTTCAGTGGCAGCTGCTCACTCCAGCAGAACGTTAGCCATCATTTACACGATAGTTCAGGCCCTGACCTCCTTTCAGTCACGAATACTAACATCAGAGACCAAAAGTTAACAAATGCACCAATTCTTCTCTATAAAAAAGTGCATTAAATAATTTATACCTTTAACATTGGTATTGCTTATGTTGACAACCTTCACTGAAGGCAGTTTGCTTATAGACAAGACGGCAACATCATCAACTGGTGTGCAGGATAATGATAGAATTTCCAGATTGGGAACATGTCCAACTAAAATCTCAAATCCAGCAGAGCTGACTCTTGTGTTGCTGAGATTTAGATATCTCAAATCCGCTCCTATACATGCAACGTGCTCGACTAAATCATCTCTCATCGTGCTAGAGCTGAGATCCAAATGTTTCAGTGCTTTCATAAAAGGTAAGAAGCAGAATCTTTGAAGGGAAGAGTTGGATACATCCAAAAAGGATAGGAAACTTGTCTCACAATATAGTAAGGCCTCAGCCTCATTTATGAATGTAGCTCCAGAGAAGATAAGTTTTGTTAAAGGAGCTTTAACTCCATCCCCTTCAAGTATTGTGTTAATGGTACAATTACTCATGTTTAGGCATTCAAGAGATGGCAAATTTGGTAACTCTGTGATGTTGGTCCAAGCTACATTAAGGGAGCTCAGCTTGGAGAACTTTTGAAGAACAGCAGCACCATTGTTAGATACTTTACTCCCCCAAAGATCAAGGTACTGTAGTTTCGTGAGTACCTAAAAAGACAAAAACAATTTAATTGTGTTTGTATAAATAATTCAAGCAATCAAAATGAAGCATTTAGATTGAAAGTTAAATTTTCATTATTTGGATGAGTAGATTTAAAATTTTAAAAATTAGAGCAAATTAAGAAATTAGAGTATTATTGGTAGTGACAATGATGGTAATAATGGTGGTAACAAGTTATGATGGTTGGATGGAGATAATGATAGTGGTGGTGGCAAAGGTGAAGGTGGTAGCAATGTCTGCACGAAGGTGGCGGCAACAACGGTATTGGTTAGCATGAAAGTAATGGTGGTGATATAAGAATGGTGATGACGGTGATGTTCGTAATGTTGGTAATAGTGGCAAAGGATGGGAATACAGCAACAACAATGGCAGTTGCAGTGTGAAAGGTATCAGCGGTTGCATGAGAATGGTGATATTCATCATAGTGGTTAATCGATTTTCATAAGTTGGATTTGCACTATTACACCTCCACCCATAAAATTTGAACTAGGGATTTAAATGAAGAAAACACCAAGGAAAAAATTTCAGAAAATTATTGAAATTTCTTTTGTTGAACCAAACAAGGGAATCGATGTTTAAAATTCATAAATCCTATCTTTAAGTGAAATTCCAGCTTAAAATCCCGCATCCAAACATCTCATTACAGTTGTTCAAAGTTGAGAAATGTGCATTGCAAGTGAAAATTGATACTGGAATTTCAATGACCTAAACACGTTTGAACTATCTCAAATATCAGCACCAATTTAAACCAAATTAAATGTGCAAAGACAAGGATGAGAAAATGCTTAAGATGAAAGTAATCCACCAATCAAATAATCATGCCCAGAGATCCATCCAGTGTTGACTCAGAAAAATTGGAATAGCATAGTGATTTCAGAATGCATTAATCACGTCCCATCAGCTCCTTGTAGAAGAAAACCATGGTTTACTACAGTTCATATTCATGCATTTATATCAAGGATCTTAGATGTTCATATTGGCATTTAGGCTGAACAAAAACATGGCGTGTTAAACTACCAATCCCCACCGCTTAGCATGGTAGAGGGGAAATAGAACTAGGGTAAGTGGCACAGTCATTGTCCAAAAGGAAGAAAAGACACGAGACACACAAATATATTTATCATGTAATTTATTCAAAAAAAAAAAAATTCACAATTAAAACAAATCGAAGTACCTGGAGTGAATACAGTGCCTGATCAGTGACAGGTAAACCACCCAAGTCCAAGATAGACAAGTTTTTAAGTGAAGAGAGAAGCGGAATCCCATTAACAGTAAGACCGGTTTCTGATATGCATAACTTTTCCAATGTTGAAATGGTTATAACATGCCTAATGCCAGCATCAGTAACCTTCAAGCATCTAGAAAGATCCAACTCCTTTAAACTAGCCATCCCTAAACCCAGAGAAAACATTAGGCAAATGTAAGAAGTTCTTTGCAACTTCATTTTTTTTTTAAAAATAGAAAAATCCTCATAATTGTATGATATTACAATACCTATCATAGCCCAAAGGGCTGAACTAGTGACTCTATGGCAATCTGCAACATTCAATGAGCGCAAGTTACGAAAGGCTCCCAAGTATGCCATCCATTCCGCATCCACAGAATTCTCACCTCTGAGATCAATCTCCTCTGCACTACGTTTGAAAACTCTGCAAGAACAAATCTAGTTTAGCAAAGACTACGCTCATACACAGAAAAAGAAAAGAATAAAAAATAAAAAAAAATAAAATAAAAAAAGGATCCTTTTTGGCATGTAGTCCTAGGAAAAAGATAGTACAACTAAACAAAAGAGGAAAAAAACGGGTCCTACAGGATTCTATGCATTTCCTGTAGTGTCAAAGCGAGTTAGGATCAGTCTCACTTTTCTGAAAAGAGAATTAGAAAAGACTAAGCTTAAACGGAAACTGGCTAATAATTCTCAAAAGTATTAATTGAGTATAAAACTTCTAAAAATATTGAAGTTGTAGTCTCACTTTTCTTTCATTTCCCCTGATTCTCAGAAACCAAATTGAGATATTGCCACACAGGCTATAATTTGATCAAATATCTCACATTGATTGATCATTTCGGCAAATCTCAAACCTGCTTCTAAGCAAATTACATCAGTTAGCTGCAATAATTTCATTAACAATTCTTCAATATCTGGTACATGAAAAGTCAACCACTGTAAGTCACTCTCCGTTTGGTTGCTAAGAAAGCGTGGGAAAATAAACTGATGCTATTGTAAATCGTAAAGTTTATTCTCTCGACTCAACTGAGCTAATACAGCCATTTAGCATAATCGAGCTCAATTTTTCAAAATTTCACGTATAATTAAGGAATTTTCGATATCTTCGAACTAAATAGAACTCGAAGAACTAGCTAGATTCCGATAGACGCACATCAAAATAAAAGTTCAAGCTTATAGTTCCTTCAGTGCGATTCAAATATTCCGATTTCCTTTTTACTTTCCTACATTTAGCTTAATCAAGCCACTGCAAATTTCACGCGTAATAAATGATTCTCAATCATCTTCAAACTAAATAGAATTCAAAGAACTAATTAAGTTCAGATAAACGCACATCAAAATAGAAAATCAAGCATATGATCAATTCCCTCAGCGCGATTCAAAGATTCCGATTGATTTTCCTACTTTTCCGAGAACCAAACAGGAAATGAATTGATTGAACGTACTCGAGCAAGGACGGGAAGAGGAGGCGACGAGCGAGGAGGCGGCGGAGGAGAGCGTCGGCGAGCTGTGAGGGCAAGCGCTCGAGGGTTCGCCTCTGCCCCCGCCACTTCTCCACGCTCTCTTTGCTCCGGCATGCCGCTTCGATGCAAAGCCCAACCAGTTCGCTCTCCATTCTCTCTCTCTCTCAGGGCTTTGACTTCCTCCTGCATTTAAATAGTCTCTTTGAACTGCTTGTGCTTTTCTTCACCGAATCAGCTACGGCTTTAAACAACTCAAGAAAAAACTATTAGTAATAGTAAAGGAAATCGGATTGAGTCTTTCGTAGGGACAACTTCCTCGGTATCTTTTTCTATTGAGTGCAACTTCTATCGTGTCTATCCATTTTCTGCCCTCCAATAATAACATTGCCACGTCATTTTAGTACACCATTACACATTAAAATACCATAGGCTGAAAATAGGGGTGAAAATAATCGTCCGCTAACCGCTAACCATCCATAACCGTTAACCGGATAACCGGATAACCGTTAAAACCGCCTAAAAACCGGTAACCGGTAATCGCTAACTGCCTTAAAAAGGCAGTTAGCGGTTTTAGGAAAGCCGGTTACCGGTTATAACCGGTAACCAGCTTTTCTATTATATATATATATATATATATTTTTTTTTTTTTAAAAAAAAAAAAAATTTATATATAAAACGACGTCGTTTCGGTGTTTAACACCAAAACAGCGTCGTTTCATTCAGTCTCAGTCCACGCATTAAGCAAAGCAAACCCTACTGCTGGACCTCTCATTCTCCTTTCTCCCAACTCTCACTGGGCCGCCTCACGGCTCACTCCTCAGCCCTCAATCTCTCCGAATCTCCCTTCTCGCAACACTCCGCCACTTGCCGACCTCTCTCCGCTACTCGCCGGCCTCTCTCTCTCTCCGCCCAGAAGCTCCAACGCCACCATCGGCCTCTATCCGCCACTCTCCGTCCTCTCTATCTCGCTCTTTATGACTTTGCTAATTGCTAGTAAGTTTTCTTTCTTCTTCTTTCTTCTTCTGTCATTAGACTTGTTTTGGGTTTCTGTTATGGTTTTTTGTTTGATTTGTTTGATTTATTTTAGTTTTGATTTGTTTGATTTGTTTTAGTTTTGATTTGTATTTTGTAGAGAAATACAAAATAATGTATTTTATATCTCTTTTTAAAATACAAAATACAAAATACGGATTTGTATTTTGCAAATCCGTCCTTTTATACTCTGTTACTCTCTTTAATTACCATCAGGGAAGATTAACATTAATCCTAAATCAGTGAATCTAATCTCTCCTCCGCCTAGAAGATCCTACTTCGGTCCCACTATCTTCAAATGCATGACTATTTTCACAGATCGATGAACTCCCAATACGTCACACATGCACTGATAATAGATCGATTTTTATAAAGTTAATGACACCAAAGTAGACCACTGAGATTAGAGGAGGAAATTTGATCACCACTCTTTCGTAGTTGCTGCCTTTTCAAACCAAACAAGTTGTTGGCAAATGACTTTGCTCATCAAGCCACTCATATATAATTCTAAATTTATATTAAATTAATAAATAAAATCAACAACCTCAAACATAATTGAGCCAAAAACTTAGAAGGATGTAAAATTCAATGTCCTAAATGTCCTACATTGCTTAAGTGAAATTTTATAAAAAGGGTAGGGGATTAGTGAGGTTAATTGTTTAAAGAAATTTGATGGTTTGGTTAACTGTGAAGAAGGAATTGTAAATTGATCTTTGTTGTGTGTTATAAATCATGGACAATTGGGGATGATTGCTTAAGGTTATTCATGTTGACATGTTGGACTAAGGTATTATAGATAGGTGTTTATTTGGGTTGGCTGTTGTGTTAATGACCGAATGGCCAATATGTAATTTAGTCTTGGAAGGCCCAATATTTTGTAATTAGATCAATGAAGAGTTATATTTTTTAGCTTTTTATTTGAGATGATATTTCTTTTGTTTTGAGGTGTGATTCCTCTTTCTTTTGGTTGTTAAATAAATTTTATTGTTTATCTAATAACAGATGGTAGACACTTTGAGTGATGCAACCACCCCTATTATGGTAGATGACAATTCTGAAACACCTTCCACTGCAAATATTGAAAGCCCCACACCTTCCCAACAGTCACAATGTAAAAAACAACCTGTGAATCAATCCATTGTGTGGAAGCACTTTAAAAAAGTGGAACCGATCGATAAGGAAAACCCTAAAGCTATGTGCAGTCAATGCAATAGGTTAATAGGGTGTCACTATAAGAGGAATGGCACTTCAGCCATGATGCACCACCTTACCTATAATTGCCCAGACTCTCCACTTAGGAAATCAAAAGATTCAACACTACCCAAAAACCAAACAATGTTGCAAATGTCATTCAAGAAACCGGTAGAAGGTGGTAGTGGTAACCAAATTGGATTCATGAAGTATGATTCAAACAATATAAGAAATTTGATTGTTCGGTATTTCATCAAAAGTGAGCTGCCTTTTAGGCATGTGGAGAGTGATGGGTTTAGGGAATTGATAAATGGAATTGAACCTAGGTTCAAAGTGCCATGTCGTATCACTTTACAAAAAAATTGTTTGAAACTGTATGAAGAAGAAAAGCTTAGGTTGAGGGCTTTTTTGAGCGGTAAAAGGGTATGCATCACTACCGATACATGGACATCCCTGCAAAATAACTACATATGTGTTACTGCTAGCTTCATAGACTCTGATTGGACGATTCATAAAAAAATTCTCAAGTTTAACCAAATTCCCAATCATATGGGTGAAACTATTGAAAAAATGATAGAGAGTGCATTGACCCAATGGGGGATTGATAGTGTGTTCACTATTACAGTTGATAATGCCTCAGCCAATGATGTGGGGATTGAGTATATGAGAAAGAGGATGAAGAACAAGAGTCATACTGTTTTAGGAGGAGATTTTCTTCACATGCGTTGTGCCGCTCATATTTTAAACCTTGTTGTGCATGAAGGCTTGAAAGACTTAGGTGACTGTGTTACTAATATAAGGAATGCAGTGAGATATGTGAGGTCTTCATCGGAGAGGATGTCAAAGTTTAAAGATTGTATAGAGCGGGAAAAAATTAAATGTAAAAACATGGTGTGTCTAGATGTTCCAACTAGATGGAACTCTACATATTTGATGTTGACCACTGCTGAGAAGTACGAAAGAGCTTTTGACCTATTGGGGGAGGATGAGCATAACCATTTTGTTGTTCCTCAACCTATTGATTGGAAAAATGTTAGGGCATTTGCGACATTTTTGCAAACTTTTTATGAAGCTACATTGAAGTTCTCTGGTTCAACTCATGTCACCTCCAATTCATATTTTTTGCAACTTTGTATTATTCAAAATACCTTGAATGATGGTTGTCTCAGTGAAGATCAGGTCTTGAGTTCTATGAGTTTTAGTATGAAACAAAAATATGAAAAGTATTGGGGGACTATGGATGTAATCAATTTAATGTTGTATGTTGGTTTTGTTCTTGATCCACGCAACAAGATAAAGGCATTGGTGTTTTGGTTGAGAAAATGTAATGGGCCTATGTGGGCGGATCAATAGAGGCAAAAGTGAGATACCTCCTGAATTGTTTAATTGAGCAATACAATAAGTTTCATGGGAGGGGAGTAGGGGAGTCATCTAACATTGTTGAAGATACAAGAAGAGTAGATGTCAATCCTATTTGTGGTGATGAAGATAAAGAGACACAATATAGGAATATGTTTTCCCAACATCTTGTCGCAGAGAATGACTTGGAATGTAGGTCGGAGGTGGATCAATATTTGTTGGATGGGTGTGAAGCAAATATTATAGATTTTGACATCTTAAATTGGTGGAAGGTTAATACACCAAAATATCCTACTCTCGCAGCGATAGCTCGTGATGTATTGGCCATCCATATTTCCACCGTTGCCTCTGAGTCCACCTTTAGCAACAGAGGACGTGTATTGGATACCTTTAGGAGTTCATTGTCTCTGCTTACCGTTGAGGCCTTGATATGCACACAAGACTGGTTAAAGAACCGCCCAATGATCTATGAGGAAGTGTTTCAGGACTTTATGGAAAGCTATGATGAACCTGGTAAATTTTTATGAATTAGTTATTTATAAATTCATTTCATTTACTTTTCATTATTTATTTATTTAACTCAAACTTTTTCTATTGTAGATAGGCCTAAGAATCAACATTCTCATTCAATGACGACTGACACATCTTATTCCTAGAGGAAGGTTATCATTTTTTGACTTGTCATTATATTTATATTACAATGCAATTGCTTAGTTTGTCAATTTTTTAAGTTTATAATATTTATTGTTGTTATCTCCACAGGATTTTGCTAGAAGACCGAATAGGAGTCGTGTTGTTATTTCCACAAGATTTTTTTTATGTTGAGTGTAGACTTATGGACTATGGATATGGTTTGATAATTGATGGGTGTGGGTGTGTGGACTTATGGACTATTTGGATATGGTTGGTTTTTTTGATGTTGTGAATCAAACAATGTTGTGAGTGTGGGTGAGTGGACTTGTGGACTACGGACTATGGACTATGGATTATTTGAATATGGTTTGATTTTTTGATGTTGTGAATCAAACCATATTGTGAGTGTGGGTGTGTGGACTTGTAGACTATGAACTATTTGAATATGGTTTGATTTTTTTATATTGTGAATGTAGGGGTCTAAGAGGTGTGTTGATAGTTGACTTGTGTTTTGAATATGGTGTGTTCACTTGTGTTTTGAATTTTTGATTTTATGTAAACGCATAATTGCTTGCAAATTAGCAAGCATTTGGTTTCTAATTGGAAGAAGATCGCGGTTGTTCACTGATTTGGCCATTTGATTATGCTTGCCAACATGGTTGTTCACTGATTTCAGATTTGGCCATTTGATTATTTTTCTAATTACAAGATTTGTAATTTTGTTTTTTAAACTAGGCAATAGCCTAATTTAACAAATTGCATAATAGAAAACTAGTAAAAAAAAAAAAAGGTTCAAAACAAAACAGGTCCAATAGCTAAAAAAGAAAACAAAAGAACCAAAAAAAAAAACCTGTTCCCGGTTGGCGGTGGTTGGCGGTTATTTGAAAACTGCCAACCGGCGGTTATTTGAAAACCGCCAACCGGTGGTTATTTGAAAACCGCCAACCGCCTAGAGGCGGTTAGCAATTTTTGCTAACTGCCCAGCCGGTAACCGTAACCGGGTTTTCATCCCTAGCTGAAAACACCCGATCACACCAAATTCATGAAAAAAAAAAAAAAAAAAAAAAAACTTAAGCTCTCCAACCCGTTAAATCTCACTATCAGCCGCACTGCCTCTTCCCCGTTGCCGAACGGCCGGTCCTCCAGCCATAGAGTCTTAGTGACCACCGGTGAGCCTCCAAATCCCCTTCCCCACGACCTCCCAATACCGTCGACAAAGATCCAGCCTAAGCCTCGTCCTCTCCCGGGATCTCTCCCTCTCGCCGGTCGTTCTCCCCTCTTTTGCCCCTCTGGTGGTTTTCGATGATCAGATCTAGTTGGTGATCACATCTGGTCCGGTGATTTGGGGCTCTCGGCATTCTGGTTCAACCAGAGATGGTGAACAGCGATGTGGTCAAGGTCGGCCACGTGGTGGCACGGCTTCCACCTGGGCTACGCCAGGTTTGGTTGTCTAGGTCGAGGTTGGGTTTCCGACGTGAAGACACCCATCTCTCTCCCTCGATCTCTTCATTTCACTACAAAGAAATCGAGTGTTTTGCATCTATTTGATTTTCTTGCTTCAGGTTAACGTGTCAACTTCTCATTGGTAAGCAAAAAAAACCTAGTTTCTGCCACAACTAAATTGAAGTTATCCCATTTTCTATTTCATAAAGCATGTTAAATTGATGACAAATGCTTCTTCTTCTTCTTCTTCTTCTTCTTCTTTTTTTTTTTTTTAAAAAAAAGTAAAATCAAACATGTGGTTGGCATAATTTACAAATTGTTCCCTGTGATATAAAAAATAATTCACAGGTCTCTGTAGTAGGCAAAAATAACAACTTACTCCTCGAAGTCAATTTTCATCCACTAACTTAACAGAATTTGTTGGATTGTCACATTAGGCCCAATAAAAGCGCGACACATGTTATATTTTAATTATGAATTTTGGAAAACACAACTTGACTTTTTCACGTCATTTTAGTAGCTATCTAGGACACACACGTCAAGTGCAAACAGTAAATTTCACCTAACCCTATCCCCATATTTTACCATGCTCATTCACTGCCCGCCTCTCATCCCTTCTTTCTCTTCTTCCTCAGGCCTCTCACCTTCCTCATGCCGCTCACCTTCCATCTTCAAGCAACAAACTTGAGTTCGAAACATGGCTAAAATCGCCGCTGGAGAAGTCGTTTTCCGAGCTCCGCCGAGAATCGACACTATTCACTCATGTTTGGAGCACCACCGAAATCAACACGCGGTAAGTCACATTCATTTCTTTGCGCTTGCTTAAATCATCCTCTAGTAATGAAACTGCCATTTGTGAGTTTTGATTGGTATGGGATCAGCCATTAAGTGTTAAATGGAGGTTGGAGATAGTGGATTCAAAAAGTGTGTTGACAGTTCATTTTAAAAAGTGGGCTCTTTTTCAGATCTGCAATTGGTTTTTCTTTTGTGGGGCTTGTTTTGCCCTTTTGTTTGTCTGCCTGTGTAGGATGGCGGGGCATGTTTTGCCCCTTTGTTTGCCTGCATGTGTAGGATGGGGCAAGCTAGATAACACCTTAAATATAGAGTGATAGTTGATCATAAACGGTTATGATCAAATAATTTCTGTTGAGTTTCGGATCTAAACTCGTGTATGCGGCCAAGGTTGTCCCCAAGTTGGTTCTTATGACCGAGTGTAATCATACATCCTGATGCTTTGCTGCCAAAAACATCATAATCGTGGGTGTCATCAGCCAAACTAGTTTTCCACAAAGTTATTGTGTTAGTGGGGGTGGGCGCCTTCAATTTCTAATAAACTTGGTCAAGGCATGTTGTTTCCCACTCAAAATTGTGTTTTGTGGCATTTGGCTTGAATTGATTTTTAATCAGCTTATTGTTTTCTCGATGGGCTAATTAGTGTCATACGAAATGCAAAATGTTCTGTCTTATGCTAAAAAATCTATGTTTTTGGTTTGGCAACTTATTGATTATATAGTGTGTTTCTAAATTTATTGAATGCATTAAAAATGTTGGCTTTAGTATGTTATTGTAGTGCGTAAACATGAAGTGTGGTAGGTCAACATATTGTAGTGTGTAAATTTTTTGGCTTATTGATACATATATACATACTACAGGAATCACATATTGTCTTTGTTAATTTGAAATCATTTGTGTCTGTTAATTTAAATGTCATCAAGGTGGTCATCCTTGGGAAATGACAAGGAAGAGTCGCGGGAATTCTACCGATAAGCGCTGCACATTCAAGCCCCTTAACTCACATATGTTAATTTCGTAGTTTCATTATAATATAAGTTTGTGTGTTGTTATCATTTTTTTTAGTATTTTCAAGTTTTTAGGAAAAACGCAAGCAACTCCATTAATCTCGGTCTTAGGACGCATCTTAGTGAGCTGGTGAAGGAAAAAGGCCCGAGCGCATGACAAAAGGCATCAAGCACAAAAGGGCTCGAGCGCATCTAAAAATGGATCGAGCACACCAAAGGGCTCAAGCACATTCAGGCGCACACCTCAAACAATAACAGCTGAGACAAACAAGGAAAGAACTCTAGTCTCCTAATTTGAGTAGATTACGGAATAGAAGTGTTTTTAAGCTTACAAGTTCACTAGGGTTTCTGTTTTACCCTATATATATATGACATATACTTGGCTAGAGAAGGGGGTGTGCTTCACATCGAAAATTGGAGAATATATTCTTGACGGAAGAGTAAGATGACAAAAAAGATGTATTCTGCAGAAGATAATTACAGCACCTGCATGAGCAACTAACCTTTTCATAGGGTGTTAATGTAGTCCTATACAAGTAACAATGGCTTTATTGTGTTTTATCTTTGGGATTTTTTGCATACTTATGATGATTGTATAACCAGAGAATTGCAACTCTTGTAATTGGTTTTAATGTTTATATTCAATTTTCATGAAATCCTTATATTGTCTTAGAAAACCTTTTATCTTGATTGAACTCAAATCGTTCTTATTTTCTGCAATTATGAAAATGATGGTTATGCAATGGTTTTCTTTAATATGCAATCAAGAGAGTTTGATAGGCCATGCCTATGGAAGACGAGTCGTACTACACCTTAATTTAGTGTAATGTAGGTAGACGATTCGTGCTAACTAAAGATAATTTATGCTTATTCATTTATTGTGCGTAGTCGACTTAAGAGGTTTGATAGTTCATGCCTAGGAAAAATGGATCGTAATGCATTTTAATAGTTAAGTATAAAGATAGATTATACTTATTTCTTAAAGATAGTGTTTTCTTAATGACACCGATGTGTGCTTGTAGCCACACGAGTCATATCATGCATAGAATGAAAATTCCTTTGTTAAATACGATGAGCCATTGAGGTTAGTTGTGAAATCAATTCCCTATCCTTTATTCCATTCTATTTGAACTATGTTTTTCACAATGATATTTCACCATTTAATTTCAAAAGCAAAAACAAACAATTCATCTTTCTTTTGAATTAAAAAACCAACACAATCCTTGAGGTTCGACACCCTATGTATAGTCATATTCTACAAAGATTCGTACTATTGCGAGTGGTATTTATTATTGATATACTTAAGCAAACCACATCAATTTTTGGTGATGTTGTGGGGATTACTAAACGATTGCGTTATCAAGGTTTTTGTAGATTGAATCTAATTTGACTCCTTTTTGTTTTTGTTTTTTCCTCTTCTTTTTTTTTTTTTTTTTTTTTTTTTTTTTTTTTCTTTCTTTCTTTTTGGTTCAAGTTCATCACTGTCAAAAAGAGCTCGAGCGCATATGAAAGGGCTCGAGCGCATTAAAGAGCTTGAGCTTACCTGATAAGGGTTCGAGCGCACTTGCCCAAAGCAGACAGGTGACGCCTTTCAGCAACTGAAGCTAATGCAATTTCTTTTCAAAAGCTTAAACCTCTAGACCTTCTGTGAGTTTTTAAATATATTTTCTTGTGATTCTTGCATATACATTGTTAATTGTGTTTAATCCATTTATGTTTCATTGCCGTTCTTTATCACTTCCATTAAATCTTTGCGATCTTGAACTTGAACATAGGAAATTGGTGAGCAAAGCTTGGAAAAAAGTATCCCAAGTAGGAAATTAGCTAGCTTCATCCGTATCTTGGAACCAAACCAACACCTCACTTTCCATGTGGAAAGAAGCCATGTAGATGCATTGATAAAGAGGTATCTGATAGTAATCGAAAAATTGATTCACCTTGTATGTCCAAGCCAAAGGATTTTCGCCATCAAATCTGGGGAAACGAGGCACAAGGTCCTGGTAAGTATTTGTAATTCACCTTTTTGAATGTTACAAATCTCATCCTCTTGATACCACCTTTCTTCCTTGTCATCTCTTCGTTTTGGGTGATGGTTTATTTTGTCTTCTCATTCCTCCCTTCTCTTTGGGTCATGGGACACCTGTCTTCTCGTTTTGGAAATAAAGGAAGATGATAACTACATTCTCTTCTGTTAAGTGGGTGGTTGAGAGGTTGATGAGTCTGGTTGGTTATTACTAGGGTGTAAACTGAAGCCGATTCCCGGTTATTGGCCAATAACCGGGAACCAGCTATGGGGTCCCTAGTTATTGAATTTCAATAACCTTCTCTAGAACCGGGTACCCCGGTTATTCGGGTGAAACCGGTTATCTGAACCGGGTAGTGAAATTTTTTTAAAAAAAAAAAAAAAACTTTTTGGGCCTATTTTTTTGGACTTCATTTAAACTTTTTTAAGCTTTATTTAAACGGTTTTAGCTATTTTTTAAAGTGTTGGGCCTAATTCAATTAAGAAATTAAATTAGGGATGTAAAATCCTTAAATCTCAAAGGAAACTAATTTTTTTTTTTTTGGATGAATCAAATTCTTTATAAAGCTTAAACACAAGAAAATATACACTCTAGAAAATTGGATCACGCCACCTAAACAGTAAACAGTAGCAATAATTAAACATTCAGCTATTCACAAATAGCAACAAACTAAAACAACAAAACAATCAAATTGCAAAAATAGAGCATCAAACTCAACCAGGAAGTCCTTATACACAGGGCAAACCCCAAAAAACCAAACGAACACCACTGCAATGCACAGAAGCATCAACCTACAAAACACAGCAACTACAAACTGCAATGAACAGAGCAGCAAGCACTCACAAAACCATTAACCCTTAATCAATTTCTGTAAATTCCAATGTTGAACAAGTCAAACCTCTAGAAACCTGATATTTAATGATTAAGAGCAAGTCTACTAAAATTCAACCACAATTTTTAAACAAACCAACAACCAAAAGTTCATAAACATATTAAAAAAGTTCAAACCCAAACATTCATAAACATATTTAAAAAGTTCATAAACATATTAAACATATCCAAGCATGGTCCGATTTCTGGCTTTCTATAGCTCTGCTCTCAATCATCTATAACTACAATAGAAGGAAAAAAAGAAAAATGAGAATGAGTTAAATAAATAAATAACTAAAATGAATTAATATAATGAAAAGTAAAATGAATTTATAATAATTTTACATTTACCATGCTCATCAAAGATTTCAATAATCTTCTCATTCTCCAAGTCTTAATTGCTCTTTAACCAGTCTTGTGTGCAAATCAAGGCCTCAACTGTCAATGAAAATAATGAACTCCTAAAGGGATCCAATATACGTCCTCCGTTCCTGAATGCAGACTCAGATGCAATTGTGAAAATATGAATGGTTAATATATCACGGGCTATCTCTATGAAAATATGATATTTGGGTACATTAACCTTTCACTAAAGTAAAATGTCAAAATCTTTTGTTGTTGCTTCACACCCAACCAAAAAATAACGATCCACCTCCGTCATACGCTCCAAGTTGTTCACTTCCTCAATGTGTTGGGTGAACTGGATCCAATATTCTGTCTCTATAAGTGTATCCTCAATGTTATCACCACTAACATCTATTAAAGTAACAGTTGAACTTTCCACACCCGCATCCGAGTAAGACAAAGGCCCCCCACATAACTTATTGTATTGCTCCCACAAACGGTTCAAGAGGTCTTTCACATTTCTCTCGATTTGTTTCGCCCACTCAGGGTCACTGCATTTTACCAAGTAATATTGTAACGCCTTTAACTTGGTAAGCGGGTTAAGAACATGAGCGACATACAATAATAAGTTAATCTTATCCATAGTCCCCCAATACTTTTCATACTTCTTTATCATATCCAAACTCACTGCACTACGGATATGATTAGAACTCATACATCCATCAGTCAATGTCTTTTGAATAATACAAAGTTAAATGAAATATGAGTTGGCGGTGACATGAGTTGAACGAGAAAACTTCAATGTGCCTTCATAAAAAGGTTTCAAAAACTTCACAAATTCCCTAGCATTTTCCCACTCAGTATAATTAGGAACAACAAAAAGATTACCATCTTCCTCCCTAAGTCGAGTAAAAGCTTTTTGGTACTTCTCTCAGCCGCACTCAACATTAAGTACGTATAATTCCATCTTTTTTGAACATCTAAAGACATCGTCTTCGTACATTGAAATTTTTTCACACTTTATACATTCTTTAAACCTTATCATTATATGCGGTGAAAACCTTACAAATTTCACTGCGTTCCTAATATTAGAAACACAATCACTCAATCCTTTCAAGCCTTCATTTATAACAAGATTTAATATATGAGCGGCACACTGCATGTGAAGGAATTCACCTTCCAAAATAGTATCTCTTTTGTCCTTCACCTTCCTTCTCATATAATCAATCGCCACATCATTGACTGTAGCATTATCAGCTATAATAGTGAACACTGATTCAATCTCTCATTCTATCAATGTATTCTCCAACATTCTTCCAATATTGTCACCCCTATGACTTGAAATTAAGTTAAACCTGATTATTTTCTCATGCATTCTTTAATCAAAATCTATGCAGCTAGCGGTAACAACCATGTAGTTCAAATTTTGAAGAGATGTCCATGTATCGGTAGTGATGCAAATTCTTTTACCCCTAAAAAAAAAACCTTCAAATTAAGTTTTTCTTCCTCATATAGTTTCATGCAATCTTTTTGTAGAGTTATGCGACATGGTAAATTGAACCTTGGTTCAATTCCATTCATCAATTCTCTAAACCCACCACTCTCCACATGCCTAAAAGGCAACTCCTCATTGATGAAATATTGAACAACCAACTTCCTACTTTAATCGGATCATACTTTACAAATCCCAGTTGGTTGGTATCGCTACTAGCACCCTTTGACATTTTCTTAAATGATTGTTGCCACAGAGTTTGACCTTTGGATACTTTGGATTTTCCTAATTTTCTAAGTGGAGAGGTTGGACAGTTAGAGATAAGGTGGGTCATCAAAGCTGAGTTGTCATTTTTCTAGTGACACCCTAAGATCTTATTGCAATAATTGCATGTTGCCTTAGGGTTTTCCTTGTCAATTGGTTCCACTTTTGTATAGTGTGACCATACAACTAACTGATTCACAGCTTTTAATTTTTTTTTTAGGGATCCAATTTTGTTTGCAAGGCGATGGGGTTTCAACATTTGTAGATGGTGTTGCAGGCTTGTCATGTGACTCATTGACATTTTCCATAATAGCCTAGTTGTGACTCACCCCTATAATATAACACACTAATTGTTCAAATCCGGAAAAAATAAGCAAGAAAAGAAATCCAACAAAACAATGCACTTGCAGCACCACAAACAAGGATGTAACACATGTAATGCCGTTTGACAACAACTCTATTTGAATAAGAGCTTCTAAGCTTTTAATCATTGTGAAACACATTTAAAAATAAACATTCGTGTAACAATGTGCTTTTTCCTTGTAATTTTTTTTTTTAAAAAAATTATTGTGGTTTTCTTGTAACATGTAGTTGCTGGAAGTGAGGATTCAAATGTCACCAAAACAAAAGATTTAAAGAACAAATCTAAAAATGAACCAGATTTAAAGAACGAAAATGAACTAGATCTAACCTAATGGTCTGCTTTTTTTGCTCATTCTGCTTCAAAAATTACCAGATTTGTAGAGAAAGAGAGAAAGACGAAGTCAGTAAAGGTGATTCGGTCGAAGGAGAAGAAGAATTAAAAAGGTGTATACCGTGTAAGGCAGAAGAATTAGATGTGTGATAATGGAGAGCGTGACAGTGGAGAGCGTCAGAAGAAGAACTAACGGTCTTTCAGACTTTTAGTTCTTTCTTTGTGAAGAAGAAGAAGAAGCATGCGGTGAATAGGGTAAAGGGTAAGGGACAACAATGACAAAAGAAATTAAGAAAATGTGGAAAATGGAAATAGAAAAGGGTTAAGGGGTGTTACGGGTGTAGCATTAGGGTAAAGGGTATGGGTAATTTTTTAATTTTTTTAAATATATTATACACCCGGAGTTGATTACCCAGTTATAACTGGGTGTCTAGAAAATTAATATCCAGCTTCGACTCCAGTACTCGGCTATAAATAACCGGGTACCAAATCGGTTTCTGGGTTTTCTGGTTGCCTAGAGCTGGTTAGTGCTAGGAGCCAGTTTCCTGGCCGGTTATAACCGGTCTGGAATTACACCCCTAGTTATTACAATGTGCAACAGCACAATGAGCTCCGAAAGTTTTTGCTCAACGTTGGTATTGACGACCTACTGCTAGGTCCAGTCATCTTGACATTCCTTCATAAACTCAGTCAGCTGAAACAAGCCGGTGCCTTCAACCATGGAGAGGTAAGATAAAAAGAATCGTAGGCTCTGGATACCAATTGTAAACGCTTTTTGTGGTGTTTGTTTAATATTCATGAGTTATGGTGGATTTGAATAGTGAATGTGCAAAAAAGCTTAGATTATAAATGGGGAAGATGATGGAAATACTGGAATACTTATACTGAAATGATAAGAGCAGCTTCGAGAGGCTTAATCTTCAGGACAACAATTCATTTAGGATATTCTTTCCTTTGCCCTCCTAACCATTGCAACCCTTGATTCCCTTCCCCAAAATGCATAAAAAAGAGAACTAAACACAAGCATAACAGGGATACTAAACGCCAAGCATTCCAACATAAAACGCGAAAGTAAAAGAAATACAGAACACATAAAGATTGCAAGTCAGGATTGGGTTTTGTATGCCTTTGGTTGACTAAACAACTTCTCAAGTGGGTTCATGCCTAAAATAGCAATCCCTTCGTCGCCCATCTTCCATCTCTGCCATAACCAAGCCATCCCACATTTACCCAGAACAAAATCATGATAACCCTTGAAACATAGAACTGCAGTTCAACTACCTAATATAAAGAATCAAACGGGTGTCTCAAAAAAATCAAGAGAAGTTCAAGATTTACCTTACTTAAGCTTCCATTTTCTCCTTTAATTGTCGAAAACTACAATCCAAAATTTCTATTCTCTCCCTCTCTCTCTCACTTGGATTAAAGCACTTGCTTTGTTTTGTTGTGTTGAGAAGAAGGGGCTAAGTGCCCTTCATATAAATGAGTAATTGGTCCGTAGTATTTCTGGAATTGATGACGTGTCAGGGCTAAGTGACCTTAATTACCTAAAAAAAATAAATTTGAGATGTTATGTGTGTTTTAGGTTAGGGTTCATGTTATTTTCCTAAATTGAATATAATACAAAATTCATATTTGGATGATTGTAGTTCCCCCCCCCCCCCCCCCCCCGCGGGAAATCAAGGCAATCAATGGGTCATGATGTGCAATGTCTTTTTTATTTTTTATTTTTATTTTTTGGAAGTGTGCTTTGCAATGTCAAATCGATTAAAAAGGTTGATTACATTTGAGTAGATTCCATGCTTCACATTGTGGAGGAAGAGTCTACGAGAATGGTCATGATTTGGTCTTAATTGTCAAACAGATTAAATTGAATGGTTGGATTTCACATCGTTTTATCTAATGGTTTCAAATTGTTTGGTGTAGCACGTGTTGCAAGAGCTAAAAAACATCCCAATCATATTTTTTTACGCATGGATGCATAATCTTGTTTATTGTGCATATTGAAATTATGCCTAAGCTTTTCATATTGGTTTTGGGGAAAAAATAGTATGCGGTTGGAATTCTCGGGAAACTCAGGTTTTACAAAACCGGTGGGTCAACCAATCGGGTTGGACTGATAAAATAAAAGAGATGAATTCAGCCTTAAACCAGCCAAACATAAATCCTGAAAAAAGAATTGAATTGAGTTGGATTTTTGGGTTCTCTTCCTCTCCCATGCTGCTTTCCCCCTCCTCACCTTCGGCCTTTGCCCATGGCGCTACTCACGCCACCACTGACGACGCTCCGTCACTAGGTCGGTCTCTGCCCACTACCGGCGACGCTATCGGGGTTTGCCTTTCATGCTTCTCCAGTAACTTTCCGGTGACTTTTCCAATCTTGCATATACATGTATCTCTCTTCTTCTTATTCTTCTTCTTCTTCATATCTTGATTTGAGAATTGAATTTATAATGTTTTTGTTTGGATGCCGAGAAAATAATGTAGGATTTAAGGCAAACTCAAATCCTTTCCGTAAAATGTTTATTGAAATTATATTCTTATATTTTTGTATATCTTCTTCTTCTTCTTCTTATTCTTGTTTTTGTTTGGATGCCGAGAAAATAATGTAGGATTTAAGGCAAACTTAAATCCTTTCCATAAAATGTTTATTGAAATTACATTCTTATATTTTTGTATATCTTCTTCTTCTTCTTCATATCTTGATTCGAGAATTGAATTTATGATATTTTTGTTTGGATGCCGAGAAAATAATGTAAGATTTAAGGCTAACTCAAATCATTTCCGTAAAATGTTTATTGAAATTACATTCTTATATTTTTGTTTGAGTTAAATATTATTTAGCTCCCTAAACTAACATCAATTTTTTATTAAGCACCATGAACTGACAAATGTCATGATTTGACCATTCAAACTGCCAATCTGTTATTATTTAGCCTCCTTCGTCAGTCTTGACTGTTATGTTGGATGGAAAATCTAATCTAACCAAAATGTTTTGAAAATACCCTTATTTTGACAATTGAAAAATCAAAATTACCTTTTTTGTTTATTAATTAGTGATAAGGATTACAACAATAACTTTGTATTAAGAGCACTAGCAGGAGATATTGAAATAGAGTTACAAGAATTCAAACGTCGAACAATAAATCATCATAATCTAAAGAGAGGTGTAGCACGATAAGTAGAAGAGATGGGTAACGTTGGTAGTCATTAATGTAGAAGTAAAATTTAATTTAATTTTCCTATATTTCGCAGCTTAAGTAAAAATGAAAATGAAAACCTAATAACTCCTAGAGGGGGGACTGTTCCAAAGCTGCACTCATTGCACAGAAACCGGCCATCACTACATAAACCCAAACCCAAATCATAAACAAGCATCACTCCACAATCCCACCCAAATTAAAACGAAAACCAACACGAACTCATTTAGGCAATTAAATCACAAACAACAAAAAATCTAATCTTCAAATGTAAATATGTATACATACCTCCTTCAACTCAGTGGCTTTGACGTGGGTGGTAGCGTGGGAGGTTGAGCTGGTTAAGTGACTAGTCTGCATAAGAAACATTATGCAAGCTTCGTTACGTGATACTTCCAACTTCTTATACTTTTTTTTTTCTTTTTTTTTTGAAATATATATATAATTTACAAAAATGCCCTTCTTTATTCCCTTATTTACGACTTTGTCCCCAAAATATCTTTCTAGCATATTGCTAAGATACTTTCTTTCCTTTACTTATTCCAAATATACAATTTTGGTTTTTTATTCAACCATCTTTTTATAAATATTTTAGATTCAACCAATCATAAATAATTTTTATTCTTTAATCTCAATCAAGACCAGTTAATTAATCAAACTTTACCCTTAATTATTCAAAATGCTTGTGTTGTCCTCATAATTTTCTTAAACCTCTAATATTTTTAGAATCATTCTTGAAAAATTAGAAGCCTATTCAAAATCATAGATCAATAAAACTAAAAATCCTTAATTCTCAAAATTAAAATGTCACTAAAGCTATATGGGGGTAAAAATCGGGGTATTACAAAACAGCCCTCAAAGTATCTAGAGATCCCATCTTTTCCAAATTGCCAGGCACCACAAAGGTCTTAGAGGGCTTCCCAAACTCAAAACCTGACTGACTTGCGGCCTTGGTAATCGGCAAAAACAAAGAAGTACCACCTGCCTCATTAGATTATGAAGGAGACCTATCAAGCCAGTACCACCTACCCTATTAGATGTTGAAGGAGACCTATCAAGCCAGACTACAACACTATCACTCGTAGGGATGAGGACAACCGCAAGTAATGGCTAAACTAAGTGACAGGCATGATCACCACTATGTCTGCTTCCATCGCCAAAGTCGACACTAAGTGTTGAGCAGCTAGCAAGAAAAACAAAAATCCACCGGCAACATCTGACCATTGGAGAGGACCCAAACTGTTGGACGTTAAGTCGACACTAAGTGTTGCTACGGGCTCCAGTGAAGGCATCGAAGAAACATAACTCAGGAGCTTGACATGGACACTGACTCTATCTATAGCGCCCGAATTTTAAGACATAAAATATAACGTCTTAAATAGAAATTTAAGACCTAATAATAATACAAAAGGGTCTATGAATATTTATGAGAATAAATATTCATTAATATTTAATATGAATATTTATTGGATTAAATATCTGTTGATAGTCGAGACACATTTATAGTTCTAATTGACTAAATTAGATTATGAGACTATAAAACTATAGAAGGTTGAATTTAGAAATACCCGCGAGGACACTTGATCCCTATAAAGTAGTGATCAATCAACATTATGATCGATCCCCACAAGTAGATGATCGATATCCAGCAGCTATGATCGATCGACCTAACGATTGATCCACACAAGTCGACGCTCGATTGACACAACGCTCGATCGCCATACCTGTCACTCGATCGACATTCTTCAGCAGAGAGCATATTCACGCACCAGTTGTCCCTAATATTTTCTAAAGTTGTTGGTACAGTTTCCGGTATGGTGACGTGTCGCCTGGTGATTCGCTGCTGGGTTCTGATCAACTACTTCAATCCTGCAAAAAGAACAAACAACTCGTCGGGGGTGCCGACTACGCCCACTCTGATGCCTAAGTCAGTTCAAATCAATCTTCTGAAGAGTATTTTCAATCTCAATCTCAAGAGCTCAGAGAATTCGTAGTCTCATACCTGGTGTGACGGTCTTATTTATAGGCCAGACTTGCGGTCTTACCAGACTTTCTTAACGCCTAGTTGGATTAGGAGTTTGAGTCCTAGCTTGGTTGAACTTTAACCATATCTTCAGGGAATTCGAATGGGATTGTAGAGTCCGAAGTTGATTGCGTTTGTACCTCTTTAAACTTGATTCCGTATCAATAACTACCTTATCCCATTAATTATGGAATTGTGGTTTTATCCCTGATCTTCTGGGATTCTATCTTTATAGCATTCTAAGACGAATGTGGTACACTTCAGCCAACCTCCGAGGTGATGATACCCGAGATATGTTCGCTCCGACTTGGAGATCTCGGGATATTGCCGCACCATAACAGGGTTGTGTAAGGTCGAGATGTTGTTACTCCAAGATGTTGTCGCACCGACTTGATATCACACCGAGGCGTTATTACCCCGAGGCGTTATTACTCCGAGACTCAAATATCCGAGATATGTTCGCTCCGATCAGACTAGGAGATCTCGGAATATTTTATATATTGTAGCCTGGAATGTTAAGACCGAGACGTCTTTATACCTAGACGATCTTTTCTTTGCTGGGTCGGAACGAGTGTCCGAGACTTAACTCCGAGATGTTTCTGAATCCATGTGTCTCTAGGGTTAATTTTATCCCTATCAGTTACCCCCCTAATTCTCTAATTTCATAAATAAATGGAAATAAGAGAATTATTCAAACCTGCCAACATGTACCTGCTACTGCGAAGGGCGCGTCTTTTCAACAGTTCAAACATTTAAACCTTGCTGCTTCTTTTTCCAATGACGACGTCAGCTCTGAACCGCCATCCTTTGTCATCATGAAATGGTACTATCGAGGTAGCGCATTTAATTCTTGAATACGGAACGCGCGCCTTTTCAACTTCGGAGATCTTGAAATGATGGCGCCTTTTGATATTTTGGACACGTAGGGGAGGGGGTATTTAAAGTTTTGAACACTTTCACTGTTCATTCCTCGTCATTTACTTATTCTCTCTCTCGATCCTCCATTGTTGCCTTCTTCTTAAACTCTTTTCTTTCTCTGTATCCTATGTTTCTACCTTTCTTCTTTTTTCCATGGCTCCTAAGAAGGCTGCTTCGACTGTTCCTCCTACGTCTCGGGCTCAGACAAAAAGGTCCGACGGCTTCGTGGATCTCTCTCCCCTGGAGAGTAGGGTGGAAACCGCCCTTTTTGCGAAGCATGAGGGTGTTCTTCATCTGAACTACGAAATTCCTCCAACAGTGAGGATGTTCTATCAAGCACCTGGAGCTCGGCTTATTGATGGCGGCGACATCACCTTGTTTGAAAGGATGTTTCTTGCTGGACTCCGGTTGCCATTTCCGGAGATCGCTCGGGATTTCGTCCTTTTTCTGATGGTTGCAACCAGTCAGATCATGCCTAATGCCTGGAGGTATTTGTTCTCTTCGTACATCCTTTGGAGGCTCGTGCTGAAGAAGGAGATGGATATCCTGCAGTTTTTCAACATCTACAGACCGAGGCAAACTTCAGAGGGGATGATTGAACTGTGTGTTCGTCACCCGTCTGTCTTCATCAAGCTCAAGAGTGGGCTAACAAACAACAAATTCTAGGAAATGCAATTTTTCAGAGTTTCTGGGGAGTGGGAATGCCCTGAAGGTACTCTTCTGCCCGAGAACCGTAGGATGCCTCGGACCTAGCAATTGCTACGAACTGACCGAAGCGACCCCCCTTCACTCAGCGTATCCGACCAGGAGGATGTCAAGAAGATAAGTGGGTGGTCCGCAGTTAGGGTCAAGGCTGACAAATTTGAGGAAGTTGATTTTGACAATCTTGTCACCAAGGAGAACTTAAGGCTATTTCTCGGATACGACATCCCGAGAGACAAACAGCTTATTACCAAGAGAGGGGCTATTAAGAAGAGGAATGATACCCCTCCATCTCCGAGGCCTGTTACTAAGAAGAGGCCATTTAAAAGTTCTGAAGAAGTTCCCGAAGATGTCCCTTTGCGGAAGAAACAGAACATTCCTCTAGCTGCCCTGGGTGTAAGGAGAACTCCCCCTTCGGTACCGTCATCTGGAGTAAACGTTGAAGAGGGATCTGCAAGTTTTCGGGGTTTCGTTCCAGAAGTTTCTCCTACACCAGAAGCTAGTGCTGCTCCTTCCTTTGTTTTAAGGGATGAGTCTGGCTCCGAGGCATCGTATCAGGGTGAGCAGGGTGCAGAAACTTCTTTTGAGGAACCTCCTCTCGGAACTTCGACAGTGATTGCCCCGGAACCAGAGAGATCTGGAGAAGGAGATGAGATGGTTCCTGAGGCCCGAGACATACAAGCCATGTGCAGGGTAAAACATCCGACCAGAAAGCGGAAGTTCACAGCCCAGGACCGAATTGCTGAAAAGATCTTGGAGGCCGAGCGGATGTGGGGCAAGGCGGTTATAAGGCCTTCTGATGCCGAGGAGGTGCGTCAAGAGCCCGCTGCTTCAGGTGGTGAATCTCTTGAAGAGAGGGATGAAGAAGCTGGCACCCCCCGAGATGAGCCTTTTATTGAAGAGTTTGAAGCCGAAGGTACTCCTCGGACTCCTTCCTCGGAACGTCCAGGAACTCCATCACCTCCCGAGGAAAACCGTGAAACGGGGCATGCCACCCCCCAAGCTCCATGTTCTACACCTGTACAACTTGAATCATACTGGAGCACCTGAGGTTGAAAATATCGAAGAGCCTAGAACTTCTCGGGAAGCGGTTGATCAGGATATGCCGGGCGCCGCTTCTGAAGTACAGGGTGCAAGTCAACCCGAAGTAACTCCCCATCTCGGAGTGCCTGAAGGGTCTCGGATCGACTCCGAGAACATCATTCCTGAGGTAGGTGTGCTTCCCGAGTCTTCTACTAGGAGCGGGTCTCGTGTTGAGGCCAGCCCTTCTAGATTAAGGTCTGACGGGTCTGATGCGGCTCCAAGTACAGGGGCTGTACCTCCTGTGGGTCCTAGCTCCTCTTCTAGGGTCTCAGCCGGTTTTGAAGTTTTGGGCAGAGGCCTTCTGGGTCATCCAATGGAGGCCATAAAGAACCTAATTCCTGAGGGGTATCTGGGAAATGCAGGGGTGTCTTCTCCCGAGAAGATTGCTCAAGGCATTCTTATCTCTCATTATCAGGTAAGTTTTTGAAACCAGGCCTTTTCATTCTATCCACTTTTCGGTTCTTGATTCTAAATTTGCTTACTTTTCTCTTTATAGCTTCTTGTGAAGATGACAGCTCTTTGGTAGAAGTACGAAAATCATCCGGCGCCCCCTCCTGTTCCTGCCCCCGAAGTGCAAGCTCGCATCTCGGGCTTGGAGAACGAAGTTGCGGCACTGAAGGTCCTTCTTCAATCTAAGGATGAGGAACTCGCATCTCGGGATTCGACTATATCCGAGATGCGTTCTGCCAATGCTCTTTTGAAGAAAGAAGTACTGGAGGCCAATGATCGGTACACACGTTCTGTTGCAAGCCTTTCTACCGAGCTGGACCGTACAGACCAGTTGTCCATTCGTTTGTCGGCCGTGCAAAACGAATGCTCCGAAGCGTACAAAAACGCTCTGAATGTCGAAGCCGAAAAGGATAAACTAAAAGCTGAAGTTGAACGTCTTGAGGCCGAGAGAAATAAAGCTGTTAAGGAGTAGGACCATTCGGAGAGCCTCTTACTTAGGCTCAGGGCTAGATATGACACGGATCGGGCAAAGCTCAAGCGTTATCTGAAACAATTGAGCTATGTACCATTCCTTCGGGACCAGAGTTGGGCTCGGGGGTGCAATTGGGGTTTCAAAATTTTTTGAACTTTGGTAACGAATCCCCAGTGTAAATTCAATCCCGAGACGGTTGGGCCGCTGCTTGTTGGTTTTCCTGAAGAAGCCATCTTAGAGATGGAAGAGTTCGGGAAGGACTTTATGCCCGATGTTCCGAGTTGGGGTGATGACGTACCTAATCCTCGAGAGGATCCTCTTGACGATCCTGCAAGCTAGAAGTTGTCCCTGGCCTGAATCTTTCTTTTTCTTTTTATCAACCTGTAAAGGACTTCAAATATGAAATGAAATCTTTTGAATGAAACTCTTACCTTTTGAATCTTTCTTCTTTGATCTTGAGTAATCATAGCATTCGGAGAAGCCTTTTACTTTGATCTTCTTTCTGTAGTCTCTTCAAGTCATCTGAGGAATAGACTATCTTGAATGCTCTTTTCCTTTAGATCTTCTAACTTTGTCGTGGTATCCTTTCCATAACCCTTTCGGGTCGTCTGAGGAAAGGATTTGAACCAGTTCTTAATCTTATCCCTTCGAAAACCCCCAACCGAGAGGTTTCTTCCCATTGAATCCTTTCCATGACCCTTTCGGGTTGTTCGAGGAAAGGATTCGGGCGGATTCTAATCGGGATATCCATCATCTTATCCTTCGAAAACCTCCAACTAGGAGGTTTCAACCCTTTGTATCCTTTCCCTGACCCTTTCGGGCTGTTCGAGGAAAGGATTCAGGTGGATTCTTCTTTGGATATCCTTAGCCTTATCCTTCGGAAACCCCCAACCGAGGGGTTTCAACCCTTTGTATCCTTTCCATAACCCTTTCGGGTTGTTCGAGGAAAGGATTCGGGCGGATTCTTGTCCTCATCCTTCGGAAACCTCTAACCGGGAGGTTTCAACCCTTTGTATCCTTTCCCTGACCTTTTCAGGTTGTTCGAGGAAAGGATTCGGGCGGATTTCTTTCCCGAGCATCCCCACCATAACTCTTTCGAGTCGTTCGAGGTGGGGAGTCAGATGGACGCTGATGTAGCTTGATCATCTTTGGGGAAGTTTGATGAAGAAGTGCTTCCATGCTATCCCAGACTGCTGCTCATAGATTGATCAAATCTAGGAGACTCTCTGTTCTTTCTTGTTCTCGGTGTTGGACTAACCGAGAAGCTTCGGATATTCTCAGTCTTCCCGTAACCCCTAATCGAGGGATTTCTTTCTATTGCATCCTTTCCATGACCCTCTCGGGTTGTTCGAGGAAAGGATGCAAGTGCATTCTTTTCTAAGTATAACTCAGATTGATTCTCAGATTTCTACAATTGCTAATATGTACTGGAAGTAGACATTCTTTATTGAATATGAAATTGTTTGGAAAAAGCAATAAATTACATAAAATATTTCTTCAGGTGCTCGGCATTCCATGATCTCGGGAGTATCTTCCCTGTCTCGGTCATTAAGCGATAAGCTCCATTCTGATGACTTCCTACTACCTTATAGGGACCTTCCCATCCGGGTCCCATTTTGCCTTCCGCTGGATCTTTCGTCATTAAGCTCACCTTCCTGAGTACCCAATCTCCGAGCTGGAACTTTCTGGGCACCACCTGTTTGTTAAAGTACCGAGCCGTTCGATTCTGATATGCTGCCCATGTGACCTGAGCATCGTCTCTTTTCTCCTGCAAAAGATCCAGGTGTACCTTAGCTTTTTCGTCGTTGAGTCCTGGATTGTAGTGAGCTACACGGAAGCTTGGAGATCCTACTTCGACTGGTATCACCGCCTCGGTTCCATACGTAAGTGAGAATGGTGTCTCGCCTGTTGGAGTTCTTCTTGTGGTTCGGTACGACCACAGCACCTCCGGAACATATTCAACCCATGCTCCTTTCTTCTTATCAAGCTTTTTCTTCAGAGTCTTTACCAGGGTCTTATTCGTCGCCTCTACTTGACCGTTTGCCTTTGGGTATAGTACCGAAGCATAATGGTTTCGGATACGGAGCTCCGAACACCACTTCCGAAATGGTTCACAGTCAAACTGCTTCCCATTATCCGTGACGAAAGCATGAGGAATCCCAAACCGGCACACCACCGACTTCCAGAGGAAAGTTATGATATTCGCTGTGGTTATAGCTGCTAATGCTTCTGCTTCGGCCCATTTAGTAAAATAGTCTACAGCTATAACTAAGAACTTCCGTCCACCTTTCCCTACCGGCATTGGGCCTACTATATCCACCCCCTATTTCGCAAATGGCCATGGAGAAGTGAGGGGGGTGAGCTTCTCGGGACTTGCTTTCATGATTCTTGAGAACCTCTGGCACTTGTCACAGGTTTTGACGAGAAGAGCCGAATCTTTCTTGATCGTAGGCCAATAGTAGCCTGCTTGGATGGTTTTTTGTGCCAACATCCTTCCTCCTGAGTGGTCTCTGCACACACCTTCATAGATTTCCCTAAGAACATAATTCGACTCGGCCTTGGAGAGGCATTTGAGCAGGGTTTCGGAATATCCTCTTTTGTACAGTATCTCCCCGAGAAGGCAAAACCGTGCTGCTTGTATCTTCACCCTCCGACCCACGACCTTGTCTTCGGGCAGCAACCCATTTCTGAGGAACTGGATAATGTCCCTTGCCCATTCTGGTTCATCTGGTGCTGAGTCTGCTTCCATAACCTTGGTCCTCGGGGCTATCGACGGCTCGATCAGAACAATAATTTGCCTCCTTGATGCTTCAATCTCTTCTTTTGTTCCCGATGCAATTCGAGAACTCATCGGCTCGGATGTTTTCCTCCCGAGGTATCTTTGTGATGACGAACCTTTCGAAATAGGATTGGAATCGCCGTACCTCTTCCAAATACCTGGCCATTCGGTCTTCTTGTGCTTCGAATTGTCCTTGGACTTGGCCTACGACCACCTGAGAGTCACTCCGGATTTCGACATTAGTTGCCCCCATCTCTCGGGATAAAGCCAAACCCGCTATCACCGCTTCATACTCAGCTTCATTGTTCGTCGTAACTAAGTCCATTTTTACAGCAAAACCGAACTCTTGTCCTTCGGGATTCCTGAGGAGGACTCCTACTCCGCTTCTGCCCTGTGTGGAAGAGCCATCTACAAAAACAACCCAGGTTGACTCCTTAGGGAGTTCTTCTGCTTCAGGAATGTTGCAGAATTCTACCAGGAAATCTGCCAGAATCTATCCTTTGATAGCCGTCCGAGGATGAAACTCGATATCAAATTGTCCGAGTTCCATCGCCCAGTTGACTAATCTTCCCGAGAGGTCAGGCTTTTGCAACACCTTCTTCATCGGATACTCGGTTAGAACTCTGATAGCGTGAGCCTGAAAGTATGGCCTCAATCTTCTGGCTGAAATAATCAAAGCGAACGCCAACTTCTTGATCCGAGGATACCTTTCTTTCGCGCCATGCAGCGCTTTACTTGTAAAGTAAACTGGTTTCTGAACTCCTGAATCTTCTCGGACTAGCGCCGAGCTTACTGCTGAGGGAGATACTGCCAGATAGAGATAAAGTATCTCCCCTTCGGTTGGGCGACTCAACAGTGGTGGGTTGGCTAGGTATTCTTTCAACTTCCCGAAAGCCTCCTCACATTCCTCACTCCACATAAATGCTTTTCGTAAAATTTTAAAGAAAGGAAGGCACTTATCTGTTGACCTTGATATGAACCGATTCAAAGCCGCAATCCTTCCTGTCAGCCGTTGGAGTTGCTTTGTTGTTCTCGGGGCTTCCATCTCAAAGACGGCCCTGACCTTCTCTGGATTAGCTTCAATGCCCCTCTGCGACACCATGAACCCCAGAAACTTGCCTGAAGAAACTCCGAAGGCACACTTTGTGGGGTTGAGCTTCATGTTGTATTTTTTTAGAGTCCGAAAAGTCTCTCGGAGGTCTTCTATATGTCTGTTTGCCCGAATACTTTTAACCAGCAGGTCATCTACGTATACTTCAACGTTTTGGCCAATTTGACTTTGAAACATCCGGTTCACAAGTCGTTGATACGTGGCTCCCGCATTCTTCAGCCCGAAGGGCATCATCTTATAGCAGTAAAGTCCTCGGTCTGTGATGAAAGCAGTTTTTTCCTGTTCTGCTTCTTCCATGTAGATCTGATTGTATCCCGAGAATGAATCCATGAAGCTTAAGAGCTCGTGTCCGGCCGTCGAATCAACCAATAAATCTATCCGAGGCAGAGGAAAGCTATCCTTCGGACATGTTTTATTCAGGTCGGTGAAATCTACGCACATCCTCCACTTGCCGTTAGACTTCTTTACAAGCACCACATTGGCCAGCCACTCGGGATAATCCACCTCTCGGATGAATCCAGCTTTCAGCAACTTCTCTACTTCTTCCGCAACAGCCATGTTTCGTTCGGCGGCAAAAGCCTTCCTTCTCTGTTTCACAGGGCGATAATTTGGGTCCACATTTAGCTTATGGACAATAACCGAGGGATCAATCCCCGGCATATCTTCATGGCTCTAGGCAAATACATCATTGTTGCGCCTCAAGAACGCCACCAAATCTTCCTTCATAGGTTGAGGGAGTTGTGAGCCTATATGAACTTTCTTTCCTGAGTCACCTATTTCGAACTCCTCCAAGGCTTCCACAGGTTCCCCCAACGGTGATTGCTATTTTCCATCTTCCTTAGTTTTCTCCCCCCGACTGTGCTGTCTCGGGGTGTCTTTTAAGGACAGATTGTAGCATTGCCTAGCTTCCCTCTGGTCTCCCTTCACCTCTCCAACTCCTTCTTCTGTTGGAAACTTCATGCTGAGATGTGGTGTTGAAGTCACAGCTTTGAAGTCGTTGAGAGCTGTCCGTCCTATAATGGCATTGTAGGCCGAGACTTAGTCAACTATCAGGAACTTTACCATAATGACTTTCTGCCTCGGATAAGTCCCTGCCATCACAGGTAGATCAATAGAACTGAGAGGCAACACCTTTTCTCCAGTAAAACCCTGTAACTGGCATGAGACCGGGATCAGCTTTTCTCGTGGAACACCCATGTAATCGAAAGCTGATTTAAACAGAATATCAGCCGAGCTCCCTGTGTCAACGAGGATCCACCGAGTCTGATAATTTGCTATGGTCAAGGTGACCATAAGGGCATCTGTGTGCGGAAGCGAGACCCCAGCATAATCATCATCAGAAAACCCTATAACCAGAGTGTTATATTTCCGAGACTTTGGGGGCTTCTGGACCGAGTATACTTTAAAATCGTCCAATTGCCTGGCATACGCCTTCCGAGCCGAGTTGGACTCACCTCCTCCTCCAAATCCACCTGAGATAGTGTGGATGATAGGAAGATTACCTTGCTGCGCCACACGAGGTCTGCTCCTACTTCTCTCCCTTCCTTCATCCCTCCGAGGTCGAGGTGCTGGCTCTCGGCTTCTTCCACTTTTGTCTTCTTGTCTTGTTTGATAATTCCTCCTTTCATTCCGATCCTCCTCCCTCCTGGGCCGCGGATAATAGTCTCGCTCCTGATGATTCCTCTCATTGACGAGAAATCGGACTAGTTTCCCATTCTCGATGAATTTCTCGATCAACTGCCTCAATGATACACACTGCTCGGTCAGATGACCGTATGAATCATGGAAGGCACAGTATTTGTGAGCCAAATGCGGGGGCGGATCTCCTGGAATGGGTCTCGGTCTCTGGTAATTTGGATCTCTTTTGAGTTCCATGAGCACCTCGGTGAGGGAGGCGTTCAATGGTGTCCACTTGTAATCTCCGAAATTCTTCTTTACCTTCTTGTATTCTTCGGGACCAGCATCCTGTACAAGCTCAGGATTCTTCTTCTTCTTGGGCTTCTCGGTGGATGGCTGTTGTTGTTGCTGGGAGTTATCGAGAAGGGCTTAGAGCGTTTCTTCTTGATTGATGTACCTGTCCATCTTTACCATAAAGGTATGAAGATCTTTCAGTGGTTTCAACGCCAGTTCTGCCATCAGAGGTCCATCCTTCTTCAAGCCTTGAAAGATTGCTCCGTAGATAAAATCATCTAGTGCACTCTCTGTGTCCAGCTTTTCCTGGTTGAATCTCCATAGATAGTCTTTTAGAGACTCGTTTGGCCCCTGCTGTACAAAAAGTAGGTACCCTCGGGGTTTTCTTCTTGCTCTCCCAGACATGAACTGGGCCAGGAATTTCCTTCCAAGGGCGTCGAAACAATCAATCGACCTCGGTGGGAGATTCCTGAGCCAGTCTCGGGCCTTTCCTGACAAGGTGAGAGGAAAAGCTCGGCATGCCACAACATCTGGTGTCTTATGCAGGGAGACATGAGATCGGAAATTGTCCAAGTGCTCCACCGGATCTTCACTGCCTGAAAAAACAGGGATGTCAGGTACCTTGAATCTTCCGGGCAGGTCAAAGTTGGATACTTCTTCGGTGAATATCGACTCCTTGTGCTGAAAGAGGTTGTCAACGATAGACTCCTTCCCATCACGCTTCTGATCAATTGTTTTCGACAATGCATCATATTTTGCGCCCAGGTCCTGAACCATCTTCTGCAACCTCCTTTCTGATTCTGTTGGTGGAGCCGGATTGGCGGGCTCTCCATGGTCTTCGTTCTGCGGCCCGGCTTTCTCTCCTGACCCTTCGGGGTTGCCACAAAGGTTTGTCCCTTCGACTGCATCATGATTGAATGGCGGCGGAGTCTGAGCAGCTGGGAGCAGAGCATTCTGAGCCAGCAAATCCTCCACATTCTTCTGTGCTTGGGCCAAATGTTGACTCAGTTGGGTTATTCTGGCCTCTGGTCCAGCAGATTCTGCTTCTCCACGAACATCGTCTCGGCTGGTAGGCGGCACCTCTTCGCGTGCATCGTTTTGAATCGACTTGGAACGTCTCGTAGTCACCATCACGGATTTGTTTTTCGTAAGAACAACTTATCGTTCCCACAGACGGTGTCAAACTGTTGGTACAGTTTCCGGTATGGTGACGTGTCGCCTGGTGATTCGCCGCTGGGTTCTGATCAACTACTTCAATCTTGCAAAAAGAACAAACAACTCGTCGGGGGTGCCGACTACGCCCACTCCGATGCCTAAGTCAGTTCAAATCAATCTTCTGAAGAGTATTTTCAATCTCAATCTCAAGAGCTCAGAGAATTCGTAGTCTCATACCTGGTGTGATGGTCTTATTTATAGGCCAGACTTGCGGTCTTACCAGACTTCTTGACGCCTAGTTGGATTAGGAGTTTGAGTCCTAGCTTGGTTGAACTTTAACCATATCTTTAGGGAATTCGAATGGGATTGTAGAGTCCGAAGTTGATTGTGTTTGTACCTCTTTAAACTTGATTCCGTATCAATAACTACCTTATCCCATTAATTATGGAATTGTGGTTTTATCCCTGATCTTCTGAGATTCTATCTTTATAGCATTCTAAGACGACTGTGGTACACTTCAGCCAACCTCCGAGGTGATGATACCCGAGATATGTTCGCTCCGACTTGGAGATCTCGGGATATCGCCGCACCATAACAGGGTTGTGTAAGGCCGAGATGTTGTTACTCCGAGATGTTGTCGCACCGACTTGATATCACACCGAGGCGTTATTACCCCGAGGCGTTATTACTCCGAGACTCAAATATCCGAGATATGTTCGCTCCGATCAGACTAGGAGATCTCGGAATATTTTATATACCGTAACCTGGAATGTTAAGACCGAGACGTCTTTATACCTACACAATCTTTTCTTTGCTGGGTCGGAACGAGTGTCCGAGACTTAACTCCGAGATGTTTCTGAATCCACGTGTCTCTAGGGTTAATTTTATCCCTAACAAAAGTCATGATTTCATTCATGACCCAATCTTCCAGCACAATATCCATCGACTTACTAAGCAAGTTTACATTCCCAGCCTTTGATTAAATATGACTCAAAGTAATCCTAAGCCTTCATTTTTATATATGAGGAGAAGCACTCCCTTCAGTTCACGCATCTCCTTTTCTCTCAATTTTCTCTGTTTCTCGCTCGCAGAACAGCAGCTGCCCATCCCCTTTTTTGTTTCATCTTTCCTTTGGAAACAGCAGGAGCAATCTCTCTATTTCTTTGTGGTTCTTTCGGTCACAGCAGAAAAAAAAACCCTCTCTCTTCTCTTCCCCAGTTTAACACAACAACTCTCTTCTTTCTTCTTTTTTGATTCTCTCTTTGCAGGAAGAAGGAAGTAAGCCCAGCAAGAAAAGCATCTTCTGTTTTCCTCTCCTCTGTTTGCAGGAAAACCAAAAAGCATTTCCTTTCTCACTCACGACAAACACAAAGAACAGAAACCAGAAACTTTCCTTTCTCCGTCTTTATTTTGGTTGCAGCAGAGACCTCAAGCTCTCCCTCTCACTCTCGGGTCAGACGAAAAGTAAAGGAAAAAGATAAAAAAAAAAAAATGAAAGAAAAGGAAAAGAAAATAAATAAAAGGAAATCTCTCTCTCTCTCTCTCTCTCTCTCTCAACTGATCCAGTGAAGTGTTTTAAAATATCTTAACTTTGATATTTTGGGTAAGTCTCATGTTATACTTTTTATAAGCTTTTAATAAGTTATGAAAGCATTTTAATGTATTTGATGTGTTTTTAAACAGGATATTTCAAATAGGCATATTTAAATAATAAAACACATCGTTATAATGCCCGAGTAAAAAAGGGTATTTTACAGTTGCGTTGCCCAAATACTTTTAAATACTATTAGGCATTTGATATTATAATGTCGTTGTTCTGCCCAATTTTATGAAAGAATAAATTAAGAACTATTTTATAACTATGCTGTTATGCTTCTCGCATGTTTTAAAAATACTACGGCTATTAATTATATTAATAGAATTGTTATGTCAATTTTTTATAAAAATGATATTATACTTTTAACATATTAATGCTATTACAATGTTTGTTCTAGTTTATAAGTATTTTAGGCATAATTAAGTATATGCCGTAATATTGCCTGCATAGAAATATGTGGACATACAATCAGTCTATTTTATATACCGTCATAATGTCTAAGCAATATTAGGAAATTAAGTTAAATTGGTTTAGAAGTCAGGAACAATAATAATGTTAAAATAAGTTTCTTAGTATTTTGTATTCACACTACTACATGTACCAGACTATATTTGTAATACATAGTATTTTAAGATTTTAATTAAAATATCTTAAAATATGATTTATGACTTAATAATAAGGCAAATGAATAAATATGAATATATATGAAAATAAATATTCATTTATTAAGAAGCATTTCTAGTTTTAGTTTAATAAAAATTTAAACAGACCTTAAACTTTGGAATAACGAAAATAGGGTCAAACGAACTCCGTTTTGGTCGATTCAAAAGCCAAAACGCTTGTCTCAAAGTCCTTTACCTACCATTCGAATTTCATAATTTTTGGACCACATTCAGTACCTAAAAACACCCATGAAAAAATATTACCTCTGATTTGAACAAAAATTGATATCTAACATTTGTGAGCCCATTTTATACCCACATTATTCAAACAACCCAACCAAGCACATGAAGCTCTTCCCAGCCCACACAATGAAACCACTTCACACACATTCGGTAGTCAAAGAGAAAGTAGCAAACCAAGTTTCTTAATTAGTTATAAACTAACTTCATATTAGAGAAGATATTATCCTTCTAGGTGCTGTGTTTCTCGTTAGTACACGCACGTCACCCCTGCAGCACATCAACTTGCTGCCCAAGCATAGCCCTCAGCCATTGGATCAGTTTTAGCCCAATTAGATCCAATTTGTTCATGAATTCTATAAAAGGAAAGCTCCCCTATTCACTTTCACGCATTATTCTCTTCTTCTCTCTGCAGAAATTTTGCATAAACTACTCCTCCCTCTGCTCATCTCTCTGGACATCAACTTAATACTGTTCTTAGAGAGATTACATAGCAAAATTTTCATCTCTCTCTTGGTTAAACTAATAGAAGAAGAAGAAAGTAGCCTCAAACCTCTCTTTCTCTCACCTTCGGTCAGAACAGAAAACAGAGGAAAATCCTCTCTGTAATTCTGTTTTAGACCAGTAGCAGATCTCTTCTTCTTCTCCATCTCGGGACAGCAACTGCAGGTAAGAATCCTCTATCTTGGATTCTAGTTTCTTTCTCTTCTCTCTCCGTCTCTCTCGGGTACCTGCTGTGTGTGTGTCGGTGAAGAAAAGAAAAGTAAAGAAATAGGAAGAAGAAGGAAGCTCATGAAAAGAAACAAAGAAAAAGGGGAAAGAAAACAAAAGAAGACAAATGAAAAAGAAGTCTTGGACTTTTTTGTCTCTTGGTCAACACTTATAGAAAAGGAAAAGGAAAATGAGAGAAAATTAAGAGATAAAAGAAAGAGTGTGTGTTTGGTGATTTTAGAGAAAATGAAGAAAAAAGTAGTCTATAGAAAAGAACAAAGAAAAAAAAAAAGGAAAAAGAAGAAAGGTAGAAAAAGAAAAGAAAAGATAAATAAAGAAATTGATATTTAGTGTCAAATAAAACTTTATTTTAAAGCTTGTGATTTTATGAGTTTTAATAATGATGGAGATCAAGGCACCGCTTTGAAGGATCTCGTCCAAGTACCAATTGGGCCGGTTACGAGAGCACGAGCAAAGAAGTTCAAGGATGTGCTCAAAGGACTCATCCAAGAGTTATGGGCTCAAGCAAATTCAGGGAGGCCCATTGAGCATGATCCACGTGGGCAACAAAGAATTGTCACCTTGATTCAAGTTCTAGAAGGATCCGGTCAAGGCTAAGAACTGCTGAGATTGTTCGTTAATTTAGAAGGATCGGATTGCAAGACTTATTTTCTTTATCTACCTAAGATCTTTATTTATTTTCTTTCCTTGCTAGGAATTGATTTGGACTTTATTTTCTTTCCTTGCTAGGAATTGATTTGTTTACTTATTAGGATTAGAACTACTTTCTCCGCAAGTAAGTTTCTTGTATAAATAGGTGTACCTACCATGTAATCGAGGAGACATTGATGATTCATAAAACTTGTGAGGTTTTATTCTCTTTGGTTCTTTGAAGAACTACTCGAACTTATCGGGATTTCCCATGGCGTTCATCTCGACTTATCAAACGGAATTTCCACCACCGTTTGTGGCGTCTTCCTTATACCGAGGTTCTTGTTTGTCATAAACAACGGGTCGAGGTTTTTCCATTCGAATCTGTCCTTAGAACGGTCTTGGGTTCCCTTTCGTTGTTGGGTCTCGTTATTCTTGACGGGGTTCACATCATTTGGTATCAGAGCTCAGTTTCTAGTTCAGGTTTGCATATCCCTTCACATCACTATTTTGAAATTTTATTTCATTATTCTTAAAAGCCAGTTGCTAATCATCAAAAAAAAAAAAAATCGTGTCAAAATTCAGATTTGTGATTTTCGCGAATCTTTGCTTTAATTTTTCAGATTTGAATTCCATTCTTAATTGATTATGCGAATCTTTGCTTTAATTTTTCAGATTTGAATTCCATTCTTAATTGATTACGCGAATCTTTACTTTAATTTTCAGATCAATAATTTCAAGATTTGGATTTTCTTTCCATATCTGCAACTTCCATCTTTGAATTACATGTCGCTTTCAATTGTCCTTTGTATAGTTTCATGTGCTTGTTGAAATCTGATCAATCGTTTTTGGCAATTACAATTATTATTGCTGCTTGTGACTAGAAAAAAAAAAAAAAAAAAAAAAAGTTGCGGACAAAAAAAAAAAAAGTCCAAAAAAAAAAAAAAAATTCATTATTCTGTGCTTCCAAAATTCCAAACTGTCATATTCCTTCCATTTCTAATCTGAAAATTTCCATATTCCTTGTGTTCAAATCTGAAATTCCTTGAATAGTTCTGGGTGAATTGTTGCTGGAAATTTTGAGTTGTTTGTTTAGTTTCAAAAGAACTAAGAGAGAATTATCGAGTGGAAAAAGGCAAGAGTGGTGGGAACATCAGAGGGTAAAAGCCATATTATTTTGAGTGAAACACGAGTGGAGAGTGATCCACCTTCTTGAGTGTAAACACGTAAGGGAGTGATTCGTGAGGATCTTTTTTTTCTTTCTAACCTTTGTTTTGCAGCAATCATGTCTCACGATAGTGGTAAGAGCATTGTCGAAGGTGATACAAAATTGGCCGATCCGAAAATGTTTATGGAGGCCATGATGAGTGAGATGAGGCGAGTGATGAAGATGGAGATGGAGCAGGTTCACGAACGGATAGATTAGATGGAGAATAAACGTGAGGAGCAACCACAAAACGGTCGTAATTTTCATAGAAGGGAAAGAGTTCCACCGAGGGAGGAGGATGAAGAGCGTTATGGGTCTGGTTTTGATGAAGAAGAAGATCGGGGTTCCATTGTTAACAATAGGAGACCTGGAGGAAGATTTAGAGAAGCTAGGAATCGTGAAGATAACAACTTGGGTGGTATTAAGATGAAGATTCCGTCCTTTCAAGGTAGATCTGATCCTGAGGCATATCTTGAATGGGAGAAGAAGATGGAGTTCATGTTTGATTGTCACAACTACTCCGAGACAAAGAAGGTAAAATTAGCTGTGATTGAATTTTCTGAATATGCTATTACTTGGTGGGATCAGCTTGTGATAAACAGGAGGTGGAATAGAGAACGCCCAATAGACACATGGGAGGAGATGAAAGTAGTGATGAGAAAACAGTTCGTTCCAAGTTACTACTACCGAGAGTTGTACAAAAGGCTACAAGGTCTTAGACAAGGGAGTCGAAGCGTAGAGGATTACTACAAGGAGATGGAGATTGCTATGATCCGCGCTAATGTAGAGGAAGATCGGGAGGCTGCAATGGCTAGATTTTTACTTGGCTTAAACCGGGAGATCCATGATAAGGTAGAGATGCAGCATTATGTGGAATTGGAAGATATGGTGCATATGGCTATCAAAGTGGAACAACAACTCAAGAGAGGGAGTGGGACACGTGCAGGCCATAACTCTAGTTCTAGCTCTTGGAAATTGAGTCAAGCCAAGTCGCTGGACAAGTCACAAACGCCCAAACCCGAGCCCAAGTCCGTGACCACCAGCCACGTTCCTCAAGGTAAAATCGAAGCCTCTACCTCTAGGAATCGTGATATTAAGTGTTTTAGATGCCAAGGCAGGGGCCACATAACAAGTCAATGTCCAAACAAGCAAGCCATGGTGTTGCAAGCCAATGGAGAAATTGTGACCGATAATGAAGATTCCGACACCGACAACATGCCGCCATTGGAGGATGTTTCCGATGAGGAGTATTTAGCCCCTGACGCATTGACATTGGTGGCGAGAAGAGCATTGAGCTTGCAAGCAAAAGGAGTTGATGAAGTACAGCGGGAGAACATCTTTCACACAAGGTGCTACGTTAAAGACAAGGTATGTAGTGTGATTATTGATGGTGGTAGTTGTACTAATGTTGCAAGCACAATTATGGTGGAGAAATTGGGATTGCCCAAGATAAAACATCCTAGACCGTACAAGTTGCAATGGCTAAATGATAGTGGTGAGATAAGGGTGAACAAGCAAGTGTTAGTTGCATTTCGAATCGGTAAATATGAAGATGAAGTGTTGTGTGATGTAGTACCGATGCAGGCGGGACACTTATTGCTAGGGCGTCCATGGGAATTCGATAGGCAAGTGAAGCATGATGGCTTTACGAACAAGTACTCTTTTGTACTTAATCAACGATCAATCACTCTTGTACCATTGACACCACAGCAAGTATACGAGGATCAAGTGAGATTACAAAAGGAGAGTGATCAAAAGAAAGAGAGTGAGCAAAAGAAAAAGAGTGAAAAACAGAGAGAGGCCGAGAAAAATGAGAGAGAGAAAGAAAATCAAAGTTCGGCCCTTGAGAGAAAATCAGAGAGAAAACAAAAGATTTTTTATGCAAAAGTGAGTGAGATCAAGCGGGCAATGTTTTCAAAACAGCCGATGATTGTACTTTTGTACAAAGAGGCACTTTTAAACAATAACGAACTTGACCTTGCTTTGCCTAGTTCTATTGTTTCTCTTTTGCAGGAGTACGAGGATGTCTTCCCCGAGGAAACACCACATGGGTTACCTCTAATCCGAGGGATTGAACATCAAATTGATTTAGTTCCCGGTGCAACCATCCCAAACCGACCAGCTTATAGGAGCAATCCCGAGGAGACAAAGGAGCTTCAACGGCAGGTAAGTGAATTATTGGAGAAAGGGCACGTGAGGGAGAGCATGAGCCAATGTGCGGTTCCGGTCTTACTTGTACCTAAGAAGGATGGGACGTGGAGAATGTGCGTTGATTGCCGAGCCATCAACAACATAACGGTAAAGTATCGTCATCCTATCCCACGCTTAGATGATACGTTAGATGAGCTGCATGGTTCTTGCATATTTTCTAAGATTGATTTAAAAAGTGGTTATCATCAAATTAGGATAAAAGAAGGAGATGAATGGAAAACTGCCTTTAAAACAAAATATGGTTTGTATGAATGGTTAGTTATGCCTTTTGGTTTGACTAATGCTCCGAGCACCTTTATGAGACTTATGAACCATGTTTTGCGTGCATTTATAGGCAGATTTGTTGTTGTCTATTTTGATGATATACTCATTTATAGCAAAAACATAGACGATCATGTAGTACATTTGAAATTCGTTTTAGATGTGCTAAGGAAAGAAAAGTTGTTTGCTAATTTAAAGAAGTGCACTTTTTACACCGATAAGCTTGTATTTTTGGGATTTGTTGTTAGTGCACAAGGTATACAGGTTGATGAGGAGAAGGTACGTGCAATCCAAGATTGGCCGAGCCACACAAGTGTAGGTAATGTTCGTAGTTTTCATGGACTTACTAGTTTCTACTGGCGGTTTGTGAAGGACTTCAGTAGCTTAGCCGCACCGCTTACCGAAGTGATCAAGAAGAACGTTGGATTTCGGTGGGGAGAAGAACAAGAGAAAGCAAGACTCAACATTGAGCAAAGAACGGAACAATATGCCACACAAGCCAACAAGGGACGTCGCAACCTGGTTTTTGAACCCGGAGATTGGGTTTGGCTACATATGAGAAAAGAAAGATTCCCGGTGAAAAGACGTTCCAAATTGCTCCCAAGAGGAGATGGCCCTTTTCAAGTCCTCGAGCGTATCAATGACAACGCTTACAAGCTAGATTTACCTGGTGAGTACAATGTCAGTACCACTTTTAATGTTACTGATTTGAGTCCTTTTGATGTAGGTGATGATTTGAGGGCAAATCCTTTTCAAGAGGAGGGGAATGATGGAGATCAAGGCACCGCTTTGAAGGATTTCGTTCAAGTACCAATTGGGCCGGTTACGAGAGCACGAGCAAAGAAGTTCAAGGATGTGCTCAACGGACTCATCCAAGAGTTATGGGCTCAAGCAAATTCGGGGAGGCCCATTGAGCATGATCCACGTGGGTAACAAAGAATTGTCACCTTGATTCAAGTTCTAGAAGGATCCGGTCAAGGCTAAGAACTGCTGAGATTGTTCGTTAATTTAGAATGATCGGATTGCAAGACTTATTTTCTTTACCTACCTAAGATCTTTATTTATTTTCTTTCCTTGCTAGGAATTGATTTGTTTACTTATTAGGATTAGAACTACTTTCTCCGCAAGTAATTTTCTTGTATAAATAGGTGTACCTACCATGTAATCGAGGAGACATTGATGATTCATAAAACTTGTGAGGTTTTATTCTCTTTGGTTCTTTGAAGAACTACTCGAACTTATCGGGATTTCCTGTGGCGTTCATCTCGACTTATCAAACGGAATTTCCACCACCGTTTGTGGCGTCTTCCTTATACCGAGGTTCTTGTTTGTCATAAACAACGGGTCGAGGTTTTTCCATTCGAATCTGTCCTTAGAACGGTCTTGGGTTCCCTTTCGTTGTTGGGTCTCGTTATTCTTGACGGGGTTCACATCAAATAAGTACTAATATTTTAATGTTGTGTTTTTAAACATGGCTTTTCATGTAGCGTAAATGATTTATAAAACACGTTATTGTGATGTCCGAATGAAAAGTCAATTTTTTATAAAAGCATCGTTGTACCGTTCAAATATTTTAAAAGTAATATTAGGCATTATTAATATTAATGTTATTATTTTGCTCAATTTTATAGAATATAAATTTGAAATTATTTATACAAATAGGATATTATACTCTTTTGATGTGATATATATATATATATATATATATATATATATAATTGTCATATAAATAGATAGCCGTTATGATTAAATGTATGTTCAAAACAATCCTTATGAAAATGACCATTTTAAATGTAAAAGGGTAATTTGGTTATTAAATAATAAATGTTGTTATAATGCAACATATTTCATAATGCCCACATGAAATATGTTGCATTATAATTAAACCATTTTATATGCCGTTATAATGAAACTGAATGAGTTTATTTGGCTTATGGGGTTGAATTATGGATTTGGTGATTGAGATTTGTTGTGGTTATGATTTTTCTGAATGATCTTGATGGGGTATTTTTGTGAAAGACTTTTTGTTAATGGCTGATTGGGTTGAGACCTTGTCTATGGGAAATTTTGCTGCTGAATCCTATTATCATGCCATAAACTTTAATGAGCTCGGCTTGATATTGGTTTGTTTGGAGTATGGAGTGTTGAATTAATGATTAGGTGATTCAAGGGAGTTACTGTTTTTGGGGGGGAGATTTTATGTGGTTTAGATTGAATGAGTTTATATTGAAATTCCTAGAATGTTGACGATTTAGTCTACTAAGTAGAAATGTTGATTTATAAATATAGGTAGTGTAATTTGGAGATCTATGGTTACATATTATAGGATACCTTAGTTTAAGTTTTAGGCTTTAAATCTCATAATATTTCTCTAATCTTTTTCTTGCAATTTATTTAGGTAGAAGGTCGTCCCTGATGCTAATGGCAAGTCTAGGTAAGGGGATACAACACCGAAAAACCCCCAACAAGATTTTATTACAAATCTTTTAAGAAAATGTTGGGAAATTTTACGAAGCATTTACTTACGTAATTTTTATTTATTTCGGTACCAAGCTTTTATTACCCATATGCTATTATTTGATAATTTTGTGCATAAATTACAGTTATGATTAAGAGCATTTTTAAAGTTATGATTTATGTATGATTAAAGTTATGATTATGAATAAAGCATTCTATAGTTTATGATTTATACATTAATACAATTTTGAATGAAAAGAGGATCTAAAGTCTAAATTCTGCACATGATTATTAAAATGGCTTTTACAGTTTAAAGTAAAGTGTACAGTTATAGTAGAGTCTACAGAATTTCAGAAAAAGTTCATGTGCAGTAATTGTTTAACCCTAAGGCACTATTCCAGTTATGATCGATACCATAGAGGGTAGCATGACAAGCATACCAAAAGACGGTGTGTGCTACCGACCGGGGTTGGCCTTCACCTAGGGAAGTTCCCCAACCCGGTGACCCTCCCCTGTGACGGCATGTTGAGTCTATAGGTCATTGGGACAAAAGCGAACGTGCTCCGCTCACGGGTAATAGCGGTATAGAGTCTATAAAAGGGGAAACTATAGATTTTAAAGGAAAATAGAAGAAAAAATTTTACTTGATTATTTATAAATTTCTTATGCCATTATTCATGTTCCTTGTTCATTTATTTTTAATTTCTGTTTTAATTGTTAATTATATTATAGCATGTTTTATTTCCCTGGTGTTGTGATTTCCTTACTGAGTTGTTGAACTCACCCCTTTTCCCCCAATTTTTTTCAAATGATCTAGTAAGACAAAGTCATTTCTTTGTAATGGCGTAGACCTCACTAAGAGCAATAGATCATTGTGAACCGACCAAACCTCTATATCATATAGTATGTCTCTTTTTGAAATTCATGGCATTGTAAAGAATTATTAATAGGCATAAATAATAAAATACAAAGTTACAAACTATATGTTGTAAATGTACGCTTTCATTTAAAAGTTTTAGCACTCAATTTCGCGTTTCCCCTTATATCTCAAAATGGGGGCGTGACAAATTGTAGTGACCACTTATGTGTGAATATTGTTTGAAGTAGGAAAGAACTGTAAGTATTAACATACTTACTGAGAATGATATTGGGTTCCATAATATGATGATTATGCTTTATTTAATTGTATGCGATTTGTTTGGGACTTCGCATATTTTACTGTCATGAATAGTGAGTTTGCTAATAAATTGGCATTGCATATTTTATTGCTATGAGATATGAACCTACTAATAAGTAAGACTAAGGGTTAAAGTCATGAGGCAAAGACCAGTGGTTAAAGTCCACGACACTAATTAAAGGAAGTTCGGTGGTTAAAGTCTATGGCACCAATAAATGATAAGACCGTATTATGAGTTGAAGTCTTATGACATCTATAAATGATAAGACTAGGGATGGTTAAAGACCCATGGCAATAATAAGACCGTATTGTGAGTTAAAGTCTCACGGCATTTATAAATGATAAGACCGGAGATGGTTAAAGACCCACAGCAATGATAAGACCGTATTATGAGTTAAAGTCTCATTGCATTTATAAATAATAAGATCGTATTATGAGTTAGAGTTTCATGTCATCTATAAATGAGATTGTATATATGAATCTGTCATTACATTATATTGTTGCATTGTGTATTGTTAAATGAATTAGTATTTCTTTATATTATTGAAGACAGTTGACTCACTTGATTACAGTATGGGATTGTGGTTATCCCCACAGTCACATATATGTTTATGCAGGATAGGAGAAATGTGAGGACTATTAGGATCTTTATGCCAAACCTATTATGTATGAATGAGACTTTTAAGTATTTATTTAATATGTAATATTCTATATGTTGGTTTGTTCTAAGTTAAAACAATTGTTACGTATTATTAGTGCCACATGTGGTACATATGTTAATGCTTTGTGTGTATTTAATTATGTGGGGACGCCAAATTATATTATTTATATATTGATGTAATTCAATCAGTTCTGATTATTCCCAAGTCTTTGAGAAAATATATATATTCCGCTGCCAAATCTCAACTTTGATAATATCGTAACGTCATGTGAAAATTAAAAATTTTCACTTACATTTTTTTTTATAAAAAGCGGGGCGTCACACTGTTTGCTTCCATCATTGGAGCTTGGATCAGACACACTACAATAAGGAAGCACACCAGACTCAACACCCTAACCTGCACTCTCTCTGATCCCGAAGAGCTCTTAGGAGTGGGCTTGGACTGGGTCGTTCTCAGCCCACGCTTCAGGGTTTTTTTGCGGGCCATAAAAGGCTTGGGCGGAATAATAACACCTTTAGGCTTTGACCCGAAACCCGGCCCAAAAGCCTCCAGACCTTTGAGAACACTCAGCAACGCCCGGTCCACCTTCAACTTGATATCCTCAAGTTGACTTTCCCAAACCAAACACAGCGAAACGCTCTCCTTGCTTTTTACCTTCCTTTTACCCCCCTCTCGTCTGCCGCACCAACACGGGAAGAGAAAGTAGCCGGACCTAGGTCTCGTCGTGGAAGAAGACGCCGATCCTTGCCCACCGGTTGCCTCACCGAAATCTGGTCCTTAACCATCGGTCGCTCCGCCGTACAGACCACCTTCTCTTTTCCTTTCAGCCTCACCTCCTTCATATAGGAGATACGATCAGACATTGAATCTCTTTTATTTTCTTTGCAACAGAAAGGAAAGGAAAGGAAAAGATCAAGAGGAGAGAACAGGAGTTAGCCTGGAGTGAGATTCAATGCAACTAATTCTCTTGCAAACAATTACAAACTAACCAAACAAGAAGAGCAAAAACAGAAACACTAGACTTAAACTACACTAAAACCCAGAACTTCCTTCGCTGATTGACTCCAGGAACCAAGAAAATGAGCGTTGAATCCTTCAACAGGTAATTCAGGGTCTCAATCTTCAGAAATTTCAAGAAAAGATAGCATGATTTTATTTTATTTTTTTTTATATTGAAGTTGAATTTTTATGGAATTGAAAAAGGTTGGTGAAGCTTGCGGCGAGGGCGTTCTACGATGACATAACGACGAAAGGGGATAATCAACCCAAAACGGGTCGCAGTGACAACAGAGGCATCGCCGTGGTGGTGCTCGACGCGCTCACTAGGTTTGCCCTCGCTTCCACAATTTTTGATAACATGTGATTGTTTTGGTGTTTGCGATAGTTTTATAATTGCAAGTAAAGTTGATTGAAAGTAAACGTAAAGATAGTTATTGGAGGACGAAAAGGGAAAGCAAAGAGAACCAAACTTTGAGGCTATTGTTGTTGTTGTTTTGATTGAATATGCAGACGACAATGGGTGAAAGAAGAAGATTTGGCCAAGGCCTTAAAATTGCACTCGAAGCAGCTTCGTCGTACTCTGCGATTCTTCGAGGAAGAAAAACTAGTTACTCGAGATCATAGGAGAGAGGTCAGGGTTGATTTTAGTTTATATGTTTTATTTTTCTCTCGTATTTGGTAGAATTACATTCCACTGGTTGAATTTGTATCGAGGAAGAGTTAAAGACATTGCAGATTTAACACTTAAAATTGAACACACACTCCATATAATATATATGTGTGTATTTATTAGTTGTTTGTAAAGATTTATTCAAGTTCTTATAGAGCAATATCTGAGGTTTAAGATTAATCCGGCAATCAGGATTTGTTGACCACTCTTCCATTGACTTATTAACCTTTAAAGTCCTAATTCAATAAGCTCAAACCTTACCTCTGTCAAATCTCAACCCTGTGAAAGAGCCTAGGGTAATGTTAATAGTTAATGTTTACAGCCCCAATCAAAAACATTAAATGCTTTCAGCCACTCTTGTTGTAGCTTCTTCATTTTTCTTATGAAGTTCATGCATACTAGCTGTCCTTGGATTTAAGCTTCAAGAGTTGGCCTAAAGTTATTTCATGGGGAAATCTGTGGTTTTCATTGTTTGTTCAATATATGCATTTATAAGTTGGCTCGAATTAAACCTGTTGTTTAGATATATTCTTCTTATGTCATATGTAGTATGATTTTACCACAGACAGCTAAGGGTGCGAAGATATTTAGTGCTGCCGTCGCTGCCACAGTTGATGGTCAACAGACGACAAAAGAAGGGGAGGAAAAGATTAAGCTGCACACTCACTCTTACTGTTGTCTAGATTATGCCCAGGTCTCTCTCTCTCTCTCTCTCTCTCTCTCTCAGTCTGATGTTCATAATTGCATGTTTAGTTAGTTCATTAGACACAAAAGGCAAAATTAACTTTTTTTTTTTGGTTCAACCTTGATTATCCAGATGTTGATCAAATTCTGGTTTCTGCTAAAATGCCTAAAACAAATGTGTTGCAGATATATGATGTGGTTAGGTATAGATTGCACCGCATGAAGAAAAAATTGAAAGATGAATTGGACAACAAGAATACGGTTCAAGAGTATATATGCCCCAACTGTGGGAAAAGGTCTCAGTAACTGCTGATTTTTCCTTTTAATGCTATATTCTTTTTTTGAATACTTAAGTCACACACATATGCATACGTCTGGATGAATATTATATTCTTGTAAACTTGAGGTTCAAATTTTCAGGTACACTGCATTGGATGCATTGCGGTTGGTCTCTATGGATGATGACTATTTTCATTGTGAAAGTTGTAATGGGGAACTGGTGGCTGAGAGCGACAAGTTAGCTTCTCAAGAAGGAGGAGATGGAGATGACAATGCAAGGAGGCGAAGGCGTGAAAAGTTAAAGGACATGCTTCAAAAAATGGAGGTTTAATTTTATCTGACTATCATAAATATGAATGATGTTGGTACTTTTCTCGTCTTGGATGTTATATGTGACTATGTAGTAGTATGAAAGTTATAATCTTTTTGTTAAAATTGGTTTTACTTTGTAATAGTTAGTATTGTTATTGTTATCTAACTTATCAAAAGAAAAAAAGAAGTTAGTATCGTTATCCAATTTTCATACTCTTAATTTAATAAATTAACTATAATTCAAAGTATATTAATCAATTAACTATAACTCTTATAGGACAATAATTCTATGTTATGTGCGTATGCTTGCGTGGATTCAATTACATGGGACTCACCTTTCAACTTTGGCTTTGGTGGTAAAGTTGGGGGGTGGTTGGGTTAGGATTTAGGTTCATATTTTACTAATTAAAAAGAATAAAGTAGAAAAGAAATACACAGGGTTCAAACAAATCAATATAGAGAAATATCTGAAGAGAGGCTCCATTAGTATCAAGTAAATTCTTTGTATGTAAAAAGTCTCGATACTTTTAATTTTTGCGGAATAAAATCCAATTGCAAGGTCTAAGACGACTTAGAAAGCACTTATTCATGAGTTTTATTTTTAGTGACCTCAACCCATTTCTGTTGTAATTTGATAGTGTTAGAAGATTAATCTAGATTTAATAGGGGTTTAAACTAGGTGAGGTCTACTTAATTTCTTGGAATTATGCGGGTTCTTGCTCTCTGGTTCTCCAAAATGGAACTGTGTAAGTAGGAAAATGGTGCCTATGTGGACATTATTATCTATATTAATCATTTCAAAGCACTCCCGGAATATCCATTTGCTTTTTCTTGCACACTTGTTTTTTTTTTTTTTTTTAATGAATAATAATTTATTAGAAAGCGTAAGATGTTTCTAAGTACACATGAGGCTCCAAAACGGGCAAGAAACCCAAGTCATCAAACCAAGCCCCTCAAACCCAGAACCTTCAAACCCTCAAACCCGAAGCCCACAAAACATAATTAAAAAAAAAGCCCAAGATCCTCAACTCCCTCAAATCCCTTAACACTAGACAGCATGAAGCTTGCCTTTCCCCTGCCTTGAGAATGCGCCCTTCGCATCGTAATTGATGGAGCTATCTAAGTTTAGAAGCTCCCTTCTGCCCTTAACCTTTCGGGGGATAACCACTGCCTCCACAAACAACCGATGGTCCTGCCCTGGGATAGAAGTCCCTGCCCTCAGAACTGGCCTAGGGAGCCCTTCCATATTCAGCCCAGAGGATGTGGAAGGAGTGGGTGGGGAAGGGGCCATACCAGAATCAACCTTGCTCGGAGACAAAGCTGTTGGCTGCTGGTTAGATGTCCCTGCCCTCAATTCCGGCCTAGGAGTCCCAACCAGAGTCTCCTCAGAAGAAACTGAAGAGGCGGGAAGGGGAGAAGCCATACCTGAAACAACCATGCTTGGACCCGAAGCAACCAGTGGCTGAGGGTTAAGAAATCCATGCCTAAACAGTTTGAAGATCCCCCCTTTGCTGTGCTATGCCAACCCTGAAGGATAGGAAGAAGAGGCCGAGACCTGAGAAACCGAAGAAAAAGCCATAACTGATTTCGAGCTGGAACCGTTGACACCACCAAACTTCTCTGGAACTTGAACGACCTTTGGCAGATCCTCCATGGACACCCCTGACTTCCCTGGGACCAGACCAATCGACTGTGAAGCCTTCGGCAAGTCCACCATCGGCATCATCGGCGTCTCTAGAGCCGGGTGAGAATTGGCTCTGAAAGAGGAATTGGGATTACGAACCCGTTTGGAGGCAACCCAGAATTTAGACTTACGATTGGGCTTGTGAACTCTCCAAAAAGCTCCACTAGGCACCCGCCCTAGCCCAAATTGAAGCCCAATTTTCACCAACCCAGCCCAAAATGAAGCCATGACCCGGTCTAATTCTCCTTCCACCTTGAAGCTTCCCCATGCCCAGAGGAGAGACATCAGCTCCTCCTTGTTCTGAACCCTGTTCCGTCTTCATTATCTCATGGAGAAGTAGCTTTAGCATGGCCAGGCCTGTCCCTGCTGAACAGAGTCTGCAAAGAAACCTCCTCCACTGGAGGTTCAAGAAACCCTAGCCCAGTACCAGAATCGGAAGGAGGACGAACTCCCATGGTTGTGAAGAAATCCATAATCTTGCTCAGCTCCCCAGAAAATCTGCTCCATCCCTGCCCTTCATGACCCTCCGACAGAAAAATAAACCTTCTCTGGCACCCCTCACCTTGGACTGCCTCCTCCAAAAAACGACCATTTCTGTTACCTTCCCTCATGCACACATGTTGGAAGTCGTATATCACATATTAATGTGATGAATATAGAATGCAGAGCGTATGGTTACAAACTTGAATTTTTTTTTTTTTTTAAGAGTAAATTCAATTTTTATTAGAAGGTGCAAAAGGGCGCAACCTAAGTATACAAGGAGTATACAAGAGGGACACCCAATTTGGGAGAAGAGGAAGAACATAAATCTAGAAATTCTAAAAAATTAGTGAAGTGAGAACTGTAGAGAGCAGCCATCCACCGATAATGCGTTTTGAACATCAAAGCTTTTAACTCTGCCACTGTTGTCTCACAATCTTTAAAACTTTTGGTATTGCGTTCTCTCTAAATGCACCACATTAAATATAGAGGGACCAACCTTCGGACATCTATGCAACAATGACTACCAAACTAGCTCCTCCAACTAGCCAACAACTCCACTACCCATTGTGGCATGACCTACTCTACCTCAAAAGGATTGAACACCGATTCTCACAGAACTCTTGCTACATCGCTGTGGAGCAGAAGATGGTTGATGGATTCCTTGCTCTTCTTGTACGTGTAACACTAGTTCATCACAATGACTTGTCTCTTTCTCAGGTTATCCAAGGTCAAGATTTTTTCTAGTGCTGTTGTCCAAACAAAGAAAGCCACTCTTGGAGGGGCTTTGTTTCTCCAAATGTTCTTCCAAGGGAAAGAAGAGCCCGTCAGAGTGCAAATCACATGATAAAACTCTTTAAAGGATCTACCCTCGAACATTTGCCTTTTGGAAGGGGTCCAACAAATTCTATCCTCACCTAGAAATTTTATTCTAAGTTTTCAAACATTCATCTCTCTGTCCCTTTGTGTGTTAGTGTGTTTGCATGTGTGCATTGGCCTTCAACATAATCTTATGTGTTAATTGCTGTTGGCTATTGTTGTGCCACCCCAGAAAGTTAGTCTCACATTGGGAAGATGAATTGCTCACTTTGAGTGAGTGAGTTATATAGATGTTCATGGGTGCTAAGTCCCACATTGGTTCCTTATAAGGCAAGATTGAGCTTTATAAGCGATCCCAGAGAGCTCCAAATGTAACTTGACTAGTCATTTTGGAGTAATAGCGTAGATATAAATAGCGTTTTCCTTAGTCGTTACAAATGATATTAGAGCTAGGTTAGTAACACCATGTGGCGTTGAGTCATTGCATGACATGGGCTCTGACGAGGACGTCAGGGATTTGAGTGGGAGAGATTTTGACACCCTTGAAAGTTAGTCCTACATTGGGAAGATGAATTACCCTCATTGAGCAGGTGGATTATAAAAATGCTCATGGGTGTTAAGTCTTACATTGGTTCCTTATTAGGTGAGACTGAGCTTTATAAGCGATTTTAAGGAACTCTAAATGTAACTTGATTTGTCATTTTGGAGTAATAACGTAGACGTAGTTTATGCTTTCTTTGGGTCTATTATAAAGATGCTCATGAGTGCTAGGTCTTACATTGGTTTCTTATTGAGACTGAACTTTATTGGCGATTTTAGGGAGCTCCAAATGTAAATTGATTAGTCATTTTGGAGTAATAGCCAGATGTGGCTACCACTTTCTCTGGGTCGTTACAATTATACTTATGCTTGCTACATATGTGAGTCCTTTATGGGTTGGCTGTCTTTCTTTTTTTTGGATAAGTAAAACAAATTTATTAAAAGTGCAAAGGGCACAACCTAAGTACACCAAAAATATACAAGAGAAAACACCCGGCAAGATCAAGAACAGATTTATGGGTTCGCTGTCTTTCAACTTGTTTATTATCATGATTATTTTATTAGCTTGCATTCATTTCAGTGGGGTCAAAGGTAGTCTTCCACTTGCTGCATGCAAATTTTGCCGGGTATGGCACTTCTTTGGTATAATACATTGTCATTTGTTTCTGAGTTGACAAAATGGAATGAGTGCAGGTACAGCTTAAGCCTTTAATGGACCAACTCAGTAGAGTAAAAGACTTGCCTGTTCCCGAATTTGGTAGTCTTCAAGCATGGGAAGTTCGAGCAAGTGCTGCTGGTCGTGCAGCAAATGGTGATTCCAGTACCGATCCTTCCAGATCTTCTCATGGGCTGGGGTATGGTGGAACAACGTTGCCTTTTGTTGGAGACACCAAGGTAGATCTTATTCTCATCTCTTTTTTCATTTATTGGGCTTGAGCTTTGTGGTTTTTATTGGAGCAATAAAACCTTCCTTGTTTCTTGATATTACATGATGTTGATATTAAACTTTTAAGCATGTTATAATATTTTTGGTTAACATCCTAAGATATTTAGTTAGTTTTTTAAATTGCATGTTACTTGTATGCCAGTCACAATTTCTGACCTCACTATGTCTACGTGAAAGGGTTGTAATTCTGATAGCGTGAACAAAAGATTGGTGATAGACCTAAATAAATATCTTCATCTTCAGGACTTTGTATGTGCTCATTTAACTAAAAATATCCCGATTCTTCAAACCATGATATCTGATTTAGGTCCTTAAGATGAGCGAGATTTACATCTTACATTGCCAGATATTTGAAATTATTTCTAGCATTGTAACATGTATACTCCGCAGGTATTCTTCAGAAGTACATTATTATTATTATTTGTCGGGTCTGCAACCCCTTAGTTTCATACTTTGAACATCTCTATCATCAAATTGGATTGTTAGGACCAGTTTATGATTGGGTCTTGACAGGTTGAAGTTGACTTTTCTGGGGCTGAAGGCAAGGGAGAGGATATTAAATCTGAAAATGAGAATACATCTTTGAAAGTTTTGCCACCATGGATGATCAAGGAAGGAATGAACCTTACGAAGGAACAGCGGGGAGAGGTCAAGCAGGAGTCAAGGATGGATGGCAGTTCAGCAGCTGTTGAATTTTCAGATGACAAAAAGTCAACAGTCGAGACTGATGATAAGAAGAATATACAGGTTTGTGCAATAAGAAAATAAGACATAAGCCAATATTTTATAATAAGCATCACTTAGGTTTTTTTTTCTTATGTCCCCCTCTTTTTGTCTTTGTTTTTATGTTAAAGGGATTTTTTTTTTCTTCCCATTTTCCCCCTATATTACTTAATTTTTACTTCTTCATTAATTTGAAGGATGAGTATGTCAAAGCTTACTATGCTGCTTTAATCAAGAAACAACAAGAACTAGATGAAGCTGCCAAGAAACAAGATGAATTATCAAACACGCATGCCTTAAATGGCATCTCGGGAATGACTTCTAATCGCCAAGTTGGAATGAAGTCAAAACGTGATGAGGACGATGGAGATGATGATGTGGAATGGGAAGAGGCTCCAGTTGCAGGTAAGGATCAATCATTTCATTTGTGTTTAAATTTCCTAGAATTTTTTTTTTTTTTGGTTTTTTCATATCCTCTTTAGTAGTCAGATAAAAACTAAGCTAACAAATAATTAGGATGACATAATGATTTTCAGTTTTTAATTTGTAATTATTAAGTTTCCATGTGATGTATATTCTACCAATTAAAGAAAAATAAATATTGGACTAGCATATGAAGCCTCTACGGGGTGACAGTTAGTGACTTCTTATCAATAGACTGAGTGGCATGATGCAATTTACTCCACTAATGGGGAATAGTCTGTTGTTTGTTTGGACCAATCACGATTCATCACCCAAACCACTTGACAGTACTCATGTGAGGAAGCAGGCCAAGATGCCAAGCAAACAATCCACTAAAGTACTAAAGAGTCTTGTACAGTTATTAAAGGCATATGCTTTAGCAATAAAATGTTTCCTTATGTGCAGAATTATTATACTACTTTGTCCTATTAGTTATCATTTCTAGTGCTCCTTTAAACTTATTTACTGAACTTCTAATCTTTGCACCTACACCCTGTGGAATAACCCACTAACCTATCCAATTCCTAACAAGTATTTTCGGGTTGGAATTAGAGGCATTAGAAATATTGGCAGGCTTTATGTGTTGTTGGTTAATATGATACTCGGGAGGATGTATTTTAAACTTGCCTTATAATTGGAAAAGTCATTTTTTTTGGGAAACTTCACTTAATCCCCTGAACTTTCATTGCATTTGCAATCACTCCCATAAACTTCAAAATTTTTCAATTTAGTTTATCCAAGTTTAAAAAGTTTGTAATGTCACCCCTATCGTTAGGGTTTTGGGTTAAATAAGACGGTAAAGGGATGAAATGTTCCTTATAGCTTGTAAAACCCCTTGCCTCTCTTCCTCTCTCTCCACCCTAGCGGTGGCGCGCCAAGCTAGGGATTTGCTTCTTTCAGCCTTTTCGGTGCTCGACGTCTAGTGGTGCTTCCATCGGAGCTATTCTGGGGTTAGTTTTCTTCGTCTTCACCATCGGGCTAGAGCTTTCATTGGAACTTTTCTGGGTCAGTTTTCTTTCGTCTTCTCCGACGGGCTATTTCGCGAGTATGTCTCCGTGGTATTTCTTTTTGAGGCTTTACAGAAAAGGCACAGATGGAGCGTTGCTTCTCTGTGGAAGCCAAAGCCTTCTCTTTTTCAGCGAAGGCAGATGTGTCTGAGCTTCGCTTGGAGGAGAGGAGGAAGGGCTTTTGTGGGTTTGTCTTTTTGTGTCTCCAAGGTTTTGCGTGGTTGATGGCCGCAATAGAGGCTTTGAAAGATCCAGTGAAGAAGGACTTCGTCAAATATTTTCGAGAGGATGTGAAAGCTTTGATGGTCCGAGGGGGTGGGAACAAGGCTGGCCGTTACCTAGAGGTGGTTGCCTTCGTTGAGGGTGGCCAAAAAAGGGCTATTTGGCTCCCTGGAGGCCGTGAGGGTTGGAGTTGGGGTTGGTCTCGGATACTAGGTGAGCTGCGTCAGTTTTTGGCTTTTCTCAAAGAAAAGGAGTGGCCGCTGGTTTCTGATGAGCCTTTCACGGTGGGGAAACAGAAAGGGGATGTTTCGTTCGGTCATTCCTACGCGGCTGTGCTTCGTTCGGTGGACAGAGATGTTGAGAAGTTTGTGGGGTTTAAGTCGGTGTTTGTGACTTCGCTTGATCTAGGGGTCTCTGGTTCGTCGACGACCATCTACAGCGTAGTAGAAAAGCAGAAGATAGAGACGCTGTCTGTGACTCCTGTCGATTTGTTTTTGACTATGTTGGCGAATGGAGGTGAGGAGATGCGAACGACGTTGTGCTGCTACGAATATGAACTTGGGCTCCTTGGTTCGTTGGCAGCTACTTCCAATGGCATAGCAAAGAAGAGGATAGAGATGAAGGGTAGTTTCGTTGTTTGCTTGGTGAAGATGCTTCTAGGGTTGTGCAGATTTGAGCTGGATTGGGTCAGAGGATTTCTGGGTCGTGTATCTGGGTCGGGTTCTAAGCCCAAAGGCTTTAGGGCCAAGGCTGTTAGCAAGAAGCCCATACTCCAGCTCAAACCGGTTTACAAGTCGTCGGGTAACAGTTTTAAGCTCCTTTTGAGATCTTCTTAGCAGGCCAAAGGATCTTGGTGTTGTTCGTCGGGTCAGGTAGGAGAGTTAGGGTCAAAGGTGTTGGACTCCATTGTTCGAGATGGGTTTGACCCGGTGTGCTCTGTCTTTTCGGTTTCTTAGTCCAGCTCTGACGTGCTGCTTGCACAAGATCCAGCTTCTTTGGAGGTGCTGTCTTCGGTGTCTTTCGAAGATTCTCTCAAGGATGCAGGGTCTTCTCCGGATCCGGGAAGCTCTGTTTTTGAATTTTTTGATTTTGGTGTCATTTATTCAAGGGCAACTGAGTTGGGAGAGAGGTTGTGTCTCTCTATTCTAGAGGTGTTGGTTTCAAAGCCGTTCCAATAGTATTATAGGAAGATTAAGGAAGGTCGAGCAGTGCATTTGGATGAGGGGTTATTTGCTGATTCTATGGAGGCGATGAGGGTTGATACTGCTGGTGTGACTACTCATTTTCCTCTCTTGGGCGTTTCTCCTGCGAAAGAGTTGGGGGAACCCTTGAGCCCAAAGTAGTCTAAACTTTTGCAAAGCTTGAAGTTAGAGATTATTGATGAGGCAACTCTTGTGAAGGTTGCTTCTAAGAAAACTTCTTTGGTGAAAGGTTTCTTACAGAGGGAATTTCTCAACTCAAGTCTGTCAGGGCAAGCTTCGCCTAAAGTGTCGATCGTGTCATTGTTGACTCTAGTTGTAAAGGAAGACTAGGCGATAGGGGCTCCTTTTTTGGGTAGTTGCGTCACTCCAACCACTGATAAGGTTGAGAAACTCAGGATGAATGGTCTGATCTAGTCTTAAAAGTGGCCGGTAGATTTTGGTCCATCTGGGGAGGTTGTTGTTTGGGATCAGGGTGATGAGGTCTGGGATAGGGAGGATGGTGTATCCCCTTTCCCATTGGGTGTTTATCTGCCCAACATGCCTTTGGATTGGGCGGCGGATGGTGAAGAGGATGAGGTTCCGCTTTTGGCTATCTTGGATGCCAGTGTGATACGTTCAGATTTTCCTAGGGCTAGGTGGCACTACCGTAGCCACCAAGCAACCTCAAGCCAGCTGGAATAAAGAGTTTAATTCTCCATATTTTATTTCCTTAAATATTTAGTTTAATAAGGAATGTATTTTCCATTAGTTATTTCCTTAGTTTATTTTCCTGCATTGTGTTATGACGGCTAGACCTAATGGTTATGTCTTATGACCTAGCCGCCATCTATTTAAGTGTAATCCTACTCAATGAATAAGCATACTGAATATTATGAAAACCTAGACCTTTTTGGTTGTTTGGAGATCAAGGCTTTCTCGAAGTAACCATTGGAGATCATGGTTCTCTCGAAGTAACCCATATCTTTTTCTTTGTTTCTTTTTACTATTTGAGTGCATCAAGTGGTATCAGAGCGAAGGTTGATTGTTTTTTACAACAATCTCCGATCCCCATCATCACCGTGACTTTCTGGAATGAGCGAGGAATGAGCGAGGCTAGACAAGATGAGGTCAGAATTCCTTGCATACAAAGAAGAAGTGAGCAAACGGATGGAGGAGATCAAGGAAAGAATTAAAAGCTTTTCTCCACCATGCACCACTCCGGCGAGCCAAGCCCCACCCATAACACCTACCTCACCGGCTGCCATCGTCACAAAAAAGAGGAAGAAAAGAGTGGTCGAAGCAACGAAAATCCATCCACACCGGCGTCCTACCAAACAACCGTCGACTGGCGGCAAATCAGCCCACCTCGGCCGTAAATTTAGAAGGCACTGGATCCAACTTTCCAAACGCGTTGTCATCAATTCACGCCGCGCTTCCATGCCTCTAGGAGTCACTCGTGTTCACTGTGATGCGAGAGAGGTAAAGAAGAGATCTTTTGTTTTTGCTTGGTTCAAGAGGAGAAAGAAAAACAAAAAAGAAGAAGAAGTTGGTCAAAGGAATTGGGATTTTATCTCTGGATCGGAGCTCATAATTGCTAGCCACTCTTGCGGATTATTTTGGACTTGGATAGTGGACCCACTGAGCTTGGATGATGTTCGGATGAATCTTGGATTTCTCAAGTGTGGTGCAACAGTTCTATTCTTGGAGCCAAGCCTCCCAAACGCATCCATGGAAAACAGTTGGGTTTCTCCAAACGCTACTACAGAGGAGTGGGCTCTTATGACAGCGTTGGATCCACGGCTTAGTTTGGCTAATTTGGTATACATTGGATACGGTGGAGATCCTGCTTCTGCGCTTCAAATCACAAGGAGAAGATCAGAGAGAAATGTTCTTCAATGCTTTGTTTTTGGTCCTAAAAGTGCTGGAAAGTATTCTCTCTTGAATTCGTTATTAGGAGGGCCTTTCTAAAAAATTAATTCAACAAATGGCGAGCGTTATGCAGCAAACGTTGTTGATAAGCTTGGGGGAAGTAAGAAGACTCTTATATTGTGGGAGATACCAGAAGATGGAGTCAAAAAAAAATTTTCTAATAAGGAATTTTTGGCTGCCTGTGATGTCGCTGTCTTTGTCTATGCCGGTTCAGATGAAAAATCGTGGAAAAGATCAAAAGAACTTCTACTAGATGTTGCTAGGCATGGACTGATTTTGGCAAAACCAGAATTCTTCCTTGGGGACAAGGAAGATGTTAGGGAAGAGGGATGATACGTTCAGATTATCCTAGGGCTAAGTGGCACTACCGTAGCCACCAAGCAACCCCAAGCCGGCTGGAATAAGGAGTTTAATTCTCCATATTTTATTTCCTTAAGTATTTAGTTTAATAAGGAATATATTTTCCATTAGTTATTTCCTTAGTTTATTTTCCTGTATTGTGTTATGACAGCTAGACCTAATGGTTATGTCTTATGACCTAGCCGTCATCTATTTAAGTGTAATCCTACTCAATAAATAAGCATGCTGAATATTATGAAAACCTAGACCTTTTTGGTTGTTTGGAGATCAAAGCTCTCTCGAAGTAGCTATTGGAAATCACAGCTCTCTCGAAGTAGCCCATATCTTTTTCTTTGTTTCTTTTTACTATTTGAGTGCATCATAGTGTACGTGAAGAGGAGTTTCATTGGGAAACAATGATTCCGTGCCCAAATGACCAAAGGCAAGAGGGAGGTGTTGAATATTAAAAGCTCCATTAATTATGGCGATGATTATGCAACCTCACAGCATTGAAAAGCAAGGCTTACATGATGTAGTGTTGAGTGCCTCTCATGGGCCATAGGTCTTTCCGTTTTTTGGATTTTTAGGGTCTTGCGGGTTCACTTGGGTCTCTTTCTTTTTGGGGTTGGTTTGGTTGTTCTCTTGTATACTACCTATGTACTAGGGGCACCTTATGCTTTTTTAATAAAATTTTATTACTTATCATTTTTTTTTGAAATTACAAAATTACCCCAACTAAATAATTGGAAATAATTATTTAAAAAAATAGGGGTATTTTGAGAATTTTCATGTCATCCATTAGGATTTAAAAGAAAATTTCAACAAGTGGGTGACATTACAAACTTTTTAAATGAGGATACATTAAATTGAGAATTTTAGAAGTTTAGGAGAGATTGTAAATGCGATGAAAGTTCGTAGATGTTAAGTGAAAATTTTCCTTTATTTTTTGATGAATAATAATTTATTAGTAGAAGGGGAAGCTCACGTACAAAAAAAGTATACAAAAGAAGCAACCACCCTACATGGGTCAAAAATCTAAAAAGTTAACAAAATCTACAAGATTAGAAGAAGAGAAATTAAGAATGAAAGTTACAGCCCAATCTAAGAGGGCACTCAAAAAGGAAGATTTTAGATAAGCACACTTGACTTGCAGTCTTTGAAAAGACGTCGATTTCTTTCTTTCCAAATGCGTGACATAAGTAAAGTAGGGATGACCTTCCATATGGCCTCTTTGGAATGTCCCTGTACTTGTGTCTTCCAACACTGAAGTAGCTCTACAATATTGCCAAATATGACCCACGAGACTTCGAATAAAATAAGAACCAAAATGCCATATCTTGTTAGTAAACTCTCAGTGGATGAGGAGGTTGTTTATGGTCTCCTCTCTCTTCTTGCGGAGGCAATACCAATTACCAAGGGTAAGCCCCCGCCTCCTAAGGTTATCAATCATAAGAATTTTATTCAAAGCCGTTGTTCTAGTGAAGAAAGTGATACGAGGTGGAGCCTTCATTGTCCAAATGCTATTCCAAGAGAAAGAAGACTTAGCAGACTATAAAGAATAGTAAAAGCTCTTCACTTCAAACCTATGATTATGAGCTGGGGACCAAAACATTTTATTTGTCTCACTTGGGCGGGTTTTCAAGGAGTATTAAAGATTGAGGAATGCAACTAGGGACTCAAGCTCCCAATCTAGAACCGCCCTATGAAAGCTCGGGTTCCAATGGGTAATAGTCTCGGAATAGTTTATGTAATTCGACACTAAAGCCTCTTTGTTCTGAGCTATAGAATAGAGTTATGGGAATAAGGACTTGAGGGACGCTTCTCCGCACCAAACTTTTTTATTTTCTTTATTTATTTTTTTAAGTAAGAAACTAATATCATTAAAAGCGTAAGGCGCCCCTTAGTACACTGGGAGTATACAAAGGAAATACTTAAATAGAATGAGAAAAGCAAGCAAAAAAGTCATCAAAACTAAACGATAAAGAGTGCACATAAGGCGTAGTCCTAAGGTACAACGTATAGTAAAACGAGGGTAAAATCTCCTTCAAGGTACTTTCTAAATCTTCAAAGATCTTATTGTTCATTTCCTTTTGTAAACACCAAAAGAGGCAAATATGCGTCATTTTTCACACTGTAGCGCTCATTGGCCTTCCAGAGGACCACCAACAAGCAAGCAAATCGATAACCCGTTTGGGCATAACCCAAGACATTCCGAAACGACTGAAGAGAGTACTTCACAAAGCAGAAGCCACGTCGCAGTGAAGGAGGAGATGGTCCACGGATTCCCCATTTTTTTTTATTTTTTTTTTACATATAACATCTGTTTATCACGATAATATGTTGCTTTATGAGATTATCCAAGGTAAGGATCTTGCCAAGAGTTGCTGACCACATAAAAAAGGCCGCCCTTGAAGGAGCCTAAGTGCGCCAAACATTTTTCCAGGGAAAGCGGCTACCTCTTGAGCAAGGCAAGGAGTAAAAGGACTTGACATTGAATAAACCTTTTTTGGAGGAAACCCACCACATCTTGTCTTCGCCACCTCTACGCACTTTAACTGAATGCAACGCCTGGAGAAAGGAAGCAAAAAATCTACCTCCCAATCGGGAGCCTCCCTGGTAAAGCTCACATTCCACTGGTTGGAATGGCTCAAAAACTCCAAATTATTTGCAACCGAGTTGTCATTCACAAGAGCAATACCAAATAAGGTTGGAAAAGTTACCTTAAGAGCCGTGTCCCCACACCACAAATCATGCCAAAAGCTATTCTTGTTTCCATCTCCTACAACAAATCTAGTGAAGCTTGAGAATGAATCCCAACCTTTTCTGATGTTCTTCCACACCCCCACCCCAAAGGCGCTTGTTGGCTCAAGAGAGCACCATTCGCCCCATAAGCTGTCGTATTTGGAAATCCCCCACTACTCTCCACCATGCATCTCTCTTAGTCCCATAGCGTCACAACCATTTACCTAGCAGAGCGCGATTGAACAGCATCAAATTTTTGATCCCCAACCCTCCCTCAAAGATCGAAAAGCAAACCTTGGCCCAGCTAACTAGGTGATATTTAAATTCTTCGCCTAACCTCCCTGGAAAAAGTCGCGTAGGAGCTTCTTAATTCAATTGGCCACACTAGCAGGAATGGGAAAGAGAGGTAAGAAGAGGAAAGCAAACCTTGGCCCAGCTATCCAGGTGATATTTAAATTCTTCGCCTAACCCTCAACCAGCATGAATGGGGAAGAGAGATAAGAAATACGTAGGTAGATTGGAAAGGGTGCTCTTGATAAGGGTAACCCTGCTATCCTTAGACAAATAAAATCTTTTCCAACTGGCCAACCGATGCTCAATCTTTTTCACAATGCCATCCCAAATAGACTTGGTCTTGTCACACGCCCCTAGCGGCATACCAAGATACTTTAGGGGCAGAGAGGAAGTCTTGCAGCCCAAGATGTCAGCCAACTCAGCCACATTATCCACGTTGCCCACATGAACCAAGACTGATTTGGCCAGGTTAACCTTTAAGCCAGATACAACTTCAAAGCATAATAAGAGGACACAGATAGCAAAGATGATCATTGTTGGCTTTACAAAAAACCAAAGTATCATCTGCAAACAACAAGTGTGAGATATTAACCACGAGGAGCCTAGATCCCACAAAAAAGCCTGAGAGACGACCCCTGTAAACAGTAAAGAAAACATTTTGCTCAAAGTCTTCATGACTACTACGAATAGAAGGGGAGAAAGAGGATTGCTCTGTCTCAACCCACGAGAACTACTGAAGAAACCTGACGAAGATCCATTAACCAAAACGGAGAAGTGCACCGAAGAAATGTAGTGTGCTATCCATGAGACCCATTTCTCCCCAAAACCACTCCTGCTCAACATGTACAATAAGAACTTCTAATTGATGTGATCAAAGGCCTTCGTAATATCCAGTTTGCAAAGCATCCTCAGGAATACCAGACTTGATACGGCTATCTAAACATTCGCTGGCAACGAGGACCGAATCCAGGATTTGTTGACCTTTAACAAAAGCGTTATGAGGCTTTGAGATGATCTTCTCCATAACACGTCTCATTCTATTAGCAAGAACTTTAGCAATGATCTTGAAAACGCCACTAACAAGACTAATAGGCCGGAAATCCGTGAGTTCAATCGCCCCAGAAGTCTTTGGTGTAAACTAAATACAGAATTAGGGTAAAAGCTTTAGGCGCTGAATAATGTTTATTGATATTGATGCAGTATATATAGAGTTACAGGCTGCCATGTATATATGGCATATTATACAGTAGTTATTCTATTCTATAATTACAAGGGTTTAAATAAGGAATAAGTATCATGTCCTCATAGGCAATATAGCCGTTGGCTGAGGTGGAGTTAATGAGAGATATGGAGGAGATAATTGGTTGTCTAATTTAGGAAATCTTCCTAACGGCTCTAGGGTTTGTTTGTGAGCTGTAGTAGCGGCTAGGGTTTCTGTAGAGGGTTCGGCGACTAGGGTTGTATCCTTAACACCCCCCCGCAAACTGATGGGAGGAACGACCGGAAGTTTGGTACGCAAGCAGCAGAACCGATCAGCATTGAGGCCTTTGGTGAAGATGTCAGCTACTTGATCAAGTGTGGGGATGTATCGAAGTTGGATGTCTCGGTTGGTTACTTTTTCCCGTATGAAATGGATGTCAACTTCAATATGTTTGGTGCGGGCGTGGGAAACCGGATTGGAGGCTAAGGATAGTGCTCCGGAATTGTCACACCAAAGAGTTGGTGGAGACGGAAGTGAAACCTGCAGTTCTCGGAATAGCATACGGAGCCAGTAAAGGTCTGAGGTGGCAAGGGCCATTGCACGGTATTCGGCCTCTGTGCTGGATCGGGAGACGATGTGTTGCTTTTTGGCAGACCATGAGATGAGGTTGGAGCCGAGGAAGATGCCAAAGCCAGTGGTGGAGCGGCGGTCGTCAGGGTTACCAGCCCAGTCAGAGTCACAGAATCCGGTTAGGTGGAGGGAGCCTGGGGTGTAGTGAAGGCCGAAATCAATGGTGCCTTTGAGATACCGAAGCACCCTTTTAGCTGCAGTCCAGTGAGTGGATGTGGGGCTGTGCATATGCTGGCACAGTTGGTTGACAGAGTAGGCGATGTCTGGACGAGTGAGGGTGGCATATTGGAGAGCTCCAACGATTTGGCGATATTCAGAAGGATTGGGAAGGGCGTCTCCATCAAACTTGGACATTTTGGAGCCGGATGTGCAGGGGGTGCGATAAGGCTTGGAGTCAAGCATGCTGGCACGGATGAGAACGTCCTGGATGTATTTGGATTGCCGTAGGTGTAACCCAGAGGAGTCGCGGGTAGTCTGGATTCCAAGGAAGTAGGAGAGTGAGCCGAGATCTTTGATAGCAAAGGCAGCTTTGAGCTTGGTGATGATGGACTGAATGGTGACCGGATTGTTACCTGTAATAATAATATCATCCACATACACTAAAAGGAAAATGTGAGAACTGTTAGAGTGATATAAAAATAGGGAAGGATCGACTTGTGAGCTAGAGAAACCAAGATCGAGTAAAGTTTGAGAGAGACGGGTGAACCAGGCCCGAGGAGCCTGTTTAAGGCCATATAAAGCCTTGCGCAATTTGCATACATGATGGGGGAAGGCAGGGTCCACAAAACCTTGTGGTTGCTCCATGTACACATCTTCATCAAGTAATCCATGGAGGAAGGCGTTGGAGACATCGAGCTGTTTGAGGGTCCAGTTGAAGGTAATGGCTAAGACTAAGAGTAGACGAATGGTGGCGGGTTTAATGACGGGACTGAAGGTGTCATGATAATCAATACCGCAAAGTTGGTCAAAGCCTTTGGCGACGAGGCGAGCTTTGTAGCGTTCGACAGTGCCGTCCGGATTCTGTTTAATTTTAAACACCCATTTGTTGCGAACAACATTTTGGTGCAAAGGACGAGGACATAAGGACCAAGTGTCATTGTGTAAGAGAGCTTGAAATTCAGTAGTCATAGCAGTAGCCCATTCGGGTTTAGAGGCTGCCTGCTTATATGAAGATGGTGCGGGTGGAAGAATGACAGATGTGAGTGTAACGAAGGGGTGTCTGCTGAGGAAGGAGGTGAAGCCAGGGAATGATCTGGGTTTGGAGGAGCCAGTAAGGGAACGAGTGACGGGACGGTTACTTGGAACGAGAAGGGGAGCAGGGTTAGGGGAGGGAATGGAGACAAGGCTGGGTTGAATAGGGGAGAGAGGGTTGGGAGGGGCGGGTAGGGAAGGAGGGATAGGGGGAGAGATGGGGGATGATGGAGTGGAGTCAAGGGTTGGGGAATGAGTGGAGGGGGAAATGGGAGGTTGTGAGGAAGGAGTTGAGGGCAGGTGGGTGGATAGTTGGGCAGGTTGAAAGAGGATCGGAGTTGCTGGAGGTGTAGTGATTGTGCAGGAACCGGATGGGAGAGTTGAACTCTTAGAGGGGAATTTTGATTCATCGAACACAACATTGCGGGAGAGGTATACTTTTTGGGATTGGGGTTCAAGGCAACGGTAGCCGCGTTGGTTGGCTCCATAGCCAAGGAAGATGCAAGGTTTGCTTCGATAAGTAAGTTTGTGGGAGGCATACGGGCGAAGGAGTGGATAACATAGGCATCCAAAGCTTCGGAGAAGTGTGTAATCGGGTTCCTTCTTGAAAAGAGTGGAGAAGGGAGACTGGTTTTGAAGGACTGTGGTGGGTAGTCTGTTAATAAGGAAGACTGAAGTGAGGAAAGAATCGACCCAGTACTTGGCAGGGAGACCGGACTGGGCAAGGAGAGTTAAACCAGTTTCGACGATGTGGCGGTGCTTTCTCTCAGCAACGCCATTCTGTTGAGATGTGTGGGGGCATGTGAGGCGATGAAAAATGCCATTGTTACTTAGAAATTGTTTGAAGGCAGTGGAGGTGTATTCTCCACCATTATCGGATTGAAAATACTTAATTTTGGTGTCAAATAAATTTTCAACAAGCAATTTGAATTTGATAAAACAAGTAAGAACATCACTTTTATTAAGTAAGGGGTACAACCATGAAAAACGACTGAATTCATCAACAAAAATGACGTAAAACTTGCATCCACTCAAAGAAGGAACTGGGGAGGTCCAAACATCCGAGTGAATGACTTCTAAAGGCTGAGTAGACCCCCTGGTGGCTGCTGAATAAGGTAACTGCTTGGACTTGCCAAGTTGGCAGGACTCGCACACTGAGGGGGTACTGACTGGACCAAGGAGAGGAAGATGATGATGACGAAGGAGATACTGAAAAACTGAAGTAGAGGGATGGCCCAACCGTTGGTGCCAAACCATGTCATTGGTTTTGACACCAAGGAAGGCAGTGAACCCACTGCATTTATTGGAGGAGTGATGATTCAAAGGAATGGGGTAGAGCCCATTTTCACTGGGACCGTGGAGTAGAATTGTTCCTGTCAAGTTGTCCTTCACAGTAAAGTCAACATCAGTAAGAGCAAACCAACATTTATTATCTTTGCAAAATTTATTAATAGATAGTAAGTTGGCTGAAGCAGTAGGGCAGTGTAAGATATTTTTAAGGAGAAAATTGTGAGAAGTAGATGTAGGGGAATTAACTAAGGAAGAACCAATGTTTTGAATATGCAAACCTGCGCCATTTCCTACACCAACAGTGTCGGATCCATCAAAGGGTTGAGCATTGGTGAGATTGGAGGATTCTGCAGTGACGTGCGTGTTGGCTCCAGAGTCGGCTAGCCAGTCTTGAGTGACAAATTCTTCATTGGCTTGTGCTGTCATGGCAGCGAGCTGCACTGGGGGATGGCGCCCTTGGTATGCATAATCCATGCGATGGTAGCAGTCCAACGCACGGTGGCTTGTTCTTCCACATATCTGGCAGGGGGAGTATTGGCGTGGAGAGGAAGAGGATACGGGAATAGGATTCTCAGTAGTAGGACGAGGTGGAGGAGGAGGGGGTTGATATCTGGGAGAAAAGGGAGGATTGTGTCGAGGGGAGAATGGAGGATGGGAGAAACGATTATGGGGTGAAGAGTGACGATATTGACCAGATGGTTTGGGAAATTGAGTTTTTCTGAGGCTCGGATTGTTGCTGTAGGATGGTTTGGAGCGGTGTGCATGGAGTGCAAAGGATCCAGTTTCAGGGGTTAAGGCTTGTTGTTGATTCTGGAGTAGTATTTCATGGCTTAGCAACTCGGATTGAAAGTCATGGAATGTGGTTTCTCGATCACGTAGGGAGAAGGCAGTAACAAAAGGGTTAAAAGTAGGGTTGATACCGTTAATAATGTAGGAAATAAGATCATCATCGTCGACGGGTTTACCGACAGCGGAAAGTTCATCAGCCCACGACTTGGCTTGATTGAGATATTCGGTGCACGACTTAGTCCCCTGCTGCAAGCTTTGCAACTGACGCTTGAGATGGGAGATGCGTGATTTAGATTGACCAGCAAACCGTGTGGACAGAGAGGTCCATGCAAGCCTCGATGTGTTCAAACCGTACATCGAGGGCACAAGAGAAGGTGCTAAAGAGCATATGATGAGACTCAGGAGCTGTTGGTCTCGTCTCAGCCATGTAACATAGGCTGGGTTCGGAATCTGAGCGTCACCAGTGGTATTGGCGACGGTTCTGGGCGGACAGGGATCGGTTCCATCGAGTAGGCCTTGGAGATCATAACCACATAGGATTGGTTGAAACTGAGCAACCCAGCCTAGGTAGTTAGGACCTTCCAGTTTGATGCTGCCGAGTTGAGTAACATTGGGCAGAAAATTGGTTTCAGCAGTATTTGTGTTGGCCATGGGAAAGCGTTGGCTATTGGTAGGCTCTGATACCATGTAAACTAAATACAGAATTAGGGTAAAAGCTTTAGGCGCTGAATAATGTTTATTGATATTGATGCAGTATATATAGAGTTACAGGCTGCCATGTATATATGGCATATTATACAGTAGTTATTCTATTCTATAATTACAAGGGTTTAAATAAGGAATAAGTATCATGTCCTCATAGGCAATATAGCCGTTGGCTGAGGTGGAGTTAATGAGAGATATGGAGGAGATAATTGGTTGTCTAATTTAGGAAATCTTCCTAACGGCTCTAGGGTTTGTTTGTGAGCTGTAGTAGCGGCTAGGGTTTCTGTAGAGGGTTCGGCGACTAGGGTTGTATCCTTAACATTTGGGATTAGAGCAATGAAAAGAGGCATTGAGGCTTTTCACAAATTTGCTATGAGCATGAAAATCAGAAAAGACCCCCATGATATAAGTCTTGATCACATCCCAGCAGTCGTGGAAGAAAGCCATGGGGAAGCCATTAGAACTTGGAGCCTTATCTCTGTTCATACCTTTCACCACCTCTGAGACCTCCCTCTCCTCAAAAGGAAGTTCTAACCGAGAGGCCTCCTTCGCAACTATGGAGTTGAAAGTAAGGTCATCCAACCTAGGTCGCCAATTGTATTATTCTGAAAATAAGGTCTCATAGAATTGAACAATGTGATCTCTGATAGCCGGTTGATCAGAAGAAATTGTGCCGTTTATAGACAACGATTCTATGGAGTTGGATATCCTGTTCGAGTTTGCAATTTGATGAAAGAATGAAAGCAAGAACCATCCCCTACTCTATAAGAGACCAAGTTCGAGAAACACTCCCAACCATTTCTGATATTCTTTCAAAGACCCACCCCATATGGCGCTTGAGTTCCCTCATAATGCTAGCCCCCTTCTCTGTATCCCATATTTCTCCATAATTACCCGTCTCCCTAAGGAATTCTCTTGTGCAAATCTCCAAAGCCATTTACCCAGCAAAGCTTTATTAAATAACATGAGGTTTTTCACACCCAACCCTCCTCTAGGAAGTGGGGAGCAAACTGTATTCCATTTCACCAGATGGAGCTTACGCTCTCCTTTGAAACCATCCCAAAGAAAGTCCCTTTGGATGCATCTAATCTTCTGACTATAGCGCTTGGCAAGTGGAAAAGAGACAAGAATTACGTAGATAAGTTGAAAAGGGTGCTCTTGATAAGGGTTAATCGTCCTCCTCGAGACGAATGGATTTTCTTCGAACTTGCCAATCTTTTTTCTATTTCCTCAATTACCCCATCCCAAATAGCTTGAAATGAGCACCCAGGGGGAGACCCATATATTTCAATGGCACAGAAGAAATACTACAGCTCAGAATTGACGCCAACTCTTCCTGATTCGGAACATGGCCCACTGTAACTAATTCTGATTTCTGAAGGTTAATCTTCAAACCTGAAATAGCCTCAAAACACAGGAGGATATGATCCAGATTAAGAATCTGGTCTCAATCTGCATCACACATAATAAGAGTGTCATATGCAAAAAGAAGGTGAGAGATCTCCAAAGAGATAAATGTTATGGAGATTGAAATGGAATCCAGATAAATATCCCCCACTCGTAGATCGAGATAGCATCCTTTTTTTTTTTTTTGATAAGTTAAATTTTATTGAAAAAACCCCTAAGTACATTGGAAGTATACATAAGGAGAATCAAAGCTCACCCACGAAAACTCAACTAAAATCCCAAAAGCTAGAATAAGACCCCGAAAAACAGCCAAAAAGCAACCCACAAAAGAACCCAGAGCACCTAAGGAACAACCCACAAACCTCCAAGGCAAACAACCGTACAACATGAGGGCCTTGTCTTTCCTACACCTAGAAGAAGCTTTAGTGTCGCCATAATTGACAGAACTTTGCAGATTTCGAAGCTCCCTCTTTCCTTTGCGCTTCTTCTTCCCTTCACTGGCTTCACACTTATAGCTCAATCATCTCGCCCCAGATCGCCCTGTACCTTTTACTGTGATCTTCAGACACCGGCTACATCGTGCACACCCTTTCCCAAAGCTCATCAACCTTCTTCCAAGCCGCCTTCTCCCAATTTTCGTTAAAAACCTGGGATTGGGAGAAGCTTGAATCCCTAGACAAAACACTTTGCCAGGTGTTGTAAAGAACCTCCTCAAGAGAGTCCTCCTCTGGAAGCATAGAAGCTGTAGAAATAGCCCCAGGAATTGTCGACAGCGAGATCATCGGCCCAGAAGACGCCGGAACAGGACCAGGGGAAGGACCATTGGCATCCTCCGGCGAAGACAAACCAAGAGGTGGCGTCGACGATGGCTTCGGCTGAAGAGGGCACCCAAAACAAATCGATGACGCCGGACCCGCGACCTCAGTGGCACTTGACGAGGCAATCTCCAAACCCCTAGAAGGAGATCGAACCAGAAACAACCCAGAAGACATCTTCGACGTCGACTTCGGCTTGTTACTCGACGGACAGGGAGCTCTAGGTTTTGGCAGAAATCGGGCCACGCAAAAACCGAGATGTTTTCCACCCAGCCCAAACCCGAAAAACCGGTTCCGAAATAGGAGAGGCGAGAGTGGATACCCTTGGTGAATACCTTTGGAGCTTGCAAAGAAACCCTGTGGGTTGCCATTGATCAAAACATATTGTGGAAATACATGCGGATATCCAATTCCTCCATTTTGAACTAAGCCAAGATGCCCTAGAAGATAGGAAATGAACTCCCAGTTGACACTTTTTCCAAATCCAAATTTCAGTCTACTGTCCAGACATTCATTGGCTATAAGAACTGAATCCATAATTTATCTCCCCCTATGATTAGAAATGAGCAAACTGAACACCTCCCTCATTCTAATAGCTAGAACCTTAGCCACAATCTTATAAACACTCCCCACCAGGCTAATTGGTCTGAAATCCCTTCCAACTGCCCAATCTTTTTAGGGATAAGGGCGAGGAAAGTAGCATAGGCTCTTCTCGAACAAATCATGTTTTTGAAAATTATGGAACACCATAAGATCATCCTTCACTATCTCCCAACAAGATTGAAAAAAAGCCAATAGTGAATCCATCTGGCCCCGGTGCTTTGTCAGCATCCATACTACGTAACACCCAATAGACTTCCTCCTCTTGAAACGGCCTTTCCAGCAACTCGCTTTTCCCGCCTCTAATAAGGGAAACTCCAAACCATCAAACTTGGGCCTCCAAGGGGTTGTTTCTGTAAAGAGATTCTTGAAATGTTGAGTGATAGTATTATTAATCACCTCTTGTTCAGAGGTTTCTGAACCATCGATGCTAAGATTCCTCCTGTGGGAGTTGGTGAGGTGGTGGAAAAAACTCGTATTTTGTTCCCCTTCTTTCAACCAAGTTGCCCTTGATTTCTAACTCCAGCTAGCTTCTTGCATAAGCACTACTTTCTCCAAGTCTGTTTTCAACGTAGCCCTCTTAAGTATCTCTTCTTGTGCGAGAGACCTAATTGGAAAAGTCATATATGGGAATGGTTTGTGGACTTGTGTCCTTGTTATAAAAGTCTATACTAGGAAATCATAAACATAAAGAGAATAAGAGATTGGATAGTTTACTAGAACTTGTGATATGAGAATAGCCAGTTAATTATAATAGGTTCATAATTTATTTTATTTTATTTACAAGTAAAGTGGTTCATAATCTAACTAACTAAAATTCTAGGAACAGGTCAAGTGTGATATTGGAAGATATATTTGGATTAACTCAAGGGAAACTAGAGGAAGATAAATACTAGACTTTATATGATCTTGTAGAGGAAAATAGCGGAGGACATTAAAGATTGTGATTTAAATGGTCGTGAAATGTAAGATAATGGATTGCATTAAAGGATACATGTGGATTATGGATGTGAAAGAAGAGTTTGGCATGGGATTCAATCTTGGAACCTTTGATGACATTTGATCTTAATAGTAGACATGTTTCAAAGAGGAATTAAAAAGAAAATGCTTTTGAAATAATTCAAACACTATCTGTAATGAAGTTTTGTTTACAAGGTAGTGAGAACCAATTCTAAGTGGGACGAGACGACTAGGTGTTTTATAGGAGTAGCAAAAGAAAATTTTCAAGAACTGAGGTGATTATGATGGCGCAATGATATGATCTTTATCATATCATATTATCAGGCTTGGAAAGCGAAAGCACTCTTAAGAAGGAAGGTGCAGGTGGCACCTATTCAGGATAAGTTGATAAACTTCCTAGATGATTATCTGCATAAAAGAGTGTTTTGGTTAGTTGAAGGGCTGTAGATGGTTCATGTTGACTCTGATGTGGAGAGATCATGGTGTTGTTGAGTTATAAATTATAGTGCTTAACTAAATATGGGAAAGACAGTTTGGAAAATATAATTTGGCAAAAGAATTTTAAAACGCGGTTAGGGTTAATTTTAATGTTGATCTTCATCATAAAGTTAGGTATGAAGGATGAGTAAAATATCTATACCCACTTTCTTGGATGAGGGAAAGTTGAAGTCTTGACCAAATGTTATAAATATTTCACATTTAAGGTGAGTGAGTTTAGTGAACAAGAATTCATCAAAAAAAAAAAGAAAAAAAAAAGAAGTTAAGTGAACAAGAATGATATGACAGAAAGGTAAAAGATTAAGGTGTTTTTTCATTAATGTTTTTTTTTTTTGAAGCAGTTTTTTCATTAATGTTGAAAACCTATAGAAGACTTCACTCTAAATGAACAATATCTACCCTATATGTGATTGCTCTTCTTCCTCTCTGTTTCCCTTTTGGTGGGTTGATCATCCATAAGGAGGAGACTGAGAGGACATTGATTAAGTGTTATTAAGTCTGAATACGTATCGAGGTGAAGGAAAAGTTTTATGAGCCAGCTAGGTAGTGCCAACCGTATTTCATGGTTCAGAAATGCTTTGCAATCCATTACAATTTCCCAGATGAAACTTAATTGTAGCCGAAATGAGTGTTTTGATAGATTGGTGGAAAGAAAGATGAGCATGAATAGATTCTTTCGAGGGCATATGTTGAGGAGACTATTGAAACTATTTATGTGGGAAGGGGATGTCGTGCAGTTCTTATGTGAAGGGAAAAATTGCTTAGCTTAAGAAAGGGCAAGTTTCCAGGAAATAAGTTGGCGTAACACCTGAACATTGCATCTTATTGAGATGATTTAGGATGTTTACTTCAATCCAACACTTTATATCTACTCATCTGCACAATTACCTGCAGAAAGCATTTCCTTAATAAAAAATCATGGTGAAATAGGAAAAACCAAATGAAATAAAAGAAAGAAACTGAAGTGTAAGTTACATTGTTTGGACTGAATAATTGCTCCTTGTACGAGCTTGTTTTTTGCTGAAAATGTGACCATCCTTGAGGAAAACTAATTATGGGTTTTCATTTGTATGACGGGTGTTCATGAAACTTCATGTCTTCCATTAGATTTTCTTTTGATGAATGTATTGATTGTCCGGATATGGATTACGTAGTTTGGTGGCCTAATAACTCTGTTTCTCTTGCATTATAACAGGCAGTGCAAGTGAAAATTACAAAGTTGACTTGAATGTCCAAGTTGATGCTTCTGGAGATGATGAGGATGATATAGACTGGGAGGAAGGTTGAAGAGTTCTTCCCTTATAGATGGATTGTCACGACTTTATTTTACCTGTGAGGTATCCAGGATCCAAGGTGTGATCAGCACAAATGTGTCTTTTAACCTGTATTTTCTCAGTGTTGCCGTGTTATAGCCGTAATACAATGTTTTCTTGGTCTTGGTTTTGTTTGCAATGCCTGGATTCATGCTGATTTGTTGAGACTGATAAGCACCAAAAAAATGCATGGCATTGTTAGCAATGATTGTTTAGTGAAGACATCAGTAAGAGCATCTCCAATATGAGTAGCCAAAATAACTATTAAAAAAGTATAAATTTTTTACTTTAGTTATTTATTTTTCTATACACACTCCAACAGATTCTCTATTTTCTTTAAATATTGTGTGGGAGAGTGAAAGAAAGAGGGAGAGAGAGAGAGAGAGAGAGAGACTGAAAACTGACATGCACTGTTTTTTCTTCTTTCAGGCCCTGCCATGGGAAAGAGTGTTTTTGCTTGCACACATGGTTTATTATTCAGCTAAAATCTCCAGCTAAAATGATAGAATTTCCAGATTGGGAACATGTCCAGCTAAAATCTCAACTCCGTCAGAGCTGACTCTAGCGTTGCTGAGATTTAGATGGTACACTTACTCGTGTTTAGGAATTCAAGAGATGACAAATTTGGTAACTATGTGATGTTGGGTCCAAGCTATATTAAGTGGTGGAGGAATGGTGTGAGTAATTCTAGAAGTCCTTCTTATATTCCTCCAAATATGTTGTAGCTTTTAAAATCATCATTTTATTAAAATTTAATAGTAATCCAATGGTGGTTTTAAAAGCCACATCATTATTAGAAAGACAAAAAAGACTTTTAGCATTACTTGAATGGGTGGTTGCATGAGAATGTTGATGATATTCATCATTCCATAGTTGTTAATTTTGACAAATGTTATTTTGTATTCGTTTGTGGCATTGTCAATCTACCATTGGATTTTTTTTAATTGAGATTGATTTAAAGGTAGATTGACAATGTCACGTCAGCGGAGAATGATAGAGAAAGACAAGAGAATACCAACTAACATATCTCAAAATTAAAAGCTAATGAATGTATATTAAGGTGACGTGTCATCACTGGTGATAAAGTGGCTAACATTTGTCTTCCAAAAACATAAACATGAGAAAATTTTATAAGAATGAAGAAAATGAAAAAGTCATAAAGAACTATGGGGATTCTCTTTTAAGAGAAGTATCTTATACATAATTTAGGGAACAATGAATGTGAATTAGGTTTAACTTCCTCTGTTTTGAGTGGTTGATGAAGCCTCTACTGCTGCTTTGAACCATTCTCATCCTCATAACCATAAGCATGGGCCAAGAGTTCAGGGCTCTTATTGTTTAAATTGTTGATTATTTTAAAATTAAAAGTGGATTAAAAATAATAAATTTAATTAGTATTATCATATCTTGATTGACAAGGTGAGACTATAAGAGCATTTTATTGAACTAGCTAAAGCAATTCTTTAGCTACATTTTAGTTCGAACCCTTAAAATTACCCCTGCATTGAACTAGCTATTGTTTCAATAATTTTGAAGTTTGCAACTAGCTATTATAGCATTCTTCAAAAAAAAAAAAAAATTATTGATTTTTGTACTCTTCAAATATGAAGAGCAAATGCGGAGAGAGAGAAATATGAGAAAAAAAAAACACCACAATGTTCTATGGGCTGGTGGCATGCGTTGATCTGCAAGAATCAGACGATGAGTTGGTTTCAAGGTACATTGAAGATATGAAACAACAGTTTTAAGACCCTTTGATATTGTTTTTATCTTGTTAATATATCTAAAGCCCATTAAAGGGCCTTGCATTGGACAAAACTATATAGTAGGCTATTGGGGGTAGTAGTTGCACAAACTCCACACCCCCCAATTGCAATATTGCAATATTGTGTTCCCATAATGAGGTTCCTATGTTGCTTGCGAGTAAGACATTTTTTGCACCCCATAAGCCTGAAGGGGATTAGGCGACACAATAATGTCTTCCAGACTAACTTGTAACATTGGGGGAAAAGTATGCAGACTCATAGTTGAGTTAAAGAGTTGTGAGAATATGGTTTATGAGAAGGATGTTCAGAAATTGGGGTTGAAGATAGAGAAACATTCTGGTCTCTATAGATTGGCTTCGCTCGAGAAAGAAAATGAGGTAACGGTTTCAAAACGTTGCTTAGAGCATTCCTATCGGATTATCTATATTTACCTTTGGACTAGAATAGATAACAAAAACCTCAAAAACCTACTCCAATCCTTTGGATTATCTAAATAAAAGTTAGAATAGATTTTTCATCCATTTGTGAATAGTGCAACTCTACATGTGGAGTTGCACTATTCACATATTTAAAATTATTTTATTATTTTTCTTTCACCATTTGTCTTCTTTTACAATTAAAAGAATATTTAATTGTAAAAATGCTTATTTTAATAAAATAGAGAGAAAAAAAATTAGATAATCGGATGGAATATGCATTTTAAAACTCATCAGCTAAACTAAATAAAGTGAGTTTTGATTAACTATTTTAAATTGAGATATACATAATCGAATGGGAATGCTGTTAGTAACGTATTCGATTGAGTCAAAATATCGAGATAATTTATAGTGTGATGTGGTTACAATGAATGCTTGTCACTTTTTGTTGAGTGGATCATGATGGGAAGAGCAACACCTGCAGTTTTATATTTGATAAGGTGAAAGTAGTTCTATCGAGTAAGGAGGTTAAGTCCAAACCCTCTAAGGGGGAAGGTAAAAATATTTTAGCAAGGAAATAGTTTGTAGATGAGATGCTAGAATTTAGGGTGTGTTTGTGTTGATAGGTAAGGAGAGTGGTAAGGGTGGATTAGCACCAGAGCTTGTGAAACGTTTGTTTGGATGAGTTTGTTGATGCATTTCCTGTGGATTTACATGAGGGGTTACTACCTTTAGGGGACATATGACATCAAATTAATTTGGTGTCTAGCTATAGTCTGTGTAATCATCTCATTACTCCATGAGCCCTAAGAAGCATGAGGAGCTTAGGTGTTAAGTGGACGCCTTTTGGTGACGAAATGAAACGTTTTTGAAGAACTTTTCAAAATAAAAATCACTATGGGTGCCCCTAGATTTGAATAGTAAAAATGATTAACCTTAAGAGTTACTGTCACTACTTCTCAAATTAATTAACTCAGAAAACTATTCTAAACACTCTGATACACTTATTAGAGTGAATAAAATATCGGAATGCGAAAAATAATGATCCCAGCAACAATTTAATACCTCAAAAACATCTTATAAACAATTACAACCCAAAATCCATAAAAGAATATCAGCAACTAACTATCTAAAAATACATCATTGAACTTTATAAATTTTGAAATACAACAAAACTGTCTACAGTTCTCGCTCCACATCCCAAGCGTGACGAAAAACTCTAAGCTTCAAGTCGATCTAGTACCTGCTAAACTGTAGGACAAATAAATGTCCCACATGTGGGAAAGTAACAATTGCGTAAATCCACAACTTTGTAAGTAAATATTACATAGATATAAACTATAAAATAAGCCCTCATGAAAGTCTCAAAACGACTTCTCATGATACTATGCCAAGTGGAGATTTTATAAAATAGAGCATGACTCATGATAATTTCACTTTGAGGAAATAAAAATAGTTGAATTTAAAACATAATATTTCACATATTCCATTTACAATATCACCATGATTATCATCTCATCACATCATATTCTCATTCTATAACATCATCATACCTATATATTAACCTTCATAAGGTGGAGGTTATCTTACTATTCCGGGACCCGTTTTCAAGTGATCCGTAACATACTAATGCATGAAGTACCATAACTACCGGTACACAAATATCGTGATATACTTGTACATTATCCCTTGTACAATAGAGGTTAGCATAACATATCGGATTCCCATATAGGTAATTTGTAAAATACATGTACCCCCGCCACAAGGCACGGTAAACATACCGCTATGCCATCATATCGGTACCCCATTACAAGGTAACCGTAGCCCATATCTAAGGCTCGTGATCATCGAGCCATCGTAATGCATATCGACACTTCATTACATGGTAGCCATACTCATATCAGAAAACCCGTTAGCGAGTAATCCGTAATCCATACTAACTCCCCCCCCCCCCCCCCCCCCCCCCCCCTCTTGGGGTAATTGTAACTCATACCAACACCTTTATTGGGTAACTGTAAATCTCATACTGTACCGACTCCCTAATGAAGGTAGTTGTAAATCTCATTACATACATTTGAACATTTCCATAATTTCTCATCATTAAAACATGCTTGGTAAATAAAACATCATTCGACTTTCAAAACATAAATCATGCAAATGAAATATGATTAGGGCTCATATCATGTCAGAAAATCATATGTTTTCATGCTTTGAGAAAATCTCTAGGTTTCATTTACCATCTCATGCATAAATATTTCCATCTACCTCTTTAATCAGTTTACTTATCTTGAACGCTTAGATCCAATCTATGACATAATAAAATATCTAACTTCCTAAGCTTGTGAAAAGAATTGAAAGAACACAAATATTGCTTTGGAACTGACAAAGAGTGTCAGTTTCGGTCTTCTTCCACGTCTCCCCTTCACTTTCAAGTTCTTGGAGGTTGAGAGCCTGTTTAGCAAACCGTTCTTCATAATATTTCTTTGCCTTTTTTTCCCATCAACTACAGTGGACCCACGTGACAAACTGGTCAAGACACTGGAACCAACGGCATCAGATATGCCCACTAAAACACTAAACATTTTTGAATTTCTAACCTTTTACCCCGTTAATTTCCCCCTCTCCTTCCTCACATCTCTCCATTATTAACCCAACTACCAAATAAATCACCCTTTGTATTTGATTCGACGGAAATCTCATTTTGATCTCCCCATCACCTCACTCTGTAAACCAGTGTTGAACAAGACTTTGCATCACCTTACCAGCTGTACAGCTCTCCCTTTACATAAACGTTTGCCCCTTACCCTCATTTGAAGCTTGGGGAAGCAACGGGTTCGAAATTTTACATCCTTTGGCAAGAGAAAACCTGCATTGAGAAGCATCCATCCGGGTAGAGCAACTTTAGGGACCAAGGTGCAGCATCGGTCTGCAAGTGTCCGGTTTACACGTCCAGTGACAAGATCACAGAGCAAGGTTCGTTTCCTTATTGCGTATATGTTTTTTGCCTAGATTTATGCTCTTGAGTTTGGGAATACAACCTATTTGGATGCTCTGTCTAGTTTTCATGTTTTGGTGATGGGTAGTTTAGGTTGAATGAGTTGTATACATGCAGATTAGAATTGGGGGCTCTAGCTGGTTGCAATGCATTTTGGTTGTTTTAATTGGTTTGTGTTTGGCTATTACTTGGTTTCCTAGTGTATTTAGTGTTAGTTAATTTTCTTAAAGTTCTTAAGTTCTTAACTATTGTAGGCAGACTGTATATTTGCATATTTTGTTGCCTTTTACAGAAACAATGGTGTGGATCTAAACTTTTGATGGCAAAATGTAAACCACAAAGAATTTTTTGAAACTAAAACAAATCATGTGGGACAAACAATAATGATTCAAAACAGCAACTTCTAAGCACACTCTGCCAAAAAAAAAGAGCTTTTCCCAATACATAAAAAGAAGAAAATTGATAATTAAACAAAAGTAGAGTTTACCCACTATTTTCATTTCTCTGTTTTTAGTTACTTCAACCCTAGCATAGCACAAAGAAAGGCTTTGAGCCCAAAACAGAAGTAACATAACAGAAAATAAATAGGTAAATGAAAGGAAGCTGGTAGAAACTTGTTGATTAATTATTATTAGGAGGAAAAAATAGCATACCTTGACCTTGTGCAGGGTAGGGATATGCATACTTGGGGTTACTCATTTCTCCGCTAAACAAACACAGAGACAACCTTTGACCTGTGAATAACAAAGAGAACTGAAGGGTAATGAAAGTGAGAGTTTTGGAGAAGAGAAATCTTTGATATGTCTACTTTTTATTTCCAAAGGTCCCAGAGCTGGTTTCAGAATTCAACCAATACACACCCACTCCATGCATCAGCATCTCACATATATTGGCTTCTGGAAAAGTTATTGCATTATTATAGCAGTCTGATTTCATCTTGTTTTAGTATATGGAAATAAATAAAGCTCAATTGATAGTTGTTAAATGTCTATGACTCTATTTAGATGTACGATATCGGGACACCTAGGAAATCGCCAAGGAAGCACCATAATAGTGGTGCGGACAAGAACAAGTTTCCTGCAATAAGTTGGCCCCCAGAAAATAAAGAACACTTGGTCTTCACTTTGCTTTCGTTGGTCCAAAAAGGGGTTACATACCCATTCGGCCCTCACTTGTAGAAAATCACTAATGAATTGCATGGTCGTATTGGCTAGGTGCAATACACCAAACTTCAAGTGAAACATATGATAGATCGCTTGAAAGCCATCTATAAAGATTTTACCATGCTACTAAGCGGTAAGGTGGGTAACGGCTTCGGATGGGACCACACCACAAACACGGTCACAAATGGCGATGACAACTGGGAGCAGCTGAAACATGTAAGCAACAATTCGAAATCTTATTCTTCTTATAATTTTAGTAATCCTTATTTGTAACTAACTCACATTGTTTATTGTTTTATATTTTTTTGGTAGAACTTTGGGTCTCACAAATATTACAGATTCAAGTCTGGTCCACTGCCCCACTTCCCACGCCTACGCTAGCACACAAGACCCGTCAGACACCCCTCCAGAAGAGCGTGGCATTGAGAACCCTTACATTGACCTAAATTCGCCATGCGGCATCATTGAAGTGGATGAGAGTGAAATTAGTCCTCCGAGATAGATTCCACAAGGTAAGGGTAAGAGACGTGCCACACCGATGCAATCCTCCCGGAGTAGCAAGCGGACTGCCACAAGTGATGCTGCAACTGAAATTGACCGAATGACAGGTGAATGGTCCGCAATAAAGATGGATTGGGAGCGGAAGCAGCGCAAAGAGGGGGCATTAAGTCGTGGACCGGGTACGGTGCTTGATGCGATGGCAATCCTTAACGAAGTTACGGCAGAGCATCCTATCAAGGAAGTCAACTACTGGAAGGCGGCCCATACATTCCAAGACCGAGTTAAAGTCGAGATCTTCATTGGGACGGAGCCTAGTAAGAGGGTGGGATGGCTGCTTAGAGGAATTAACATGGACTTGTGATTTTCAGTCGTACTATTTAGGAGGGTGGGATGGTTGCTTAGAAGGATTAACATGGACTTGTGATTTTCGGTCGTAACATTTAGTTATCTGTTTATTTTCCTAGTTTAAGTATCTAAGTAGGAGAAGTACTACGGTTGTTTTAATTATTTAACTTGTTTATTTCTAACATTTTAAGTATCTAAGTTGGAGAAGTATTATGGTTGTTTTAATTATTTAACTTGTTTATTTCTAACATTTATTTCCCAGTTTAATATTACTAAATGTTGCTTCTAATTTACATGGTTTACTCATTTTGGTTGTTTTAATTATTTAACTTGTTTATTTCAAAAAGGCCATCAAGTCTTACTTTTTCATCTAAAATTGCCAGCCTTATTGATGATGATGTTAATTATGGTATGCAATGATTTTATGGAGATCAAATAAATTTTAAATTACATATGAAGGGTGATATTCAAATATTGTACAGAACAATGGGAAACAGGAAATAGACCCCTTAAAGTGAAGTAATTATCCATATAGGACATTATTTTTTCGATAAATCCCATTTTTCTAATTTGTGCATCCTCTACTCTTTGATTTTTAATTTTTTTAATAATTGTTTGTCCTCAAACACATAGAACATGTGCATTTCTTCAAGGTATTATGAATTTTAGACGAACATAGTAATAAGAAAGGCCTATTGAAGGTTATCAATAACAATATAGGCTTTTCCATAGAGGCTTCAATGTATGTTTAGAGAGAGAATCTTAGTGACAATAATGGAAAAGACCATAGAAATTATACTTGAAAAAAAGAACAGAAGAGACATTTTTGTTAGTGGCACACATTAAATATTTGTAAAATGGTAGGGAATGACTTCCTTAAGCCCAAACATCATGCAGAAATAGATAGTTTGGGATATAGACATTGCAAGGATAAACCAAAAGCAAAATGTCATACGAAATGATTAATATAGTATTTTACAAAATGATTAAGTGCCCAACAACCTATACCTAAAAATGTAGCATTCCTTGATTAACACCTGTAGGTGATAGGAGAATGCAAATCAAAATTACCACAAGTCCCACGCATAGGGCTCGAAGGGCTTTTAGTTCCAAATATAACTGACTATCATTTGCAACTGGATATTCCTTACCCGCAACTCCGGTATGATTTGTCGGCTACGTGTATCTACTTCATCTTTGTCTACCCATTCAAAAAACTTTGCAGTGGGTTCCGACCCTAAAGTTTGGGTAACCATAGTACTGTCTACCGGGGTTTGTCTCTGTCCACAATGTTTTCATATAAGACGTCAAGCCACAATTGCATGTGCGCGTCGAACCTCGGTTGTGAGCGGATGATGAAGTTGAAATCTCAGACATCTTCGATGGACGCAAACGAGACTATCTGGGAAAAAATACATATCATAATAAGAAGCATGGCCACCTAGGAACCCAAATTCATAATTCTATTTCAAATTATTAGTCAATGCCACTATTTTATGCTTTATTTTTCAGAATTTTCTCACACACACACACAGAGACAATGGCTACACTCTGAGATTCTTTTTTTTTTTTTTTCATGGAGCATATGAAAAATCTAGTTATAAATTGTTTATACTCTTGCTTGCAATTATAATAATTAGCAACTCTGTATTAGACAATTATTTTCCTAAAATTGAAGATAAAAGGTGAACGACTTGTGTAAAATTGTGTTATTATATACAAGGAAAAAGAACGGTTAAGGAGAAAAATAATGGAAAAATTGATGAGTTCTGAAAGGAAGGTTAAGAATGCTAATTGAATGAATTGTGATATCCCATAAAAGAGTCAAAACCCCAAATATTATCAACATATCAATCATCAATTTATAGCCAAAAATCACACAGCCAACCCACGCACAATCGGAATAGCAACATACACTCAAAACACATAGCATGGCCAAACTCAGTAAACCCATAAATCAATACCCGTATTGGTAACAGAAAACCCTAGATATAGCAAAATACTTGATCAAACTCCAAGCTTCAACCATACGGGTTCAACCCAAACATCAAACCTAAAATCAACACACTCTCACAACCGGTCAAGCTATTAACAACCCAAAAACATCCAACTTCAAAACATTACCCAACTGGAACAACCCAAGCAATTCAGAAAATAACCCCAGACCAGCCAACACAAAATACCCTTACAACATCACCAGGTTAACACATATTTCTCTAGGCGTGGATTCTCAGAGATTTCCAATCTACACTGAATCTGAGAGAAGTCTCCATTTTGAGAACGAATGGAAGTTACTACCAAAAGTTATTATGACAAAATCTAAGAATACAAATGATGGAAAATCATCATGGAAGGTTACCTGATCAGAGGAATGGACAGAAGCGCCAGCGTTCGTTGGAGAAGGGGTGGAGGAGGGAAATGCTAGGGTTTCAAGCGGAAGATGTGGAAAATTTGAGAGTAGCAGTGGAGATGGAGGGAGGAGATGCTTCACTGGGCATTTCTGATGTATTTGCCTTTGAGAGTATTCATTAAGATATTTCCTAGCTTATGATCGGGTAGCAAAAAATGAGAGTCGCAGTGGGTAGTGGCGGTGTCGACTTTGACGATGGCGAGAGAGAGAAATGCTTGCCAGAGAAGGGAAGATGCACGGTGATGTGAGGCACCAGTTGAGTGAAGATGGGAGAGGGGGGAACAAAAGCCTAATGGTGCGTTTGGGTATTGAATTTTGAGAATTAGAATTGAATTCTAATTCTATTTACAAATATCGAAGTAAGAAATTGTGTTTGGGTGTTGAATTTTGAGATTGAAAAATATTATATTTTAATGGTAAGAAATGATTGATAGTTTAAAAAGTTGTGTGTAATGATTGGTATTTTGAAAAGTTGTGTGAAATAATAATTTATTATATATTGATTATTTAATTAAAAATAAATAAATAATTTTTTTAAAAAAAAAATAATTGAAATCAAAATTAAAAATTAAAAAAAAAAAAAAAAAAAAAATGAAGCAAGGGTGGCTGCCGGTTGGCAGCCACCCCCAGGCAATGGGGGTGGCCGCGCGCCACCCCCAGAGGAGGTCGGGGGTGGCTGCGCGGCCACCCCCAGTGGTCGGGGGAGGCCGCGCGGCCACCCCCAGTACTCGGGGGAGGCCGCGCGGCCTCCCCCAAGGGTCGGGGGTGGCCGCGCGGCCACCCCCAGTACTCGGGGGAGGCCGCGCGGCCCCCCCAAGGGTCAGGGGTGGCCGCGCGGCCACCCCCAGTAGTCGGGGGAGGCCGCGCGGCCTCCCCCAAGGGGGTGGCTGCCAGCCGCTGTTTTTTTTTTTTAATTTCTTTTATTTTTTTATTTAAATTATTAATATTAATTTTTTTTTATTTTATATTGATTTAAATTATTAATATTAATTTTTTTTTAGTCAACTTTTTCTGCGCTGGGTCCCACCAGTAATTTCAAAATTCGGGTCAAAATCCGGGTTTTTGGGCGGGTGGGTGGGTTTTAGAAAAAACCCGGATGGAATAAAATTTCATTTCTAATGCCAAACAGTTCATAAGAGGTTGCAGTGTGAAAATAAATATTGACTTCTAATTTAACCAAGTATGTGTGCTTGTGTGTAACTAAATATCTTAAATGAGGAATTTAAATAAGACAAGATATTTGTTGCGAAGTGGAAACTCTACGAAGAGAAAAAACCACTCCGAGGCAGCCAAACCCAGGAATTTTCTATATGCATGATGGTTGTATAACTGTGAGAATTGATCTTAGTGTCTATACTCAATCATTATGAAATTTTTATCTTGTTTTAGAAAGTCTTTTATATTGATTGAACTCAATTCTTGATATTTTCTGTGATTATGTGAATGATTGTTATACAACGGTTTTCATTGACATATGATCAAGAGGGTTAGATAGGCCATACCTTAGGGAAGACGGATTGTACTACACCCTAGCTTCATGTAATTTAGGTAGACAGTCTGTGCCAACCAAAGATGTGTTATGCTATTCCATTGATTGTGTGTAAATCTTATTAAAGACATAGCTAGTCCATACCTAGGGAAGACGGGTCGTACCGCATCTTAGTGATAGGTGGACGGTCCGTGCCAACCAAAGATGGATTATGCTTATTCTTTAGAAGTACTTTCTTGACTACTCGAGTGAGATGAGCCCTATATCATGCATTTTATGAATTTTCCTTGTTAATTTATTATTAACCATTGTTATGCGGTGAGTGGTGAAATCAACCCCATATTCTTTATCTCATCAAGATTCTTTTTAATTTTATGTTTCTTTTACTTTTATATTTATTTTTAGAAAACTCAAATCAAAAACCTTTTTAATTAAGTTATATTTAATTTTGAAAGCTTGATAACCATACCCCCGCAGTCCTTGAGGTTCGACACCCTCTCTATAGCATTATCCTACAAGGATTCGTCCTATTGCGAGTGGTTTATTTATTATTGATATATTTTGGTAACAAAAGACTGCAATCAATTTTTGGCGCCGTTACCGGGGACTGCTTAACGGTAGCGTTATTAAGTTTTAAAGATTGAATTTAACTTGATTCTTACCCTCTCTATAGCCTTATCCTACAAGGATTCGTCCTATTGCGAGTGGTTTATTTATTATTGATATATTTTGGTAACAAAAGACTGCAATCAATTTTTGGTGCCGTTGCCGGAGACTGCTTAACGGTAGCGTTATTAAGTTTTAAAGATTGAATTTAACTTGATTCTTTTTTGTTTTTATTTTATTTTATTTTTATTTTGGTTTCTTTATTTTTATTTTGTTTTCAATTTTTGTTTTTATTTTCTTTTGTTATAGTCCTTGTCATCATGTTGAAGATTGTCCTACTGCAGGATAATTTTCTAACTATTCTTATGAGCATATGAACACACAGTTCTCTAGATCGAAGAATGAGCCTTACTGTGATTCCTATGACCCGGCATTGAGTAACCAATCTAATATCTCATGGCAAGCTCAAGCTCTTGAAAGTTATGCTCCACAATTTCATGAACTGTACCATCAGACATATTCGCAGTTCAATGATCAAGCGGCCTATCTACCATCTAACTTCCATCCTCCCCACCAGCAATGGCAATCATCTCCATATTATGCTGACTTTGAGGATAGCTAGCAACCTTCTTCTCAGGCCACACCACCGCCTCGGTTTAATTCGGATTTTCAAGTTCAGATGTTGAAACTTCTGGGCAAGATGGATCAAAAATTGAGCAATATGGATCAGAAACTGACCTCTCTTAGTTAGACATTGAATTCTCACGCCCAAGCCATTGCCAGGATGGACGTTCATATGGAGGCAGATGGCAAATCAAATGGAAGAAGAAGAACTTCAAAGACAATTAGAGGCCAATCTTGATGGACACTACGTGGTGGATGAAAGTACTTCTTATCATGAGCAAGCCATCACCACAATGAAGAATGGAGAAGTGGTCGAAATTCAAGGGAAAGAAAGGAAGGAGGAGCAAATTGAGGCCCCACAAGCTCTACATCGGGCAAAAGGTGAGGAAGTGAGCACTGAGGCTCCTTTATCATCCACTCTTATTCTCGAGACGCCATATGAACCCCGAGCCCTTATTGCTTGTGATTTACCAAGAGGTTAGGAGAGTAGTTTGTTAGGGATATTAGAAGAACGAAAAGAGACCATCAAGGTAGAAAATTTCTTTGTGTATTCTCCTCATTCTATTCCAGTTCATGATTCCCTTCCGGATGAGAAACTGTTTGAGAATACTCGGAGGGATCTACCTCGACATGCGGGCATTCGGAATTACCTTTCTGTAGGTAAACTTTATTCTCTCTGGTCCAAGAGAAGAAAAGATTGGTGCTTCAAATTTAAATTTAAGGGTCAAGGAGCACTGAGCGCATCAAGGATGTGGATTCCGTTGGCTTGGTGGATCCCACATATTTTGACTAAATGAGTCAGCATCATAGGATCGAGCACATGCCCTGTACGCTCGAGTCCTCTATCAAGCCAGGATACATGGTCTCCTTCCAGGTTTATCTTCTCCATTGTTGCTTCATTCTTAGTTTATATTTTTACAACAATGTGTTGCACGTGACTAGTATTTGGTTAGAGTATCATTTTTTTTCTCAGGACATGTGTTTTTACAATTAAGTTTGGGGGTATGATATGCCCCACATCTGCTCATTCAGGTATTCCTATTTTCTCACCATTATGTTCAGTTCTATACACACATTGGGGACAACGTGTGATTCAAATTTGGGGGTATGGAAGAGCGAGACACTGTCCAATGTTTTGCTATGTTATTCTTTAGTATGCTGTTGATTTTGAATTCTGATTCGTATTTCATCGGTGAGCTTAACATGATGAACACATGATCACTTGACTATGGAATTAAGAAGTTTTGTTATTTTCTTTGGCAGCATGAGATTTTATGTGTTTCAATTTTATTCTCACAAGCACACTAGCACGTAGTTTGTGGGGTTTGAAATTTGAAATTAGTTATGTCTGTTTTCAATTTCTTGGATGCAACTGGGTAACTTATTAGAGGAATAACCTTGGCATAAAAAAAGAAAAAGAAAAAAAAGAATAATATTGATCACTTTGAGCTTTTCACTGAGTAACCGGATCTCTTGCATCATTAAGCTTTGAGTATTCGCGTCAAAAGGTGGAAGTTTACTTTGATTAATAAAATGGCTAAGTTTAGCTTCGTAGCCTTTTTGACTCGAGTTAGTAAGTCTTAAAGGTGTTTTACACCTAGTGTCCTACAACCATCTGGTTTGGGAGTCATTGACCTAACACTCGTTACATGGGTCAATTAGAAAGCTTAAGAGAGCTAAACATTGCACAGCCTGCATATATATATATATATATATATATATATAATAATAATAATAATAATAAAAATAAATATATATGCCTTGGTTGTTTTGTCTAATGGGGAGTCCAGCGAATTTTGAGTGTTGAACCATTCATGATTGAGATTAGTTTTTGAAACCCCATGACTATGTGTTAAGTTCACTTTATACTAATTGAACCTTGTGATATCTCATAATGCCATGTTGTAGCTTAATTTTGAAATTCTCTGAAATTGTGAAGATGGGGTTTATTTTGTTAAGCTTGCCAATGAATGAGAACCATTATTTTTATGATGCTGCATTCTTAGGAATAACATGGTAGAAGCAATGTTTGTGGGTATCATTACTGGCAAACCCTTACGAGACTTCACTCGTCCACTTGGGAGTCCTAGGGGTGTAAAAGGCTTATTGCATACGCTAAATGCAATTGTACATCCCACGAAAGAAGGATTTATCTTTTAAGTTTTCCTTTTATTTTCATTTTTGTACTGCTAAGGGACTAATAGTATGTAAGTTTGGGGGTGTGATAAGTATTGAATGTGACACATTTAATCCCCTTAATTTACATATATTAAGCTCTTAGTTTGATATAGTTTAATGTTTTGTATTGTTTTAGTGTTTTCTTGTATTTTACAGGTTTTTGAAGAAAATCCGTTAATTCCAAGAAATTAATGAAGTCAAATCCATCAATTCCAAGATAATAATGAAGTTGGCCAACTCACTTTTGGAAAGAATCAAAAAGCCAAATCAAATTTGACTTTAAGAAAAAGGGAAGCCGGCCAAATCTTTTATTTTGCAAAGAATCCAGAATGAGAACTTTTCATTGTTTTGATCATAACTCTCTGCTCAGGAATCGGATTGCGATTAAATTTGTGGCGTTAGAAAGCTAACAAAATATGAAACAATTATGTCAGAAATAGATTTTTCTTAATTTGGACTTCCGCTTGGCCAAAATCGCCTCGCAATAAATGACCGCAAATCTGGACGATTCTATTTCGATTTCTACCATGATTACTTCCTAAATTGACCCAAGAGGCGATTTTCTAGAATTTCAATGGTTCTAGGGCTTGTTTGCTCCCTATAAATAGACCCCTAAATTTCAAGAGAAAGGGGTCTTGGGGTGTGCAGAGCTGGGCCTAAGTGCTCGTGCTCGTAGATAGAAAATTCTTCTTGGAGGCCTGACAAGTTGAAAATGAGAATACCATGGCAGGAGGCCATCTCAGCACCACGATGAGCGGTTAAATTTCTAATAGGGTGTTGATGTATCCCTTTCAAGTAACGATGGTTTGATTGTATTTTAGTTTGGATTTTATATATGCATGATGGTTGTATAACTGTGAGAATTGATCTTAGTATCTATACTCAATCATTATGAAATTTTTATCTTGTCTTAGAAAGTTTTTTGTATTGATTGAACTCAATCCTTCATATTTTCTGTGATTATGTGAAAGATTGTTATACAACGGTTTTCATTGACATATGATCAAGAGGGTTAGATAGGTCATACCTTAGGGAAGACGGATTGTACTACACCCTAGCTTAGTGTAATTTAGGTAGACAGTCTGTGCCAACCGAAGATGGGTTATGCTATTCCATTGATTGTGTGTAAATCCTATTAAAGACATAGCTAGTCCATACATAGGGAAGACAGGTCGTACCGCATCTTAGTGGTAGGTGGACAGTCCGTGCCAACCAAAGATGGATTATGCTTATTCTTTAGAGGTACTTTCTTGACTACTCGAGTGAAACGTGCCCTATATCATGCATTATACAAATTTCCCTTGTTAATTTATTATTAACCATTGTTATGCGGTGAGTGGTGAAATCAACTCCCTATTCTTTATCTCATCAAGATTCTTTTTAATTTTATGTTTCTTTTACTTTTATATTTATTTTTAGAAAACTCAAATCAAAAACCTTTTTAATTAAGTTATATTTAATTTTGAAAGCTTGATAACCATACCCCCGCAATCCTTGAGGTTCGACACCCTCTCTATAGCCTTATCATATAAGGATTCGTCCTATTGCGAGTGGTTTATTTATTATTGATATATTTTGGTAACAAAAGACAGCAATCATCTCTCTCATTAGAATTTCCAGAAAGTAAAAGTCAAAGAGAAAAAATGTACCTTAGGGGAGCTTTGGATAGTGCATAATTTTTCATCGCATGAGAAAAGCAACTATCTAGCATTAAGATGCAGAGGAAAACTTAGCAAATATCAGACATAAACTCTCAATCATATCTAAGCATATTAAATTAATACACAATGAACTGAGATATCAGGCAAAAACACATACAATATCTGAAAAGCTATATAAAAATAAAATTCTGCATCTTCTCCCCCAATTTTTTTTTTTTTTTGTTGAAAACAATAAAATAGAAAAACAACAAGGACATGCTTATGGAAAAGGAAATAACATCTAGTCCCAGCATGTAAGGTAAAATCAAACATGTTCTCAGGGAGAGAGGTTTAGAAATACCAAGACAGAAAAGCAGCCGCCCGACGTGCTTTAACTGTTATCCCCAAAAAAATATCTACAGAAGTTTCTCAAGACAGCAAGACAAAATATGGGGATAGAATAAATGGTTCCTCAAATAGAATGCAAGGCACGAATAGGATATGACATGATAAACTATGCAAAGCAAAACATACCTGACTTACTCTAGGATTTATGAACCAAAATCCTAGGCATGGTAAGACTTCACCTCTACTAGGTGAGTCCACTCCCCCTCAAGGGGTGAATGGTCTCATTATTCCTAACCCATACCTGCTTGACTCGTGGTGGTGGTACAGGTCTTGTTCGTGTTGTTCATTCTTCTTAGCATACATTGCGTTAGGCTCAGCAACTCTTTATAGTCATGGTTGCTAATGGGCTTCTGCGGCTTTCTCTTGTAGCGCTTTGATTTGTTCTTCTTTGATTTGCCACTCTGATTAGTAGGAATCGACTTTAGTTGTCGCTGCTAATGCCGTGGAGCTTGGAATGCAGTCAAAGGTAGAGTGCCTGATGTAGCTCTTGTTGGCAGCTCCTTTTGAACCTTCGACTTCTGAGCCTGAAGATGTGGACATTTTGGCCGGATGTGACCAGTGATGCCGCAGTGATGACATGTAGGAAGGCTTCTTTGTTGGAATGCTGCTTGACTTTCTCTGCAAAAATATGGTTAGCATTCTTACAAACAATATTGCCCTTATCTTTTATATGTCTCCTATGTGGAGAGACATATTTTGATGAGGAAGAATCTTCAACTTCACTTTTCCTCATAGCATTCTACTTAATCCAAGGCTTATGGGATTTCAATAGATAACAATTTGGCATAATATGACCAATCTTCCCACAATTATGACATTTAGGAATAAACTTACATTGTATTCATGATTCCTTGGAGTTAGACATCACATGATTAGTTAAGTAAGAATTATTTAAACAAGCTGTATCTTCTATCACAAGCTTAATATCAATAGAATCTAATTCAGAATCAGAAGCATGTGAAGTAGAAGTACTTAAATTATTAACAATTAAATCAGGCTTGTTAGAAATATCTGTATGAATACAAAACATGCTTTTCAAATTATTACTAGAGAATTTTTTTCAAGAGATCCTCTGATTCTTTTAATTTATTCTCTAGTGCATCAATAGTATCAAAAAACATGGTATTCTTAGATTTCAAAGAGTCAATCAAAACATGTGATTCAGAAAATTGTAAAATCAAATACTCTTTTTCTTGCTTAATCTTCTTGAGTTCTTTATTGGGTTTCTTAAAGAGTTTACCTATCAAAAGGGTATCTTTAGAGAAATCATAAAAATCATCTTCAGAGAACTCAGGAAGATTTATGTTAAAAGAAGTCATGGATCACACTTAGGAAATAAATCCAAACACAAGTGTACCCGCTTTGATACCAATTGAAAATAAATATTGACTTCTAATTTAACCAAGTGTGTGTGTTTGTGTGCAACCAAAAATCTTAAATGCGGAATTTAAATAAGACGAGATATTTGTTACGAAGTGGAAACTCTATGAAGAGAAAAAACTACTCCGGGATAGCCAAACCCAGGAAATCCACTATCAGAAGACAAAGCTAGTACATAGACATTAACACTCACATACCCGATGCAGCGATCGTATCTAGCACTCTGACACGTAACCCAACGTGAACCGAACTGTTGAGCACACATCGGCAACGGCTTGAGAGTTAGCGGATCTTCGATTCTCCCTAAACACCATCTCAAAGCTAAAAGAATTCAATAACGAATTCTGTACAATTTACAAGCCTAGAGCTCCCTATTTATAGGCTTAAAGAAACCCTAAATCTACTGAAAAACAGACTCTGGCTGTCGAGCGTCCGGACGGTCTTCTACGATATCCTTTCAGAAATAGCGCAATTCTATCTTTATCAGGTCCACGTCTGGACGGCTTGACTGAGCGTCCGAACGGTCTTCGCTATAACTCCTTGTAGCGTTCAAACGGAACATTGGAATATTCTAAAATGCTGGACAGTGTTCGGACGTGTTGCCACGTTGTCTGGACGGCTTGCAGAGACTTTCCAATTAGTGTCGACTTCTGAAATCCAACTTCGTGTTGAACAATGATTGACCTAGCGTTCGGACGGTGTTGCTCTGACGTCCCGACGTCTTCATCATTATTTGTAGGACACTGCGGGGCGTCCGGACGCCTTTAAAGGCTCGTCCGGACGGTTGCACAGAAACCGGTTGATTTGACTTAGAATTTTGCAAGGAATCTTCATAGACATCTTCTAGAAACTTTTGATCAGTCACAAGCTTTGATTTGAACATTGTCTGAATACATGAAGATTTTGAATAAACACCGATTATCCTGTTAAAAATGAAACCATTACATAAAGTGTTTTTGTCATCCAGAATGTAACCAACATAAAATACTAACACAATGTCTTGACCAGTTTGTCATGTGGGTCCACTGTAGCTGATGGGAAAAAAGGCAAAGAAATATTATGAAGAACGGTTTGCCAAACAACTCTTGAATTTTCGAACTAATCCATTCTCTTAAGGTTTCCGGGGTTAAAAATAGGCTAAGGGTTGAGTTTTATTTGTTGAGCTGTGGACTCACACATTCACTTGTAAAATTATGTAATTTTACGGATGTCGTCAAAGACCCGTATGCGGGTGCAGCGGGTCTATATTACTATTCATGAAGTTGGTAGAAGGCCAAAACTTTTGATGAGTTGCTTGTTGTCCATGTAGTCGTAGTATAGATGCCTTAAGAACCACTTTTGAAATGTACAAAGACAATTGTAGTGCAAGGTTATGTAATGACATTAAGTTTTATGTATATAATGTTATTTCGGTTAGCACTTTAGCGTATCATATCAGTTGTGAAAGTGAGTTTGTAGTTTAAAAAAGAAAAAGAAAATTTTTACTTGGAATCTTCCGCTATAAGTGTAAAGAAAAGTAGTAGCACCACATGGAATAGAAATTACTCTGCTACATGACTTATATAAAAGTCGAGGCGCTACAACAGGTGGACAATAGAAAGTAATCAGCGAGTTTGGAATGTTATTGATAGACTCTTAATGGTCTTTGATGTTAGTGATTCGCCCCAGAGATGAAGGCATCCAAGATTAATACCTTATTCTGAAAGTTGGCTTGTTGTATTGTTGCTGAACAAGCAATTATTTCGAATCATGGCAGCAGCAACATCTATGTGTCACTAATACTGTATTGATAATTCATCAACTTCAGAGGAAATCTAACTAGAGTCCATACACTGAAGTCGGTAAAATTTGTTAATAAGATAAGAAGCAAATAGAGATAATGTCTTTACTCAAACTATATTCATATGGCAAACAACAAATGTTGCAAAGCTTACAACATCACAAGGAAAAAAGGTAACACCCAAGCTTCTTTGAAGTACAAAGAAAGAAAAAGACTACTGAAATATAATGTGAAGTCATTTTCTCCACTTCTCAATCCTCACTCTCTCACTGCCCCTCTCCCAAATCACTCTTATAGGTAATGAAGTGGAGGAGAAAGAGGATGAGCACTCATTTTAAATCGTCTCTTCACACCTTTCTTCCTCCAACCTTCAGCCTTATTTTTACCTACTTTCATCTAAAACCCTAACAAGATCCCAAATCAACAAGTAAAGAAGAAAAGTTTAAAACGAAAAAAGAAAAACACCTTTCTGGACTGCATTTTGTATAGCTGCACAATTCTTAAATTACAACCCCAGAAACTATGTGAATCTCCTTTGTGTAACTTGGTTTCTTCCTTTCTTATGCCAAAGTGTAGCTTGAGACCGAGACGTCTGCCGGTGAAGCAGAATGGATGTAGACAAACTCAAGACTCTTTCCAGCAGGTAAGGAGTTGAGCCATGATGGAAAAGCATATGAATCACCGGACTTTGTGAGGCCCCACAAAGGACCATAGAGCTTTGATACTGAAAGATTGAGATACTTCAGAGTCTTAGCAGACTTGTTAGTCACAATTGTGGAATATCTGTAGTAAGTTTTTCCCTTGTCATTCCATGAAGATGTCAACTTCTGTTCTATGGCAATTGGGACAGAAGAAGATGCTGCAAAACATGATTCTCTGTTAAGACTTTTCTTTTCAAATGTCCATTTTAACAAGAAATAAAGGTTGCCTCAAAAACAATTTTGGTAAAGTGAATGTCTAATAGGTGGGATAGTGAGCTTCCTTGAGCTGCAAATTATGTAGAGATTTATACATCCAAAAGACGGGCGCGATTGGATACCTGGAGTAGTTTTGGGTTGAGAAGCAGGACTTGGTTGGGTAACAACGGATTTAGGTGCTGCAGGAATCACTGAAAGAAAAGTTTGTCCATCAGAAATCATTATTAAGTGCTCATGATAATTAAGTCAATGGGATTAAGGTGAGAAATTTAATTACCTGGAAGGAGCTGGTTATACCCGCTGTGACCACCGCTTAATCGTGCCAACAAACCAAAAAGAGGAGCGTTGTTGTAGGTAGCAGGCTCAGTTTGCTCATAATTGTCTCTTTGATCAGCAAAGTTGTCATAGGCATCAGGTCCACCAACAACCGCGCCTACAAGGACATTGGGATCACTTGATTTACTGCTGAACCAAGTGGCATAACCCCCTCGGCAGCTGACAAATGAATTGTCAACCTTAATGGAAACAATCGAGGAAGCCCTGTGGTGAACTTGTCGTGGGAAGTTGTTACCATATCCCACCATGTAACTTGTGGCTCTTGGATTGTCCCCAAGAAGATAGTCAACCTGGCAGTTTCAACATAAATTATAGGCTTTCTCATATCATACGCTAAGTTCGTTGTAGCATTTGCATTAGAACCACTGCCTCAAACGAGACACAGAAATGATTGCATTACCTGTGATTTGGCAAAGGAGAGAAGCTCTGATGGGGAGACATTGCCAGAAGCACAGTTGACAGATTTTCCGGCAGAAGCAAGATAGTCAGAGTAGACTGTGGCGAGGAAGGAGGCACTTGTCACAAACTGCATGTTGTTCCACCTCTGGCGGAAGATAAGGCCACCAGGAGTCTTCTGAATATTACGGGTGCCCTTTCCAATGCAAGAGCACATGAAGTATTCTGCCTTCTGCTGGTACCTCTCAAACACTGGTGCATACCGACCAGCTTTCCCTTGCATCAAGAACTGCAACAAAAACAGTTGCAACGTACCAATTAGTTTGTCTCCCCACTCAACAACTTCACACAACTTCTCAATTTGCTAAAAATGGAGTCTATAACCATAACAAGTTAACCACTGGAAAAAGTGTTCTAATGAGATAAAGGTAAAAACAAGTTGTGTTTTGTATTTTGAGTTGATTGTTAATGTGTTTTTCTTTTTCTTTTTTGTCATTTGAGAACAAAAAACAAACATAGCGCTAAGAGGACTTTACTAATGCACATTGTGTGACATCTCAAATATAACGGGTTAGTTTGGCAAACCACTCAAACTCTCCCTCTATTTTTTTTCACTTCTCCAAAAAAAAAACATTATAACTTTTTTACACTTTTTATATCACATAAATTATTTTTTTATTATTATTCAAATAAAAAAAAACCCACTACAAAACAAAACTTTTTCACTTTTCTATAAAATATTCATAAATTTTAAATCACATCAATCACTTCTTACTATACAACACACAAATATTTTACAACACAATTATTTACCAAACAAGCCCAACGGTCTCGTTCGACAACGTTTTTACTGCAGCTTTTTACTTTTTAGCAAAACAGCAAAAGTATTAACAAATACCCGCAAACTACAAAATAATACACGCAAAACATTCAAAAACTACTTGCTTTTTCATCTTTATATCATATCAAAATAATTTAGAAAACACCATTCAAAAAGCGTTATAAAACGAGGTAGAAATTCCATAATGTAACATACTGTACGTAAAAGCAAAAATGAGCAAGTAAAAGTAGAGTTTGAAGGAGCCATATATAGCCATTACCTTGGCAACAAGTGTCTGGACCCCAGCATACTTGACATCCCAACCAAACTCAGTCATGCCCCATCCGGTCCCCCCAAGGGAGTCACCATTGTTGCCGAGGTAGTTCAGGTAGTACTGGTTGTTAGTAGCCTGGTACAACCATGCAGCAGCCCAAAGCAGCTCGTCCTATAACACAACACCCATTTCATAAAATCAAACGCTGAAATACACACAACTCTACTATTACACTGTAGCTAAAGATCGAGATCGAGAGTTATGTCAACGTACATTGTAGCCACTGACAGATCGGTAGTACTTCTGGGCCACGTTAATACTGCTGTCATATTTTCCCCTGTATTTGTCCGCAAAATCGAACAGCTGAAAACCCAAAAAATAAATTAATTAATTAATTAATTAATTTTTTTTTTATAAAAAAAGAAAAAAAAAAAAAAAAAAAAAAAAAAAAAGGTATTTAGGAAAGTGCACATGTAATATGACAAAAGGTTGAAGGGTAGATTGGGGAATAGGAACGCGTGTGCACCGACAGTGTACACGTGACAAGACAATTTACTTTCGCGCTTTCCTTATTACGTATGGACGGTTGAGATCTGAGAGTACGAGAGAGATCCGTACGGTGAAGCAGACACGGACCGTGATAGACGGGAAAAAAGTGTCCCCCCACGATCCAAATTGTGCGCCGAAATTTTTGTCCCCACTATTAATTGCAAAACGACGTAGCTTCGGGTGGGTCCAGTTTCTCTCCTTAAATAATTCATTCTTATTTTTAGGCCTCTTCAAGGGTCACTCCTTTTGGGACAACTAACCCATAGAGCCCGCTTTACTTCTCACTTGTACTAATTTTATTTCACCTTTTCTTTTTTCCCCCAAAATAAATATTTATTTATTTCACTTTTCACAAGTTGTATAAAAAAGAAGGGTATCAAAGAATAGTCACGAACACGTAACGAATATGAATATTTTTTGCAATTTCCTTTTGCCGTCCATTTGAAAGGTCACGTACTATTCATGATGTACGATGAAAGCAAAAATATCCGATCCAAAATCTTGCTTAAATTCATAGCCTTAAATATACCCATAATAATCGTTATATTATATGAGAAAATATATACTATATAATATGTAGAAAATTAAGATAAATTTAATTATTTAATAACATGTGAATAATTAATTTTGAATTTTAATTTAAAACTGGGGAGAGTGTCAGAATGTGCCATAAATGCTGCGGTAATCGGAGCGCTGGGCAGTCTGACAGAAAGATGCTCCAGCGTAACTGCCTAATTAACTACCGGTGTCATGCTATCATGCGCTGGACCGCTGGTCAAGCAAAAAGGCTGAAACTGAACCCCGTCAGTTCAGCCGACAAGACCCCATCTGGATAACACGCGCCGCACACAGCGGGGAGTGGTCCCAGAGTCTGAACCACAGTTTCACGCAGTTTGGAAGTACGTCTAAGTTCTGTTTGTTTTTGGTGTTTAGAGAAACTACGGAAATTGAAAGCGCTTGACTGTGAAAATAAAGAAAGAGGAGAGGGATTGGTTGAAACCTGCTGGGCGTGGGTGATGAGCTTGTTGGAATAGGCGGGGTTGGAGTGGCGGAACACCACGGAGGCGGCGGCCATGGCCGCGGCGGTTTCTCCGGCGAGATCCGACCCGGGGTTGCTCGGGTCGATCTTGTAGGCTCGGCGGTCGGTGGTCATGTCCTCCGGCCTTTGCCAGCAGTAGTGGTCACTGTTCCCGTCTCCCACCTAATCAATCAGAATCCACATGTCAAACCGTCAATAAAATTTTAAAAAAAAATTAAAAAAAAAATAAAATGAAAATCAATCTCAGCAAATGGGTTGGAAGTTCAATCTGTGAACAAGTCACTGTTCCCATCACTAAATTTTGGACACATTTTTTACAATGATAAATCGTTAGTTACGTTCCCATTGACTGAAGGGGTAAGATTGACCGTTGGAAAGAGAATAAACAATGTTTGGTAAAGTTGGGGGGGTGAAGAAGAAAGAGAGGGAAAAAGTTTTTGGAGTTGAAAAGTGAAAGGTACCTCTCCATAGAGGACATCAGGTTCCGGGTGAGCTTTAATGAGGTAGTCAGTGCCCCATTTGACAGCATCCATGGCATGACCAAGCTCACCGCCGGCGGCAATTTGCTTCCCATACTCGATTATGCTCCATGACATCATTGTTATGGTGAATGCCATGGGCAGCCCAAACTTCACATTGTCCCCTGCATCATAATACCCTCCCACCAGATCCACCTGCATATTTTCAAACATATTACAACAAATTATGAATCCATATTTTCAAAAAACCATATATTGAACGAGTGTAAATGAGAGAAAAGAAGTTACCCCACTAGTCTTGCCATCATGCAAACCAGAATCAGCTCTCCATGTGACTCTTTGGTTGTGGGGAAGGAAACCAGATCTCTGAGCTTCAAAGAAGAGAATGCTTTTGCTTAGAGCTTGGCCATAGTCATGGCCAGCCAAAGCAACAGGAAGCCCAACAAGCAGAAGCAGAAGCAGAGAAGACATGGAAATGAATCTCACAGACCTCTCCATTTTGACAATACCAGAAAACAAACACAAAGGGGTTTCAGTAAAGAAATAAGTGAACCCAAATGCAGAAACACTCTGATCTGTTCTGTCTATAAACAAAAACAGAGATATAAATTACGTAATGGGATTTTCTTTTTCTTTTTCTTTTTCCAAGTTCCTAAAACAAAAAAGACAACCCTTTAACTCCAAATGTATGTGGATTAAATAGAGGGAAAAAAAAAATGGCAATGGCGGTATGATTTATCAGTTAAAATTTCTGATAAACCCACCAAGATGTAGTGGAAGAGAGAGGCTTGGAGAGAAAGTAGGGAGTAGGAGCAGAGGAGCTGAAGGGTCTATATATATATTGAGGGGGAGGAGGGAAGGGAAGCTGGGAAGGTACCAAAGTGCCCAGAGAACGGCAAAAGAGAGATAAAAAAAAATTATTATTTTCTTTATTTTCTTTCTTTCATAATATATATTTCTCTTTTGGAGGGCTAGAAACAGTTGAGAAAAGAACAGGGTCATGTCACATGTGGGTGTCTCTGGCTCTATACTGGAATAGTCGGTGCGGATTTAATGTATTTATGCAAAAAGAAAAATGAAAAAGGAAGTTACTACTGACCATAAAGCAACAAGAGAGTAAATTTAGTAACTTTAAATCATTTATAAACTTAGATTTTTCCTGTATGTTTGTTTGTTTCAAAGTATCTATATAAAAAATAAATAATAAAAATAAAAATCTGTGCTTGCTTGCTGCCCAAAAGTGTCTGCAGGTTTTCTTGGGGCCTTTGGGCATTCTATTTCTGCATTGCAGCCTGTGACTCGCATCTTTTAGAAATGGTTTGAAATCCTGTTAAAGGATTGACTTCAGAATATTTTATTATTTTTTGAGTAATAATTTCATATATATTTTTATAATATAACTATTTGGCTTAGCTTATTTTGGAGTTCACTCAAAATTTTGCGCTTCGATCCTTTCTGCTTTAAACAAACGGGAGGGGATCCGGTTAGTGTTATTTGAAAGGTAAAATTGTTCATAAAAATATAAAAGAGCAGTTTTGCCTTTCAAATGAAACTAATTGAATCCTCTCCGGTTCATTTGAACTAGAGAGTATCCTTGTCCCAAAATTTTACCCTCTACCTAGGTATCTTGTATGCTTTTAGCCCGAATTTTATTAAAAAATGGGAGTTTAGATTTGGATAAGTTTGTTAATATGGGTTTGAGGCATATTTTTATTTATTTCTCGTTTGAAAATATGTTCTGATGTAAAATAAAAATAAAAACAATTTTTTAAGTAATTTAGATTGTTTATTAATATTTTTGTTTTAAAAACACATAAGAACTACTCTCTTTTTTTATTATTTTGTGATTATGTAAAAAATTGAGCTTTTGGAATAAAATACATGAAAAAGGGGCTTAATGAAGGTCTTAGAAGAGGCAATCATTACCAAATTACTAGAAGTAAACTCAGATTGCTAGCAAAAGGTTAGTCTTGAGAAAAAAAGTTCCACCATTAAAGAGGAAAAATCAATGGTTTTTTATTTTATTATTATTAATCCCATGGTATGATTAAATTACTGAAATCCAAGTTTGTTCATCATTCTATGGATGGGAAAATGCTTGCAGCATCTGTTAGTGATAAATACAAACAGACTTCCCTCTTTGGGACCTTTCCTCCCTTTGATTGTACTATGTAACTTGTGGGGAAGTACCATTTGGTCCATTTTTTTCGAAATTTCTCGGTTCCCATCACAAGTGTACAAGCTTGTTTTACCTTTTGGACCATGTATGAATGTGAAGAGAATCGTAAAAGTTCCATGGTGCAGGGATTTTGAGAGTTATACATCTTTCACTTTAACTTTCCCTTTTCCCATTTGCTTTTTCATATCACAAAATTGAGGAGTGATTGGTGCTATTGTGCACTACTCTAAAGATATGAGATCGGGTTTATGTGGGACTTGTGTGGTAGAATTCATCACATGAAACCCACCTCATATCTCTAAAACATTGCACAACAATTACACAACTGCCATGCAAGAGTCATTTTCCTATAAAATTATGCCATGGGTTTGGTTTTATTAATTTACATATTTTGTTTTTATCTCTTTTACAAATTTAACGATGGATTTGCGCATCTCTTATATAGAGATGGACAATTTATAAGAGATGTGCAATAAAAAAAAAAAAAAAAAAAAAAAAAAAAAAAAAAAAAGCAATCACTTCTCTAAAATTATTTGTGGTGCAAGAGACTGTATGAAAGGGGGATTAGATCCGCTACAATTAGGACAGTCTGAATTTTATAAAAATTTAGGCCTTTCAAGATAGTAGATTGTGGAATTTACTTGCTTCAGATAATGTAAAATTTGGGAAGCCCAAGAGAGCAAACTGTGGAGTCGACCCATCCTAGACAATCTATTCAAGGTTAATAAGTCCTATAGTAACTCTCTCTTAAGCGGCCTAAATTCATGAGATTTTAACCTATAGGAAGAAGCCAATGCATTTTGAAACTTTGTTGACGATTTTGTTATTGTTTATTTCACAGTAGAGTAATGCTATTTTTTACACCATTTTATAATATTTATTTTACATCGACTGACGTAGCGTATTTTAAGTAATTCCACGTCATAAACTTAAAAAAATGAATAACGTCATAAGAACACTCTCATTGCACCCCCTATCTCACTGGGTTGACGTGTTAATGTACATTAGCCTTTAGATCAGTGTTTGTTTCAAAAAAAAAAAATGTTTTGAACACTGTCACGTTAGTCCAATAAGATAAAGGTAAGATAAAAATGTAATTTTAACATTTCTTTATTAAAAAAAAATTATTTAAAATATGTCACGTTTCAGTCATAAAATTAATTTGATAAATGGACCTGAAAAAACAATATTACTCTGGAAAATAAAGTTGAAGTCCCACATTTACTCACAAAAACAAGCAAGCCAGGCATTTACTCACAAAAACTTGAGAGTGCTGCACTCAATTACTGTTTGGAGGATGAAGTCTTTACTGTAATAAATTCATAAGAGTGATTAAGACTCTGAACGTGGCCAGCCATGTGCCAAGTAACATCAGAACATCAACATGTGAAGAATGTGTTGTATGATATCTTTTCAAATTGTCTGATCGAATTTGAGAGAATTTATGTAGGTGATTGTGAGAGACCACTTATGAGATTCATCTAATCGGATAAGTGGTTAGACAACCCAATTTTTATTTGGTCAGGTGTGTTTCGTAAGTGATCTCTCATAATCACTTACAAATTCGGGCAGATAATTTGAGAGAATCCTGATCCGTATGATCCTCTTTAGGCTAAAAAACCTGGATTAGAATCTTATCAAATTATTTGTTCAAATTTAAGAGAATTCGGAATAGTGATTGTAAAATACCACTTATAAGACCTACTTAGCCAAATAAAAATTGAATTGTCCAACTATTTATTCGGTCAAGTCAATCGTATAAGGGGTCTCTTCTAATTATTTATTTAAATTTTTTTAAATTTAAACAAATAATTTGAGACGGTCTGAACCGTAAAACCTTCGCTATCGGAGATTTGTATTTATTTAATGTTTCGTTTTCTTCTCTCCAATGCGCATTAATTTCTTGCTACCGACCAGAATGCTTTATTACGGTTGGATCTCAGGACCTGAGCGCCGTTCAAGTAATCAGACGCACCATAATATTTCTTATTTTCCCCATCCAACAATCACGGAGAAATTAATTATTCTGACTTGGATTTTACTGGCCGAACCCCATGTGGTCTCGCTGAGTTGTTTGCCTACTTAAAATATATCGATTTTGATTAAAACAATGAAAAAGGAAACCAAATATTTGTATTTTATTTAGAGGAAAAAAAAATTACATTCAGTTATTATAGTTACACCAATTTGTAATAAGATCTATAGAATTTAAAATGTAACATAAAACTTATGTACGTGTTAGCTACCAAAAATGACAAATAACTCGTTATCCTGAACTTTAGTTTGACAATTTTACTGGAATCGATGCTGAACCGCCCTAAATTCTCGAAGATGGTTTGGCTATTCTCTTTGGTCGATTTGAAGTGATCCGGCCGGCCACCTGATTTTTTTTTTTTTTTTTTTTTTTTTTTTAAAGTACAAAAAACTCGTGCCGTATTATTATTGTTGTTAATGTGGCATTATGACGGTTTTTGGTCAAAATGTTAAGTAAGAACTTGGGGCGGGAATGGGAGTTTTAAGTCATTTTTTTAAACTAGCTTATTGTAAATCAGTGTAACTATAAAGACCGATCTTACCCGGCAACCAAAATCCCTACCTTTTATCATAAACGTTAGTTTTCTTTCAAAAATTTCTTATTAAGACCTCTATCTAAATTAGTAATGGCATCAATTGCAGGTTGTCAGACTGGAATTAACTCCAAGATATATGGCTAAGAGTGAAACCTAAAACTCCCAACAACCAAGAAATTAATCCCTTATGATCAGGCAGTGTGCCTTCTAAAAGCCACAAAAAGTAGAAAGGGAGTTGGGGTTGTTGAGAGTTTGTCATTACCATTACAGAGCAGCCATTGAAGGAACAGATTTTTAGATTTACATTTATACGGGTTATACCTTCAACTTTAACCCGTTAATTTTATATCAAATTCGCAGATCATATTAAAAATTGTCATCGACGCCTTTCGGACGGGTAAACCCAAAGGTCTGCGGTGAGCGGATGGCATTCTTAGAAAAAACAAAATCCCCACATGGTCGAGTCCAACAAGAACCAAGTTTTCTTGCCAGAAAATATTTGCTTGCATGAGATTCCTTTTTGCTTGTAAATCTATTTCATTGGTGTACGTTGTACTGTTGTAGCCATGGCTGAATATTTCCATGCTGTTGTCAAAGAAGCCAGATGTACATTTCCATTAATCCACAGAATAATCATGCTGTTTGTTGATCTTGACTGAGAATCAAAGGCACGTCATTTTTCTGCTCTGAGTATTATTATATACAATAGCTCTTATATAAGCTAGAGGGACAATAATTACATTTAATAATATTGCCAATGATTAGTGACAAAAAATAAAAATTATTATAAACGGTGGAAAATTTCACATTATTTCTTGAAGAGTATTGATATTTGTACACCCAATATATCTTGACAGCATGTGTAAGGATTCGGTCTAATCGTATTGAAAATATGAGTAGCTCATATAAAGTAGATGATTTATAAAAATAATCACAATTGCTAAGTCTCACATTACCTAGTTATTAGGTGAAACTATCGCTTTTTCTTAGATCGTTTTACAAATAATATTAGAGCTATTGTCCAGTATGAGATGGGGAAAGTGCGCACCAACCCATAAGGGTCGTCAATGGGCACTTGCTAGGACTCCAAGAATTAAGTGATTTCATAAGGGTCACCAATAAGGATGCTGGGTTTTAAGAAAAGATGATTGTCACATCTTACATCGCCTGAGCATGAGAATCGGGATGTGCTTATATGTATATTCGCACCACTTTTGAAATAACGCATTTTAAAGTTATGATAGTCTACAACTATCAGAACTCCGCAATTAAACGTGTTTCTGCGATGGTACATAGTATCATGATAGTGTCTGGATAGATGACCTCCTAGAAAGTCTGATTATGAATAGTCAAAAACAGACATTATTATATCATTGGAACAATATTGTATCATAAGGAATGTATCGTTACGGCATAAGACCCACATCACGTACATGAAACCCACGTCACATCATACACGTTAGGTGTACACTAAATGTACACAGAATTGATATGCAAATAGCATTACTCTTTTTGTTAAACATTTATCACATTTTCACATAAGATTGACCTAACAAGGATCCGGAAACCCTACAACCCGACAAATCACACTCACCAACATCTGGAATTCATGGTCCATGTCCACCGACAGTACCGGGGGTAAAACTACTGTTACTGGAAGGTCAAAAGGCCTGGTGTTTTGGAATTTTTCCTGTAATTAATGTCCGCCCAACACTTGTCTCTTAGGTTTCAAATCTTCTTCTTTCTTTTTTTCGTTTTTTTTTTTTTTTTTTTTTGAAATCTTCAAATCTTCTACTATGTAATATATACTTCCCACTAAATAAAAAAAATATAACCCTCATAAAAAAAATAAAGGAAAAATAAAAATACATAAAAAAAAATAATTAAAAAAAAAAAAAATGAGAAAAATGACAAAGGAAGATGTGGTCAAAAAGATACGTCGAGGTCCCGTGTCAGAGGGCTTTATTCTTCTCAACCGCAATCAATGGCCTCCGCCGGAAAAAATAAATATTTATTTTTTTAAGCTTTACCACCTTTTAAAAAGTAGAAATTGAAAATTGGAAAATGTGAAATAAAGAACAACCTGACACGTCAAAAAGGTCAAGGAGGCAAAGCTCCGGAATCACCGGTTGGGCGCCGGTTCTGTAACGGCCACGGCAACGGCAACACTTCCCAGTGGTGCCGTCATCGGTTATTTTAAGTGCTCCACGTAATACCTTCACCAAAACCAAAAGAAACCAACCACCCGGTAATTCTCTAGTCGTATAGGTCCATTGCTCACTTTCTTTCCTTCTTTTTTTTTTTTTTAAAAAAAAAAATAATAATAATTAGGATTAATATTCTTTAAATTTTCAGAGTAAGTTTATATCATAGATTTTATTAAATTATAATAATCATTTTTTAAATGATTCAGTATTAATATAGGAGCAGGGGCGGAGCCAGCATTTAGGATTTGGGAGGGCAAAGTTAAAAAAAATAAAAAATAAAAAATTTAGGAGTAAAAATTTATTTATTTATTTAGAGAAAACCTCAGTGAAATGCATTTTTACAAATGATATATTTAGATGATGAGAAAAGAAGAAAAGTGTTGGTTGCTTTGGTAGTGGGAAGTCTTGCTGGTTGAAACACTAACAGTGTGCACTAAAATAAGACTTTTTGCATAAATGTGTTGCTTTTCCATGAGTTGAAATTTCGACCGTTCCCACTTCACATTGGCACAATCCTTTCCATTTTGGCTTGGTGGATTAGAGCCAATAATAATTTCAAATTTCAAATTTTAAAGGCAACCCACTTAGACTCTAGAGGTCAGCTGCCTAATTTGGCTATTTCATAGAATCATAGGCTTAATTGGATTGAACATGTAGTGCTTGTGCTACTAATTTGTCAGGTTCATTTGCATAAACCTTCAAATAATAATTAGATGATTAATAAATTTTAAAGACACTTAGTGATTTAAAATTGTATCAGAACAAAATTCATGACATCGAAATCTCATTCTACAATTTATCTTTCATTTCACTCAAATATTCCATGTGCTAGACCTCTTGTTTTTCTTTTTTCTTTTTTCTTTTTTTTTTTTAAAAAAAAAATTGAGTACATTATATATAATAACCAATTTAAGCACATCGCTCAACAAAGATAATATCTTAAATACATCAGGGGATTTTCTCAAGAAAATATTGTCCATCGTTCAAGTATAATGCTTTCTTAACAAACCGGTAAGCCCCATCATTTAAATTACAACTAATATGATTAACCAGCTATTTTTGCAGACCGCTCAATGTCCCTTTAGTGTCCTCAATAAAATGACCATATTTACTCAAATTTCGTCTATCTTTTTTAAGCGCCTGCGCTATTTAGAGAACATCATTTTTTAGAACCACCCTATAGAAACCTAATTCACTACTGAATTTGGCTGTCCTCAACGCTGTCGGACGCTGAGACTTCTGCAATACCAGATGCAATTATGTAGTCTTTGGCTCAAACAGCGTGGTCAGCACCTCATTCATATTGTCTATTCACGTTGTCTCTAATAATAACACCAAAACTCATCTTCATTTCATTTATATCCACCACATCTCAATAGACATTGACATAACTATCCATGGGGCTTTTCAACAAAGCTCCAAATTTTTTGCTAATTTGACTGTCAAATTCAGTAGTAAATTGGGTTTCTATAAAATAGTTCTAGAAGGTGATAAGAAATGTACATAAAGCAATCGATCACTTCAAGTTTTTTAGATAGTTTGTGATTCAAAACGGTACTTTTCTTAATTAGGCAGTTGTGCTGTCAAACATCGATGAACATGAGTTGGACATGATAACTTAGGTCATGGTCCTACAATTAATGTGCAGAATCTTTCATTGTGTTGAGAAGAAGTGAGATGTAGTCAATATGATACATATTTTTCTTCTTGCAAGTGAAGTTACGATGGCATTTTAAAAAGGTTTTTATTTCTCCATGTATTGGTTCATTGCCAACTTGGCCAATCTTTATGCAAGCTAAACAAATTACAATGAACCAAGGGAAAAGGTAAAGGGATAAGAATTGAGCGCTTTTTTTTTTAATTTTTTTTTTATTTTATTTTATTTAAATATGGGAAAAGAGTTAAGGGAGGTTGTACAACCATAAATGGGTGAGCACTCTAACAACAGAGTCCAAACAAAAAAAATAGTAAGGAAACAAGTACAAACAGTAGACAATGATTTCATTTATAATCCCAAAAGAACTATAAACGAGTCGGACATTTTCAAAGGCCACATGAGGCAGTAACAAATGGCAAAATGACTCGTTGAAAAGTCCAACCGATAAAGGGTACAGGAGAGATACAGAGAATTAAAATATCCGTTGAGGAAGAACGAAAACCAATAAGGTCATTTCCTTCTGCTGAGGGTCTCTTTCTTGTTTCTTTATCCTAAATGTATTGCTTTAGGATCCACAAAAGCAAGATTCTATGGTCAAATGTGAAAGGAATACAACAAAAGGTTCTTATACACACTACTAAGTTTTGAAAGGCTTTAAATTTAGGGAATCAAATTTGCAAAAAGTTCATTTCTAAATAGACTAACAAAAGTGTGACACCTAGCTAGTTCTCAAATTTGAAACTAGATGCGGTTGAATTTTAATTTAATTAGCAGTATGATACTCAAATGGAGAACTAAAATTTTCTATGTGTTTGTGTATGTGTATCGGTGTACTAAAATGATGATAGGACCTTCTTTTATGTAGGGCTTTCGCCGGTAGGTCATGGCCTTAGCCAAATTCCGTGCTTGAAATCAATGGTGGAGTTAGGATTTTGTTCTTGTAGGAACGGTATTAATAATTAATTAAAGGGATAAATGTAAAATCGATCGGTCATTATGATTGGCTTAAATTACAAATTACTTCATACGGTATAAAAAATAATTCAAAAGTTCTCGAGGTAGGCCAAAATAATAATTCATGCTCCATTTGTTTCGACGTAAAATGGTTTCAGGGAAGTCATTTTTCAGGAAACCATTTTCCGTCAAAAGCATTTTCCGGTGTTTGGCGCGTACGGAAAATCGCAAATATTTTTTTATATTTTTATTCAATCATATTAACTTATAAAAATCAATTTTTATTCACAACATAAAAATATTAAAGAAAAATAATATAAAAATCATCGATGATGAGATTCGGTCACTGACCGACTAGATTCTGACTATTTTCACCTGATTCCGGCTAATATAACTAGAGTTCGAGATAAAGGCCGGAATCCGGACAGTTTCGTCGGAATCTGGGATAGCCGGATTCCGGCGAAAGTGGCCGGATTTCGGCGCAAAAGGCCGAATTCCGGCCATCTGGCCGGATCTGGCCAGAAAGGCCGAATCCCGGCAGGCTGGCCGGAATCCGGCTCTCTGGCCAAATCCGGCCAGATGGCCGGAATCCGGCCTTTCTGGCTAGATCCGGTCAGATGGCCAGAATCCGGCCGGTCTAGCCTGATCCGGCCAGATGGCCGGATTCCGATCAGATTGGTCGCCGGAATCTGGCTGACCAGATTCCGGCGAAGGTGGCCGGATTCCGTCGCCAGATTCCGGCGACATTAACTGGATGTTAGATTCCGATACTGGCAATATTTCGATGGTGGTCGGCTGCTTGAACGTGAAGGTCGACTGTGCCGTTTAAAATAGATCGACTGCGTCCGGCGTCTTCGGAAAATGATTTACGCTTTTAAAAAGCGTAAATCATTTTCCGAAATTTACTAAGCATTTTTGGTCAAACAGAAATCATTTTTCGGTTGACTATTATTTTCGCCCCTACCAAACACCGGAAAATGCCGAAATCATTTTTCAGAAATCATTTTACGCCGAAACAAACGGAGCATCAGTCTCTTCAGTCAAATTCTATGAAAACACTTGGCGAACTTTGTTAGTGTGCCATGTTAACACCAATAAAATGATAACATATTTCACTCTTTATATATATATATATATATATATATATATATATATATATATATATAGGGAAAACTTCAATTTACCCCCATGAAGTTGTCACCAATTTGCAATTCTACCACCAATGTTTCAATTTTGTTAATTGCACCCCATTAAGTTTCAGAAATTTTCAATTTAAGGAATCCGTCCAAATCAACCGTTTGACTTAACGAAATTCAGCCTTTGTGCCGCGCACGTGCCCTTTTTGACAAAATTGCCCTCTTTAAAACGGCATCGTTTTGGACATATGGAAACCAAAATTGCCCTCTTCAAAACGGTGCCATTTTGTAAGTCTTCTCCAAGCTCCAAAACAACACCGTTTTGAAGACAAGCGCTCAAACAAAGACAGCCTCGCCGAGGAAGACGAACTCGACGGAGATGGACTGGCAGCGTGCGGGTTGTCCATGACAGAGACGGGCTGCACGACGGATGCCAGCGCGGAGGCCTCCTGGTGTCGGCCAAACTCCAAAGTGACCTTCTCCAAGCTTCAAAACGGCACCGTTTTGAAGATGAGCCCTAAAACAAAACCTAGATCTCATCGGGGAAGACGACCTCGACAGATGCTAGCGCAGCAGCCTCTTGTCATTGAGGACATAACTTCACCCTAGCTCAACCACCTCGGCCTCCAGCGACAATTCCGCGTCGTTGAACGACTCGGCCGAAATCGACGAAACAAAGTATTGTCGATTTTGGCCAACGCTGGGAGGCCTCGGAGCCAGCATCCGCTGCGTAGTCCATCTCCGTCAAGGATGACTCGCTTGCCGCTCGCCGCCAACCAATCGAAGCCGTCCCTCTCGCCGCCAACCAATCGAAGCCGTCTTCCCCGACGACGTCGTCTTTGTTTTAGGGCATGATGTTTTGCCTCAAAACAGTGTCGTTTTGTTTTCATAAATTTTAGTTTTGGTGTTTCACAAAACGATGCCGTTTTGTAGAGGGCATTCTCGTCCATTTTCATCCCTAACAAGCACGTGAACAGCACATGAGCTGAATTTCGTTAAATCAAACGGTTGATTTGGACGGATTCCTTAAATTGAAAATTTCTGAAACTTAATGGGGTGCAATTAACAAAATTGAAACATTGGTGGTAGAATTGCAAATTGGTGACAACTTCATGGGGGTAAATTGAAGTTTTCCCATATATATATATATATTACAAATATAAATATTAAAAACTTAAAAATTAAAAACTGAAAATTTTAATATTAAAAAAAAAAAAACTAATTTTTTAAGAAATGTTTTTTAAAAATAAATAAATAAATAAAAAAGGGAACGGTGGCCCTTTTAGGAGACGTGTGGATGCAAAACAACAAAAGAAGGACAGTTGCCGGCCAGGAGTCCTATCTTCTGCTAGCGTTGAAGAAAGGCCAAGAAAGGGGAATATATATATATATAGGTTTCTTTTTCTTTAAGAGCTTCATGTAGCAGCACGTGGAGGAGGAACTTGTTATGTCAAAAGAGGAGGTGCCAGCAGTGTCATTTGTTTTGCAAGAATGAATTGAACGTGCTTGACAGGAACAAAATGAAGGAGTTCCTTGTTTTTTTCTTCCACCGTGAGTCCGTTAGAAGAAAACAAAAGGGCTGAACGTTGTAGAGAAGACAAGCTGTTGGAATTGAAAAAAATAAATAATTGTAGAAACCCATGTAAAAAGCTTTGGTGGAAAAAGATAATAATAAAGAACGAAGGGAGAGAGCGGAAGCGTAAACAGACATATAGACTCTATCTTTACTATATTGAATTATATGTCGTTGAATAATATTATATAACTTTTTATTTATAGAGAAAAATAGTAGTAAGCAAGAAAGCATATACTAAACAAGATAAAAAAATAAACCCTACAAAGGAAAGTTAATAAATCTATAGAATAATATTCTTAACATCCTCACTCAAACGCAAGGTGTGGAAGAAAAAAATAAAAAAATAAAAAGATTTTTTTTTTTTTTTTTTTTCTCTTTTTGACTTCGTCAGAAAGCCTGGTGGAGTTGATCGAAAAAGTCGGCTTGAAAATGCTGCTTGAGGTCCGCCGAAAGATGACTAGAAAATCCACTTGAGATTCTATCGTCAGTATTGCCAAACTATAGTGGTCGAAAGGGAGGCGACAGCCGAGCATGGTGGCAGTGGCGGAACTTGCTCATTGTGGGCCGATTCACTACTGAACTGAGTCTAACCCTTTGAAACGGGTTGAAGGATTGAGCCAAACCGATCTGAAAATGGGCCAGCTTGGGCAGTTGGGCTTGTTGGGTTGAGCCTAGTTTTGAATCAGGTTCAAAGCTTTGGGCTGGTTGAATGGGCCGATCTAGCCCAAAACTCGTGGACCATTGAATGGATAAGTCTAGCATGAAAAGAAGTGAATCGGGACTAACTCGGTGGACCGGGTTGACTGGTTGGGCCAAAGTGGCCCGAGCCTTTTGGACCAATTTGGGCCAAATTGGTTGGGCCGCTTGGCCTAGTCGGCTAAGTTGGATTGGGCCCTAAAACCCTAGTGACTTGGTTTGAAACCGGTTTCGAACCGGATTGGCACGCGTGAGAAGATATGCCGCTCGTGTGACACATTAATACATCGTACAAAGGTGCATGGTAGCACATGAACGCACATGGCACGCGAGATAATGCGCAGAGGATGTCATCGGGCGCGTAGGCATAGCCACTATTAGGCCGATTCTCTCTATCCAGATTGATCAAGCGTATATCCGGTCTATCAACTACTACTTTCTTTCTTTCAACTATATATTAATTGTAATATGCATATGAAAACAAGGATAGTTTTGCATTATAGAGGTTATGATAGTCTTTACATATATAAACCATAAATATGGATATAAACCATAAATATGGAACTAGCTAGGTATATCATTTAAGGCCTGAAACTTGTTCGTTTTCTTTTGAACTCCAGTGTACTTGAAAAGACACTAGATAATGGTGGTTGAGATTTGCCGGTGAGGCTCTTAATTTTTGGATGGCCCATTTGAGAGTGCTTTAAAGATAGCTCCTTTTTATGAATGATATGGTTGTTGGCAATGGAATTCCGCTACGTCATGGGTTTCACTCATTAAGCTAAAGGTCAGGGGCAGTTTAGATTGTGATTATATATCTTCCTAAAATATATCTATATATGTCTTTACTAATATGTTTCTTTTGTATCCAATTCAAATTTAAATTCAAATTTAAAATAAATAAATAAAAACAAAATGATCGAGGCTTGGCATCCATATCCCATATGGTTTAGATAATGCAAGTAGGTGATAATTAATTGATTCAATTTTGTACTACCTACTTTTGTACGTTGCCTTTCATTAATTTGTCAGTGAGTCCGAAGTAAGGAGCTTTCATTTCAATTTATTTCTTGTTTTCTTCTTTTGGTTCTTTCATATCCCACGTAGAAATCATAAAAAGGGGTATAAAATAAATAAATTCTTTTAGACCAAAAAAAAAAAAAAAAGTGAAAGAGAGAATGCTTGTACCCTACAAATGGCAAAGGATTGACAATAGGTCGACATATATAGTCCTATATTCATGTTTTGACACTATTCGAGCCAGATACAAGGTATAAAGACTACAATTTTTTACAACTCCCATAAACCCAATATGAAATTAGTAGATTAAGGTTAAAGGGCTTGAATCATTTAATTAAATGGATTCTGTTAGAACTGATTTATATAATTTTGTACCCATATCTCAATACAACTTAAACTCGACACATAAACATGAATTGACAATCCAATACTCAGGGTCCGTTTGGGTTTGCGATTTCAAAAAGTACGATTTAAAAATAACGATTTTAAAATATACTATTTCAAAAAGTGATTTTTTTTAAAACGTAATTAAGTGTTTGGCAAAATTTCAGTTTATCATTTTAAAATCACAGGTTAGCCTATAAAATTCTGCATTTTTAAAAAAAACTCTCATTGCCTGTAATTTGAAAAAGCAATTTTCACCGTTTTCAAATCGCAATTTTTTAAAAATGCAATTTCCAAACGATTCAATTTCTGCAATTTGGATTAAAATCGCATTCTTTGTCTACGAAATCGCAATCCCAAATTCACCCACAGTTTTCACTCCAAATAGACTAAGGGTCTGTTTGGGTTTACGTTTCAAAAAGTGGGATTTGAAAATAATAATTTTAAAAATGTGCAATTTTAAAAAGTGATATTTAAAAACTCGATAAGCGTTAGGTAAAATCTCAATTTTACGTTTAAAATTATGCTTTTTTAAAATATTATTATCTTGCTTGCAATTTTAAAAAATAATAATTTGTACATTTTTAAAACACAATTTTTTAAAAACATAATTTTAAAACAACTCATAATTTGAATTTAGTGGTTTTAAAGCAAAGATGGGAGTCATGGGACACGTAATAAAAATGAATAGGTAGGGGGGTGTCCCTCCCAAGGCATCTTATCCGCATGCGGGGTACGAAAAGGGAAGAGAAGGGCAGGCGTAGCCGATAAAATAAAGCGTGCGAACGGGGTGAGTAGAGCATCCTCAAGAGTCAAGAAATGTACATAAAGCCATAAAGGTAGAAAAAGCGTGACAGTGGAAGCCGTTCGTACGTGCCAACTAAACTGTGATTAGAGAGACACGTGGCCCCATGCAGATCTTTTATATGATATGATTATTGTGGCTTGTTCCCTTGTGATAATGACTGAAATTGAGAGTGAGAGAGAGAGAGAGAGAGAGCTTTAATGGCGTGGTGGGGGGGGGGGACCCTTTTCTTTTTCTCTTCTCTTCCCTCCCCTGTGGAGCGCATCATCGATTCATCATAACAGAAGCAACACCCGCCCGCAGGCTAATTACTTGCCTTTTTCAACATCTTCCTCACAATTTATTTATTTATTTTATTTTTGCAGAGGAGAGTACTTCTTTTCCAGAAAAGTTATCACTTAGAATGTGCTTTTTATATAAAAAAAAATAAATAAATAAAAAGTGTTTTGCTGTATGTGTTTTTTGTTTTGTGTTGTTTATTTAATACTTTTGTATCAAAAAGATAAAACAAAATTAAAAAATAAAAAAAAATAAAAATGTTTTAACTCGAAATTGAAGGTGGTGTTTGATGTCATCTTGATGAAAAGATTAATACTTAAAAAGTATATGGAATATTACCTCGGCCAAGAATCATCTATAATTATGTATATGAAATTCAAGGAATTCGGATAAGTGATACACTTACATTTTTTATACAATTTTTTGTACATCTCCATACAATCAAGTTTTAAATCTACCATTGAATTTGTAGGACCCAATATGAGTTAAATCCAAAGGTAGATTTAAAAATGAAGTGTACAAAAGATGTATAGGAAATGTAAAAATATCATCTCTCTATGAGATCTATATAACCAAATAAAAGTTGGGCAGTCCAATTATTTATTCAGTCACGTGGATCCCATAAATGATCTCTCACAATTACCTGCCCAAATTCTTTTAAATTCGAACAAATAATTGTAAATGACATGTTCCTTAACTCAAAATATTAACATATCAATGATGACTTAAATGTTGCAGTGCCCATTAGTCTTTAGAGGACCGAGAGGGGAGACCAATTGTTGCCCAAAAAGCTAATACAAATAAAATTACGAATTCTCATTTTCAAAACTCAAATTACCTTTTTCTTTTTCTTTATATATATATATATATATATATATATATATATATATATATATATATATATAAGTAAAAGTCAAATTACTTGGTTTATTGGTTTACTGGGTGGACTAATACTTGGCACTCAGCGCAAATCAAGGCAGATTCATATGACAAAAATAATTGCCATTAATCAAGGAGAAATATGGTTGAAGATCGATGTCAATTGTTCTTTTCTCCCATATACTCCATGTACTTTTACTTTAAATTTCTTGTCTCAACTCTCAACTCTGTGTACTAGCTTGTAACCCATTATCTCCTCCTGCAAATAATTATTTATCATTTTATCTTTCCATTAATTAGGTGCTCCTAATTATTGTTAATGTCTCCACTATCCTAGTGTTTGCGTGATTCTTGTTTCTTAATTTGTTATTGGATATGGTTTTGGTCCACAATTGCGTATTGGAAACGCGGTACGTACGTACGGGTAATATTTCTAGTGCAAAAGACTTTCTTATTTTTATATCTGTAGTCAATAATAGTGTTATGTGAATGATTTATCGAACACAGAACGAAATAATTTGATAAATTTTGAGAGAATTTAGACATTTTTAAATATAAAGTTTGAGATTAATTCTGCTTTTTATTTATTTATTAATTGATGACCCTTAAATAGGGGACTACATGAATCAAATGAAATTAAACTAAAAGACTTGAAAATAAACCCATACTCTAACTTGGACATAAAGTACTCCTTGAAAAAATAATTAAAACTTATTACTAAATTACTTCTGCACTAAAAATAACTAAAAGATTCTTGACTTAAAAAGATAAATATAACAATCCTAAAATTACGACTACTCTAAGATAAGCTACAACAAAAATAACTTCAAGAGTTACATTGAATACGTGCTTGTGAGTCATGCCAGCGTCTTCTAGCTGCAAATGTCTTTATTAGAAGGAGTAATGTTTCTTGCACAACTCTTACACAACTTTAACAATTTTTTTTTTTTAAGATCAGCCATTGAATATTTAAGGCTCACATATAGAAAAACAAATACAATGTTTTATTAAAAAAAAAAAAAAAATTAGATAGAGTTGTGCAGCAAGAGTTGTGTAATTAACCTTAATTTTTAATTAACCTAATATATATAGGATGAGGGGGATTTGATTCTTGTACAACACCAATACAACAACTGTACAACAACTCCTCACATGAGGGCGGACCCCAGTATGTAGGACCCACCCTCATGTGAGGTATTGTTGTACAGTTGTTGTATTAATGTTGTAAATCTAACATTTTCCAGGATGAGGTGAGTAAGTGGAGTCAACTAGTAAAACTTACTGAAATTTCATTCAATCTTGTGCAGTGTTTTGAATTTGTCTACCGTTTGCAATACTCAAACGGTAGTCAGAGTCAAAATTCAAAACTAGTAGCTTTTGCAATAAATTAAACGTTTAATTAACCATCAACAACGGTACTTGTCTGTTGCCCCCCACAAGTTACAACAACATAGAATAAATCCCATGCAATCATACTTCTTGTTGTTAGCTTTCCTTTAAATTTTTTAAAAATTAAGAATTCTCATTTTCAAAAGTCAAATTACTTGGTTTATTGGTTTATTGGATGGACTTGGCACTCAGCGCAAATCAAGGCAGATTCATATGACAAAAATAATCGCCATTAATCAAGGAGAAATATGGTTGAAGATCGATGTTAATTGCTCTTTTCTCCCATTTACTCCACGTACTTTTACTTTTAATTTCTTGTCTCAACTCTCAACTCTGTGTACCAGCTTGTAACCCATTATCTCCTCCAGCAAATAATTATTTATCATGTTATATTTCCATTAGTTAGCTGCTTCTAATTATATTGTTAATGTCTCCACTATCCTAGTGTTTGCTTGATTCTTGTTTCTTAATTAATTTGTTATTGGATATGGTTTTGGACCGCAATTGCATGTTTGAAAAGCGGTACATACGGGTGCGAAAGACTCTCTTATTTTTATATACGTAGTCAATAATATTGTTGCATGAATGGTTTATTGGAAGAATTAAACCCGCGGAGATTCCTGCCCCATCCCCACCCACCCCGCAAGGGTGCATGAGGTTTTTCACAGGGTGCAAGTTTGGGGGAACCCGCACCCTGTAGGGCGGAGTCTAAAAATCTCCATCCCCGCCCTCCGGCCCCATGCTCAATCCTATCAAAAGGTTCTACCGGTCACGCCAACAGTACCCTCTACCCTTCTCTAATTTTCTTGCAGCTCCTCCTTGAAAGGGTGGCATGCTGTCAATTGTATCAACAAAATAGTAACAAACATTCCTAAAAACATAAAAATAAATTTTATCTTTACCCATCATTAAAATACTTTCTTATGCAAAACACATTCCAAACAGAATTAGAACTTAGAAGTGTGAATCCTTATCATAAGCTCTTTTTGGTGAAAATGATTTCCCCGACACTTTTTACTGCAACATGATTAGAACTGATTGGATCAATCATTCACTATGTCACTTCAAGATTTGCCAGCTTATTTTTGATTAACTTAATTATTGGCATTTAGCCGCCATCACCTTCTGATCCACGGATTCCACTTTGTCATTTTTAGATCAAAAGATGCCTAAACATTGCAACTCCACCGCCAAAATAGACTACCATACTTTATCCAATTTTTTCAAAATTATTAACAAAAAAACCCAAATCTCCAAATTCATTTCAAAACACAAAATTTTTTAAAAGACTTTTCACAACTTCTTATAGAATTTGTATTTTTTTTATATCTTATAAGAATATTTTGACCAAACATGTTCTTAAAGTTTGTAGGTGTATGAACTAACTTATTATTTAAAAAATATAAAATGGTCGTCTAGTCACCCCCAACAGAGAAGAGAAGTGACTGCATGGCCACTATTATCTTGGTCAGGAGTACTCGTGCTGCCAACCCAACCAGACTGTACAATTAGCCTTCTCGTTCAAACATTCAATGAAGTGAAGATGGCCACACAACCACTCTTCTTTCTTTTTCTTTTTTAAAAAAATAAGAAGATTAATTATACATTTACTTGTATTTTCTCAAAATCAATATGTCTACCTTACACAAAACATTTTGTAAAAGGACAAAAATTTCTTGCAAACCGGTTCGTAGGAAATTTTATACAGCCCATATGTCAGAAGCATATATATATATATATATATATATATATATATATATATATATATTTTATTAATGCTATTAAAAAAGTATGTGAAAAACACATGCTATTAAAATAAGTATTTTTTACATGTCAAAAGACACATGTCAATCTTATACGTGAGTTATATAAAATTTCTCTACAAACCATTTTATAAAAAAATTCAATTCTTCATAAAATGTGAACCCTATACAAAAAAAATACTCGCAAAACATTTCTCACTTACATAAGTGAGTTGTATAAAGTCACTTGCCTGTCACTAACCAATAAATCAGAAAAGGAAGGGCGTGAATTTGCAGAGGATTATTATATGAGTAAAGATCGTAAGATGGCCCCCACAAGCGGCAAAATGTCCCAAATTTCCTTGTACTCTTCCATGCAGGTCCTTCATTGCGACCGTTGGAAAATATAAGAAAAATCATTTTAAATAAGATCCGTTTGGATCATATTTTGTTTTTCAGTCTAAAAAATATCCAAAAAAAGTGATTTCTAGATTAAAGTTAAACTCAAAAGCCGACACCAGAATCCGAGCGCCCCTACTAACTGTAATGCCACTGCAACTGGCCCATACATGTCTTTCTGGTAGTAATCTTGTTCATATATCGAAAATGCTTTTGAATATGAAAAGGAGTGATTCGAAGAAATCTTATAACTCAAGTGGTATTTTTTTTATCTTTCACAAAAACAAACACAAGATAACAAATCTTAAATAACAGTGTGAGAGGTTCTATTTTAAGGTCGGTTTAAATAATTTTTTAATATATTTGATTATTATTGTCTTAAAATTAGTCTGTTTAGAACAGATCTTATCCTATTTTATTTATATTTATGACTATATAACCTCATAGCATATGGTAATGATTTAATAGAGATTTATGATTTGTGATGTAAAAGTTTTATACTCGTGATCTTTGATAAAAAAAATATTCAAATTTTTCGTTAAAAAAAAAAAAAAATTCTAAAACATCTTATTTTTTTTTTCTTAAAATATAAATAATAAATTTTCATATTCGATTAATAATTACAACAGATAACAATATATCGATTCTTGTAACACCGGACAAAAATCACATTAACCATTACTATATAGAATTGATTCTATTCATAGAATCAAGAAAAAAAAATTGAACTTTTAATTAGGCTTGACAATTTGGGTTGCCGTGTCAACCCATCGGGTTAGCGTGTCAACCCATTTAACTAATTTGGTAAAAATATGTAATTATCGCGTCATAAATATGTTATAAACAGGTTGATGGGTCATAAACGTGTCATAAACGGGTTGGCGGGTCATAAACGGGTTATAGCCCAAACTCAAACTCTATATATTCATGTCGTATTCGTGTCAGATTCGTGAATCGTGTCAAAATTGTCAAGCTTACTTTTAATTATGCTAATGTCTCAACGTGTTAATTTTTGAAAATTAACAATATTGAATATTCTATAGCAAAGCAAAAAAATTGCGTCGGCGGAGGTTTATTGACTGACACTACTAGTGGACAAAATAAAGACGAGGATACGATAAGAATGTGAGGTTCGGAAATCACAGCCGTCTATGCCTCCGCAACTCGTTGTAGGCCTCTCTCTCTAATCGCAATCAACGGTGTTTCCTGTGGCCGATAAATCCGGGGACATGGGGACACGTGTCTCATTCCCGAGAGTGCATTAAATCTTAGTCATGTGGTGCTCGTGCGCTCTGACAATCCCCGGTGGGGCCCCACCACGTGATGTCCCCCCAACCGGGCATCTCGCCCACCCGCCAAAAAGGCAACCGCGACCTGCACGTGCTCCGTCAATGGTCATCCAATAGAAAACGAACACGTGGTGAAGGTGAGGCTACGCCTCACATGCTCGTAACCACTGGGCGTTTGGCCGTATACGTGAAAATAGAAAAAGAAATATATTGAGTTGAAGAAACTGGACAATTTAAAGGTATAGAAGAGTTGGGATTCACAGTTGCGGAGATAAAGGTAGGCGGGCGGGCGCCTCTAAATGTTAAAATAATAATAATAATAATGTAATTTTTTAACCTAAGTTTTATTTTGTCCCTATAATTAGGGCTGAGCATAGGGCGGGGGGGCGGGGATGGGGTTTTTTTGCCCCCGCCCCGCAGAGGTGCGGGTTCCCCAAAGGGAACCCGCACCCCGCATATTGCCCCCTGCACCCGCACGGGGCGGGTGGGGATGGGGTGGGGTTGAGGGGCGGGGATCCCTGCGGGTATGCGGGGATCCCCGCGGGTTTTGACCCACCGTTGCTCGGCGAGCTAGCAACATCCTCCTTTACCGAGCTTCCACAAGGCAAAACCGTCCCCGGTTCCTGTTCACTCTAGATCTGATTCATTGAGCCGCCCCTCCAATCTCCGAACACGGGAATGGCTTCTTCGGAAGCCGATTCCCGGCTAAGCCAGGTGGTCTCCCCTGCGCTCGAGAAGATCATCAAGAACGCTTCTTGGCGCAAGCAATCCAGGCTCGCCCACGATTGCAAGTCCGTCCTCGAGTCGAGAAGCTCGCTTCCCCTTCCAAGCCCGAGGCCGAGGCCGAGCCCAATTCCTCAGGCCCAGGTCCACTCCACGACGGCGGCACCACCGAGTACTCCCCCGCCGATTCCGAGTCCATAATCAGCCTGCTCATCAACGCCGCCAACTCCGGCGTTCTAAAGATCGCCGATCCCGCCGTCGATTGCATCCAGAAGCTGATTGCCTACGGATACCTCCGCGGCGAGGCCGACCCCTCCGGCGGCGACGAGGCCAAGCTCTTGTCCAAGCTGATCGAGTCCGTGTGCAAGGGGGCAGTAAGGGGCTGCGGCGCAAGGTCAGGGGGTTAGAGAAGAGAGGTTAGAAGTTAGGGTTTGTTTTTGACTTTTTGTTTCTGTCGAGTGCCGCTTTCTTCCTTTTTTTTTTTTTTTTTTAAATATGCGGGGCGGGTGCGGGGCGGGGCGGGGACCCGAGAAAATTCAAGGGTCCCCCCCGCAACCCGCCCCGCACCGCGCGGGGGGGCCAAAAACAGCCCCAAAACCCGCCCCATGGGTGCGGGTTTTGGGCTCTGCGGGGCGGGTTGGGGCGGTTTTTGCGGGGCGGGGCGGGTTTTGCGGGGATCTGCTCAGTCCTACCTATAATAATGTTCTTACAAGGTTATAAATCTCTACAAATTAAATCAAAACATTCATTCTCTTGTATTTGCTCAGAAGAAAAAATAAAAATAAAAATAAAATTTAAGACAACTTAGCTTAGCCTCGGCCTAACGGCAGCAACACCCTTAAAAAATAGAAGTTACCCTCAAATTTAAGTTGATATTGAACTAGAAAAACCCAACCTAAAACTAAGAAAAGCTAATCCAAAACCAAAATTAGACACCAGAATGATCGACAGTCGACATGTCTCAAATCTTCCTCTACAGTCTACACGCTACTACGGTACCAGCAATTTTATGGCGCGTATGATGCATTTTAGGCACCTTGTATTTTGTATTTTTCTTTTTTCTTTTTTATTTATTTATTTATTTTTATTTATTTTTTTATCTTTTGTATTAGTACTGCATGTTAACTGATATATCAATTTGACATATATTTATGAAGTTTGGTAGATACGTTTTTTGTGATACAAATATTATGTTATAATTTATATTTTGAATTGAAATTACCATACTTTTATATATTATAATAAAAATATAGTATAAAAAAACAAAAAAAAATTATTTATTATTATTTTAATTTCGTATATACTAAGATAGATTCGTAGTTCGTCATTGGTTGGGAAGGAGGAGATCCTCAAGAGATAATGCATTTTGTCTTGTATAACCCCCGAATAAAGCTGTGAATAAAATTGGATTAATTGTTTGGTTTAACACGATAAAGTATAACTTAATTATTAATTAATTAATGCAATATAATATGATTTACCAATTGAATAAATTTTTTAACCATAGAGTTTTACCCACACAAAGAGGCACACAGTCCAATAAAACAAAGAGGACGGCAGATTTTGGATTTTTACCTTATCATTTTCTTTATTCCATAACCTTACGTGCCCACGTAAGGTGGAAATATAACGATAAGAAATATGTTTGATGTTATTTTTTTATTCATTTTTTTTTTTTTTGTAAATTTATTGCTAAATTTGTAGAATTTACATGTGACATATTCAATAATGGATTTGCACATCTCTTATATGAAAATGAATCCATCCAAACACTTCTCTAACAATAATGATAGATTTTAATAAGATAATTTGAGGAATCCTAAGCCTCATAAGTACAAACCTTAGTTTTTTAAGGGTGTGTTTGGCGTTTTGATTTCGTAAACAAAAAATACAATTTTAAATCAAATCCCATAAAATGAATCGTTTGAAATTGTATTTTTTTTAAAATTGTGATTTGAAAACGCAGATCTGCTTTTTCAAATCACCCGCAAGGGGATTTTTTTTTTTTTTTTTAAAACGCACAATTTTAAAAACTAAACTGTGATTTTAAAAGTAAAAATACAATTTTACCAAACGCTTAATTGCGTTTTTAAAAATCACGTTTTCAAATCGTACATTTTTAAATTGTACTTATTGAAATTGCACACCCAAATAGACCCTAATATAATTATATATGTGTTTAGTTTAATTTTCTTATACATTTCTTTTGAAAATCCACCATTAAATCTGTAAAACTAATATGTTGTCTCACATATTCAATGATAGAATATTTACACATTTCTTGCACGGAGATTTACAAGAAATGTGAAAAAGAATAAAACCAAATATTACTCATATAATTAGAGATGTATTTAGTGTCATTCTCTTGCACACTCCTCATATAATTTGTAGAATTACATGTGGATCCTACATATTTAATGGTGAATTTGCACCTCTTGTATAGAGATTGACAAGAGATGTGTCCAAACATTTCTCATATAATTATGTTTATCCTACAAGCAATAGGCTTTATAGCCTAACAGAACTCATAGAGATAAAATAATTGAAAAAGATATTGTCAACTACTACTATCACTTAGGGATAAAATGAACTACTATTGCTACTACTTAGAGGTAACATGCTATCATTTATTCTTTACTACAATAATTCTAATAGAAAGAATTCACCCATTAGACCCGTAACACATACATCGCCTTCATTTTTGTTTCCGAGTGCGAACCATTTTAGAAAAGAGGCAATTGAGGTAGCTTATAGGCTAGCTAAGGAAGCACTCTCTTATAGTCGAACAAGTTTATATAAAGGAAAGCTCTCATTGTATTCTTGACATTTTGACATTATAACTGTTAAATGCAGTAATCTTTAATTTCTACCTAATGAAAGGATTGCGTGGCTAAAAAAAAAAAAAAAAATGTAATTGTATCACAATCATCCCAAAATGTAACTATAAAAATTTATGCATTATTCATGAAGTCTAATGTGAACATGTGAGGTTCAATTATCATCAATTTAGACCATTTTTATAATCATTAAAATCACAATTTTTTTTTTTGAAAAAACGCACACTATATATTTTTTTACAATTTTAAGAAATTACATTTTTGATTTAGGAAATTAAAGTACCAAACATACTTCTATGAGACAATTTAATCAATTTTTATTTTTATTTTATGTTTTATGTTTTTTTATTTTATTTTATTTATTTTATTTTTGGGTTGGGGCTGGGGTTCCATTTATACGTATAGGCAAATTGACGATGAACAGGAATGGGTTCAAGCTAGCATATGTATGTTGTAAGGCATTCCCGGCCCCAGCCCAATTGAGCTCCCAGATGAGCCACACAAAATTAGATTATTAGCCATGGATCCAGTAAAATAGAATATGGGCTCATATTACTCTATATTGGGCTTCTTGAAAAGAAATGCCTCTCGTTACACAAACCCGAATATAAATTAGATGGATATTGGGTTTTAATCAAATCAAGGCTTCTTGGTACCCATCTGCTTAGTGTTTTTGGAAGAGATTTTGTCTTGCATTTTGGGAGTTTAGGAGGAAAAAACAAGAAAAAAAAAAAAAGAAGAAGTATTGTCAAAGCATCTCCAGCAGGTTTTTTAAAATTTTTATATTGTGTATATTTAATTAATATGAGACAAAAATCACGTTTGTTAGTGATAAAGTTCAATCCAATACAAAAACTCAAGACTCTAGAACTCTCGGCTGCTCAACTGAAGATATAGAGAGATCTTGTACATCTAATCCTTAAGTCATATACTTAAACTTAAACACTAAGAGATAAGTCTATCTCTTGTTAATTAGCTAGATATGTTAAATAGTTTTGAATTTAAACTTTATCCTTATCATCTATCTTCTGCTACACCATGCAAAAGTTGTATTTCAGTATACTTGTAATTCCTCTATTATAAATACACAAGCCTATGCTCTATTCTAGCGAGGCAAACAGCTGCAAAACATTTCTCTTATATGGTATCAGAGCCCACTACGACAAACATTCAATTTTCTACTCCCACAAACTCTATGGCTGGCATTCCCCCCACCAGAAATCCTCCCCCAGTCGTCAACCAACCTCTGGTAGAAAACCAACCCTTGGCCACAAACCCACCCGCCCTACCAGCCCTTGTTACCTTCAATCATTTTAACCCGCTCAAGCTTACATCCAGCAATTACAACCACTGGATTCCACAAATTGTTCTCCATCTCAAAGGTGGCAATTTGTTCGGCTATGTGGATGGAACTCATTGTTCTCCACCCTCGACACTGGTGATTACAACCGAGGGCGTTGTATCAATCAGTCCCAATCCCGAATTCCTCCATTGATGGATGCAGGACCAGCTAATCCTCGGTGCCATCAATTCCTCCCTCTCGGAGAAGATGCTTTCTCATGTCATCCGATGTGCCACCTCTCGAGAAGCATGGCTGATGCTGGAGACGCTCTTTGCCTCTCAGTCCCGTGCACGCACGATGAATGTGCATTTTCAATTGGCCACCCTCAAGAAGGGCAACTCCACCATCACAGACTATTATCAGCAATTCTAGCAACTCGCTGATGCACTGGTTGCAGTGAACAAACCACTCAGTCACTTTGAAATGGTTTCTTTCCTCCTTGCAGGTCTTAGGTCAGAATACGATCATTTTGTCACTTCGGTTCAAACTCATGTTGAACCCCTGCCGATTGAGGAACTTTATGGCCACCTCCTTGCGCATGAACTGCGCCTAGACCACCAGAATACCCCATTCCTTATGCTCTCATTGCTGAGTCTACTTCATCAGATTCATAACCTACTTGTTACATCTCTGCAATGAAAGATCCAAATTGGCACCGCGCCATGAATGTTGAATTTGATGCTCTCTTACAAAATCAGACCTGGACCCTTTTTCCTCCCTCATCAAACCAAAATATTATTGGCTGCAAGTGGGAATTTCGGTTGAAAAGAAAGGCTGATGGGTCAGTTGATCGCCATAAAGCATGCCTTGTTGCTAAAGGATTTCATCAATAGTTTAGTATTGACTACGGTGAGACCTATAGCGCGGTTATCAAGCCTACAACGGTACGCCTAATTCTCTCCCTTGCTATTTCAAGTGACTGGCCTTTTCATCAAATAGATATCCAGAATGCTTTCCTCCATGGAAACCTTTTCATCAATGGTACGCCTAACCACTCGGGTTTGCTCATCCTCAATTCCCTAATCACACTTGCAAATTGCAAAAGGCTCTCTACGGATTGAAACAAGATCCACGGGCTTGGTATTCTAGATTAAGCAACACACTTATTCACCTTTGTTTCACTATCTCTCAGTCGGACAGCTCCCTCTTTATCCTTCAAAAGGATAGCTATACATTGCTAGTTCTCATTTATGTTGATGATATATTGATTACATGATCTAACCATGCTGCCATTTGTGATCTTCTTGCTGCCCTTCACCGTGATTTTGCAGTAAAAGATTTGGGGTCCTTTAATTTCTTCTTGGGAATAGAGGTGTTACCCTTCTCTCATGGAATTGCACTATCTCAACAGAGATACATCTTGGACATTCTTAAACGCACCAATATGATTGAGGCAAAACCAACCACATCCCTTATGGCGTCATCAACTCACCTCTCTGCCTTTGAAGGAGACCTATTCGATGATCCTACATTATATCGGAGTACAGTTGGAACCTTACAATACTTATGCATCACTCGGCCGGATATTTCTTTTAGTGTCAACAAACTCTCTCAATTTATGCAAAAACCAATTGATTTTCACATGCAATCTGTTAAACACCTTCTTCGCTACCTCAAGCACACCATTTAGCATGGTCTTCAGTTTTAGCGCTCAACAGTAAATTATATTCAAGCCTACTCCGATGCTGACTGGGCTGGAAGTCGTGACGATCGTCGATCCACAGGAGAATATTGTATTTTTCTTGGTGATAATTTTATCTCTTGGACTTGCAGGAAACAACAAACTATTTCTAGGTCAAGTACTGAAGCCGAATACAAGGCCCTAGCTAACACAGCAGCCGAACTATCATGGATCCTATCACTTTGTTCAGAGATTGGTATGCAATTTACTCAACCTCTGACATTATGGTGTGATAATATTGGAGCCACATATCTCTCTTCAAATCCGGTCTTCCACGCACGAACAAAACATGTTGAAATTGTTTTTCATTTCGTTCGTGACATGGTTGCTAACAAATCTCTATTGATCAAGTTCCCATCCAGCAAAGACCAACTTGCTGACATCTTCACCAAACCACTTTCATCTTCAAGATTCAGGTTACTTAGAAGCAAGCTCAACATTACTACTGTACCGTTTAGCTTGAGGGGGGTGTGTTAGTGATAAAGTTCAATCCAATACAAAGACTCAAGACTCTAGGACTCTCGGCTGCTCAACTGAAGATAGAGATAGATCTTGTACATCTAATCCTTAAGTCATATACTTAAACTTAAAACACTAAGAGATAAGTCTATCTCTTGTTCGTTAGATATGTTAAATAGTTTTGAATTTAAACTTTATCCTTATCATTTATCTTCTGCTACATCATGCAGAAGTTGTATTTCAGTATACTTGTAATTCCTCTATTATAAATATACAAGCCTATGCTCTATTTTAGCAAGGCAAATAGCTGCAAAACATTTCTCTTATAACGTCCAACAGCTAATCTTCTCGTTATTTAAAACACATATTTTTTTTTTTTTACTTTTTGATTAACTACTTTTGGGCAAGTAGTAAGTAAAGCAGAAAATGGGGCTTTTTCATAAGCTAAAATGTATAAAATTGCTGAGATGCTCTGTAGTAAGAGGTAAGGATGAAGCATATTAGTGTAAAATGTGAAGGGATGAACTTTCATTGAGTTTCTGTTTCTGCTGGGGGTAATGAGAACCAATAGGCTAACTATACGAAGGGAAAAAGTAAATAGTGTGATAAGAACAAAATTGCAATTCTCATCCTCCCCTACCAACCTCTTTTTTTCTCTTTCCCTATTTAAGTGTTCATGTCAACCCTAATCTTTCCACCTTTCTTTGATCAGCCGTCGGGAGGCCAAGCCTTTGGATGAGAGGCTTGGAGTGACAGGCATTGAGGGTGTCTTGGGTGCCTCCACATCATCCCAACTGTTGTCCCATCCATCACTAGTGTCCATCTCTGGCTTTCCCCCACTGGAGACTGGAAGCTTCATGTCTAGCTTTTGATATTTCAAGTCACTGCCTGAAAGATGCCTCCTCCTGAAGTTGATGACCAAAGTTGATACCACTATTACTAGAAGAAAGGCGCCGAATGCAACTGCGAAAGAAGGGCGTGTCAGGAAGCTTATGAAGGAGTGCTTGGGGGAATTGTCAAACTCCTTCAGGGAACTGTGTGCAATCAGATCCTTGAAGTCAAGGCTGCATTTGCCATTTCCTGCTGTTAACATGATCAGACTATTAGTTCCTCCATCTATGTGAGAAACCTTCACCTGCATGATTTAAATATCAAGTCACAATTCACTCTATAACTCGCGCTTTAGTATTAAATTCACATAAAAAAACACCACTCAAAAAGTGCCAAAGAAGCTCGTTAATACTTTTAAGTGACTTAACTTTTGAGTTAAAATTCAACGCTCCATGAGAAAAGTCATTAGCATAAATACTGTCAATGCTACATTGGAACATCTTCATACGAGAAATGCTAGCAACAAAGATTACTAACCACAATAGCCCTTCATCCCTGAAACTTCAAGAATCTAGGTGGGGATGTACATAAAAGTATCAGGTGTCTAGACTTAATTGTTCTACCATGTTTATGGAAAATTTAAGGACGAGATGAAAATGGACTCTTAAGTACGTTAAGTTTCTTAGGAAATGAGAGATAATGACGTAGCGGATAGCCTGATTGGAAAAGAATAGAAGCAGCAACAACTTCTATTTGAAAGGAACTGCAAGCCAATGCTTGAAAAGGGACGATAAAAACTCAATATCACTAATATTCTTACTTCAAAACGTCAGCATTCTTGATTCAAAATGAAAGTAAGCTACTAAAAAGGAAAGAATTACACTACATGGTATGCGGCGATAGAGTTTAAGGAAAAGAATTTTTGACAAGGAAAGGCAAAAAATAGGAGATTTTCACCGAGAGTTTTTCATTTTGGGTCAAAATCCTTGATTCATGCATGTTCAGTTTCTGCTGGGAGGACTCCAGGGACTGCTGGTTGCAACCCAGTACGAACGGGAGTGCAATCGGTTGGTTATGTTAGGACTCCAAGACCTGTCGATTGGAACTCCGATTCGAATGGGGTTTCAACCATGAACCGGAGTTCCAACCAGGTGGTTCTGTTAGAACTCCATAACCTACCGATTGGAACCCCGTTTGAACGGGAGTTCAACCGGTCAATTTTGCCTGGCTGCTTGAGAGGCCTGGTTTCAATGCCGTTTGAACGGGTTGCGACCAAGCTCTTTTGTCTTGCTTGGGGCTGTTTCAGCTGGGTGGACTCCAGGGATTGCTGGTTGCAACCCCGTTCAAATGGGAGTGCAACCGGTTGGTTATGTCAAGACTCCAAAACCTGTCTGTTGGAACTCCCATTCGAATGGGGTTCAACCAAGTGGTTCTGTTAGGACACCAGAACCTACCAATTGGAACCCCGTTCGAACGGGAGTTCAACTAGTCAGTTTTGCCTGGCCGCCTAAGGCCCGGTTGCAATGTCGTTCGAACAGACTCGTCCTCGAGTTGGAGTTGAAAAGCGCATCATCCGGCGGCTGATATAAGAACACATCCTCTTTCTGGAACATCAGTGATCAACATCGCTTATTTGTAACTCTCGGATACTTTGTCTACACTTCCTTTGCTATTGGAGACAACATCTCATTTTGTATTGGTGTCAATACAAACTTCTGACCATCTTTGAAGAAGACGTACACGTTATCCCGAACCTTATACTGAACATCGACGTCAAATTGCCATAGCCTTCCCAATATCAAGTGGCAGGCGTCAATGTCCACCACATCACAAACGACCATATCCATGTAAGTTTTTTTCCTATTGAAAAAGGAACTCGACAAATCTTAGGTAGCTCTATTTCAGTGCCCCGTTTGATCCAACCCAATTTTGTATGGTGATGGGTGTTTCTTTGTTTAGAGCCCCAGCTTTGCAACCATCACATTGGACACAATATTTTTGCCATTGCAGCATCTATGATGACATCACAAACCGTCTCATTGACAGTGCAGCGGGTACGTAAAATGTTGTGTAGTTGTGCTTGCTCTTATTTTTTGGGTGTCACTAACAATAATTTCTAAACCATCAATGATAGAGAAAGCAACTCACCTTCGTCTGCCTTGATAGCTACTCCTTTGCCATAGGTGAGAAGGTTGTCTTTTGTAGTAACACGCGCTCCTCCATCGTCACCCCATTCTAAGTCAGTCTCAATTGGGTTCACCATTTGCCTCCTTGGCACTGATGCAACCGATGCCCGGGTTGGTTGTACTTGAAACATTTATCTGGGCTCGATCGTGCATACAGGTTGATGGATGAAGGTGTTATAGCTATCGGCCTAGGTGCACTGTTGCTGCTACCCACCTCCTTTTTCAGGTAGGGGCCACGAGGTGTGGTTGTGCAGTTAGTGTGATTGCGAGTTATTTCTCTTGATTTAGCGCTAATTGTGCTGAATGCAAGGAATTTGGATTAGCCACAAAGGCCCTGGATCGATCTATCTGCCTCTTGGCTTGCATCGCCAAGCTGATAGCTTTAGTCAAAGTGAATATGATATGCATGGAAACCCGATCTTGGATTGCTACCTGATGAACTGAACAACTTGTTGAGCCTCCATCTCCATGAGGTCGTTACGGGCTGACAAACAATAGAACTCATCGATGTAGGTTTGAACCGATATGCCGCCTTGCCTACAATCTTGGTATTGCTAAAATAGCCACTACTCAAAATTTAAGGAAACACTTCATCTTTAACCACGAAGTCACGGGACCTTCTCCCTATCGAGCATGAGAAATCTATAGTTTCTCCCACCATGCAGAAGCTCCTCAAATTTATACGCCACCAATTTCACCTTATGGTCTCGGAAATACACATGTATTTCAAGAACCTTTCTACCTCTACCACCCAATCAAGGAAATCCTTGATGTGAAGATGATCATTGAATGATGGAGATTGACCTTCATCTGATTGTGTTGGGCTCCCCGTAAACATGCTTGTGGCACATTCCTTGACCTCTATATGCCCCCAATTTCACCATGTAGAAGTTCCTCCCTTGAATTTCACCTTATGGTCTTCGAGAATACACATGTAATCGAAGAACTTCTCGACCTCCATCACCCAATCATGGAAATCCTCGATGTGAAGATAACCGTTGAATGATGGAGATTGACCTTCATCTAGTAGTTGTTGGGCTCCCCGTCAACATGCTCGTGGCGCATTCCTTGACCTCTATATGCCCTCTATAACCAGCACCTCCATATCCAATGCCACCACGTCTGTCACTCCCACGGCCTAGTCCAACATACCTTCTAAACACGATTTCAGCAAAATTTTTCGTCATCGCTGAAATGAGGTTTTCATTGAGAATTTTCCATTTTGGTCATAAATCTTGTATCACGTCACAGAACGCAACAACTTGAACTAGCGCCATAAATACATATAAGCTAATGAGGGAAAATCAAGAACGGAAGGTAGAATGGAAATAATATTTTGGAGATAAGGACTCTTGACATCTTAGTAAAAGTAATAATCTGATATAAAACTATTGGTTGTTAAGAAAGCATTACACGACAAGAACTCTGTGTAAATTTATTTCAGTATAAAATGTTTTTCAGAAAACGTTTTGGCATTTGCAGTGGTTAAGAGGCGTAAGCCATTTTCTAGAGCTTGTCTCCCCTTTTTTCTACCACCTCCCTCTCTCTGAATAGTAACACCACTCAACCTTGTAAAGGAACCCAACTCCCACCCGCTCCACCTCTCTCCCGTCATCCCCCCTATGCTGTCCCAACACTCCCTATGGTAACCCCCAACCCTACAGAGGAACCCAACCACCAATCTACCCTAGCACCACTTTCATCCAACTAGCGCTTGCTATCTCCTCTCAACCCTTCCCACACACCCCAAATTGCCCTCCTCCCCCACATTGCAGCCTCCCAACAACTTCCCCCTTGCCCCTTCCCCTATGCTGGCATTAGATTTGTTATTATCAAACATTTTCTTATTCTACAAATTAATTTGTTTTTTAATTGGAGTATTACTAATACTTTGTTTTCTTGATTTTGCCCTGACAAACTTTGAATTACACATCTTTCACCTACTTCCTTGCTACTAAGTGTTTCACAATGTTATTGTTGGTTACTTATATACACAACTCTTATTTGAGGCCAACCCTATCAACTATATTAACAGAGAGCAAATCAATTTTCTTTTCCAAATCTTTGTGCTAAGAAAACAACATGTTCTTGAATGAACTGAAACATTGCAGGAAATGCATATAGTTAAAGCCTTAAGGGGCTTTATGGAATTTGATTAGATGTTACAACAGAACATGTTTGAATCATCCATTCAATAGACCAAGCTTCCTTAGCGGATGAAGGTCCTGCCTCATGCCAGTATTCCTACTCAATATTTAATGATAGCATCTAGTTGATCTACACCCACTAGAATTCAACAAGGCATGCTGCAACATTAAATGCAATACAAATCTATTGAATGGGGCAGCTAATTAGAGCTAAAAATATCTATAGAGAAACCCATAACTGAAAGAAATGAGCTTCACATATCCAAGATCAATCTTTAGTTGAAAAATATTTTGTTCTATCTCACTGTCAAATTTACTATACTTTTATCATAAAAAATGGCAATCATTAAAAATAAAGATCAGCCTCCCAAAGTTCGTTGGAGAAGTTAGACTACAGAAAATAATATAACATCATAATCAATTGTTTTCCTTTCATTTCTAAGTCTCTCTTTTTCTTTTCTTTTTTAATGTTTTTAAAGGAGGGAAAAGGCTCATAATCAATTGTTGTCTTGATGGATACAAACTAGTACAAGAAAGGGAAAACCTTTGGATCTAAGGCATTAGAATGCATTAATAGTGGTTAAGGGCTATGCTTAGTTAGCCATAATGAATACAAACTCATTAAATGAAAAACTCATTTGCTTTTGAAACTGCTATTTAGTATTCTGCAAAAGTACCTTTTTGTCTTCTTTCTCTTGAATTTGAACTTGTCTTTCCTCCAGTTGAACAAAATCAGGAGCAAAAATGGTAACATTGAAAGGGCCTTTTCCCTTGTTCTGAATGAAAAGTAATAGATCTGGAGATTCTGAGGATATGCCAACCACCATTACATTCAAAATGGTCAATATCAATTCCAAGAAGTACAAGGTTAAAGGAATTGCAATCGCATTTCAGCATGTCAGTCCAAGCAATAACATATATCAACAATAATTGAAAACAAAAGACATTCTACAATCCTGCATTTTCATTGATGCATGGAATCGTAAATCATACCAACTTAGATTTAGACAGACCTACTAATTTAAAATGATCCACAAACAAACCATCAACCAAGGATCTGTTATGCTATTCCTTACTAATAAACGTCTCAGTTTATTCTTTATAGTGAGAATGGATAGTTCAAATTAAGAGTTAACAACATATTACAGCCAAAACCTCTCTTTACTACAATGCAATATTTACTGGAATGAAATACTAAAAAAGATATTGATGTTATAGTCCAGAGGTGATGACTAATGACATTGTTGAAAAGAATGTATATTATCACAAATGTATAAAAGTGAGGTTATGGATTCTCCCCCACCTCCAAACCCAAGTTCATTACACCTCAAAACCATTCAAGAATATTTTCTCTTTCATTATTACATATTCAAATTAGCCACATTATTTGGAAAAGTTGCTAACTTGTCAATTCGTTAGAAATGAAAAACAATTTAACATAAAGAGAATGTTTAGATTTGGCCACTTACCAAAAATTTCTCTGTTCATGGAGTTAACTTCAAATGTAATTGAGTGGATAACAACCAATGTCACAATCAAACAACTAAGATGAGAATTTACGATTAACTAGCAGAATACAATATCAGTGACCTAATTAACTACGTACCATTCCCAGGAACTCTTAAACATGCAACCAACTTGTTCTCCTCAATCGTGCACATATTAGATGAATCACATTCTTCGCCGTGAGAACCTTCGTTCCTCACCGATGTTGAAGAGACCACATTAGAATCCACCCCATCTCCCAACTTCTCCGTCTCATCACCACCCTCCTTCCCTTTCGAATCCTCACTCGAGTTGCCATCACCCTCCGATTGCCTACTCGAATTGCTCTTATCCATCCCATTCTCAACACCAAGACCCTCATTTGATCCACCCACTTGGTCTGCCGCAGTCTTTTCCAAGTCAACTTTAGTAGAATTCAAAATCAAGTTTGATCCACCTATTTTCTTATTTGAACCATCGATTTCATTCCAAGTTCGAACAATTTTGGGATCCAAACCAGTGTTTGCACTTGCATTCACCTTTATTCAAAATCCATAATCAAACTAACACTGACCCAAGTAAATAAATTGAAATATACACAATCAAATTAAGTTTCTTCCAGTGTTTACCTTCAAATCAGCACTAGAACAATCAACGAGTAGTGGGATCACAAAGAACCCCAACAAAACAACAACCTTTGACTCCATCTGTAATATTCCAATTTTCTTTTAATAATAATAATAATAATAGTAATATATATATATATATATATATATAACTTATTAAGTAAGTAACTTACTTAATAAGTACAAAAAAAAAAAAAAAAGAGAGGAAAGTCCACAACTTGCACGGCAAGTTGTTTCCTTCTTCTTTCTTCTTCTATTCTCCTATCTCTTGCTGAACAGACCAACCGAGCGAGAGAGAGTGAGAGGGAGAGAACAGGGAGAGTAGAGACGAGATGAGACAGAGAGAGAGAGGAAGAGTCAGAGATCGGGAGAGAGGGAGATTGCTGAGAGAGAGATGCCGAGGGAGATAGAGAGACCCAAAAGGAGAGTTCCGGGAGACCCGAGAGAGAGAACCCGTCGAACCCAGGGGAGACCGGAGGTCCGACTGTCCGGCGGTTCATGGTGGGCGACGTTCGTGACTTCCGGTGAATCAGAGGAACCGTGAGACCGAGAGAAAGCAGGAGAAATCCGGTGGAGACCCAATCCCCCAGGACCTGGTTTTCGATGATCTGAAACACAAATTCCGGCGGCCAGAGGCCATGCTTCCGACGGGCCGGATGTTTTCCGGCCGAACCGCGAAGACCCGTAAATCGGAGCCCCTCGAACCCCTGCAACCCGTACGACCCGCCAAACCCGCAACCCGATCCTCTGAAGCCGTGAACCCTTGAACCCGAGTGAGACCCGGTTCTCCATGGCGGTTTTTCGGCGATGTACGGTGGTTCCAGCAGTGGTTTCCGGCGAGTGACCTGTGTGCAGCAACCCAGACGAAGACCCGAAGCCCCTGACCCAAAACCCGACCCGGTGACCAGACGACCCGAGAGGAAGACCCGGTTCTTTCCGTGCTTTTCCCGGCGACTTTCCGGCGGAATCAGTGGTTTTTCCGGTGAAAGATCCTTGGGGTAAATTTCTACCAACCTATGATGGTTTATTTTGAGAATTATTGGATTATGTTTGATAATTTAGGGGTTTTCTATGGATTGATTAGGGGTTTTATTGATTAATGATGGGGTATTGTTGGATATTGAGTTCCTGTGTGGTGTTCCTGTTCTGGCTGGTTGGTGTCGGCAGTGGCTATGGCTCATTGAAATTGGATGTTGGATGTTCTATGGTTTCGGTCAGTAGAGATATGTGTATTGTAATGAGGGTTTTTGCTAGCTGTTTTGGTATCTATTTTAGTTATAGTATATTTGAGAGATAGGTGTTGGTATTTGGGGTTGTTCTAACCAAATCAATTGTTGAGTTTTATTGTTGGTTGATTTAATGCTTAAATTAAGGATTAATAGCTTTTTAAGAGACTGCTAGTTTGAGTTGGTTAATGTGATCAGTGCACAGTGTTGATGATTTGAGGAATTATTGTACTTGGTTTAGGGTTGTTCTCTGTGGTGTTGGCAGTGGGTTGAGTGATGTGTGTGCACTGTTTGGCTGAGTACTGATTTGGGTGTTCACTGTGGTTGGTTAATTTGGACTGATTATTGATGTTTGATTGAGAGTGTAGGGAGTAGATGGTTATGATTTTTCTAGATGGTAGTGTTGGATTTTTGATACCTGGCTTTGAGGATGGCCGAATGGTTGTATGTGGGTGATTTAGTAATTGTTTGTTAATAATCATTTGAGTATGGGATTTCAGTGAGTATTGGAATTTTGAAGATATGTAGAGTACTTTTTATAAAAAGTTGTAGGATATATTGGTTAAATGTTTTAATCCTTGGATAGAGATTTTGTATATAGAATATACATATGGGATAATTTAGTTTAAGTTTTAGAATTGAAATTTCAGAACGCTCAGCTAAATTTATCCTCGTGTTTCATTTGGGTAAAAGCTCGGCCCAGACGTCAATGGCAAGTTCAGGTAAGGGGATACAACACCGAAAAACCCCCAACAAGATTTTATTACAAATCTTTTGAAAAAGTGTTGGGGAATTTTATAAAGCGTTGCTCATGTGATTTTTAATGCCAAGCTTTATTACTCATATGATATTGTTTAAGAATTTTGAGCATAAATCACAGTTTTGGTTAAGAGCATTTTTAAGAATTATGATTTATGCATACTTACAATGATGAAAAAGAGAGCATTTGTAAGTTATGACTATAGAGCATTCCAAAGTATAAGATTCTATTCATGAATACAGTTTTGAAAGAAAAGAGAATCTAAAGTTAAATTCTGCACATGACTACAGTTATGAAAGCGGCTCTTACAGTTTTGAAATAAAGTTTACAGTTATAACAGAGCCTACAGTATTACAGAAAACGTTCATGTGCAGTAATTGTTTAACCCTGAGGCACTACTACAGTTAGATTTGGTACCCATAGGGTAGCAAGGCAAGCATACCGTAAGTCGGTGTGTGCTACCGGCCGGGGTTGGCCTTCAACCTAGGGAAGATCCCCAACCCGGCGACTCTTCTCTGTGACGACAGGCTGAGTCTATAGGTCCTTTGGACAAAGCCAACGTGCGCCGCTCACGGGAACTGGCGGTGTAGAGTCTATAAAGGGATAAACCACAGAGAAAGGATTAAAGAGAAAACAGATAAAAAGAGTTTACTAGATCATTAATAATTTCATATGCCATTATTTATATTCCTCATTCATTTGTTCTATTAATTGTTCATATGATTATGCCTCCTGCTTTAAAACAATACATTTCTTATCACGAATCATATTTTTAACACGTGTTTTCTTATAAATCATAAACAGTCTAGTAGGTCATTTCTTAAACAAATTGCATAACTATAATTTCCACTTTATAATCACTTAAAGATCACATATCATATTTATACTTTTAAACATCATTGTAATCTTAATATATTCAAAAACACTTAAATCATCTAAAATAAATTAAAATCAATATACTATTGGTTTAGGTTGTAATTCAATTTACTTTATGCAATTCATCATATTTGTAATTAATTCTTAACAGTGAGTAGAATAAATCTGTCATTATGCATGACTAAAGATTATGGCATAAAGGTTTATAGCATGTTTTATGTCCCTAGGTGTTGTATTTTCCTTACTGAGTTGTCGAACTCACCCCTTTTTCCTCCACCCCTTTCCAGATGACAACAGTAAGACGAAGTCTTTTCCTTGTAAGGGCGTAGACCTCACAGAGAGCGATAGATCGTGATGAACCGGCCAAACCCTAGTTGCATAGTATGTTTTGTTTTTTTTTTTGGAGTACATGACCTTGTAAAGGATCATTAATAGAATGGTATAAAAATAGGAAGTTTGAAATTTTCAAGTTGTAAATGCACGCTTTTATTTAAAATGTTTGTTTTTAGCATTTAAACTCACGTTTTCCCTTATATTCCAAAACGGGGGCGTGACACCATCTTTTAGGACAAACCCACTTGTTTGCATTACAAGAGGACCCTATTTTCATGAAATTAAAGGCAAAAGTTCAAGCACGATATATATATATATATTCGAATGTGTATTTGTTAGAAAAACAAGAAAATGTATAATGCATTGAAGAGAAATCTGACATGGAAGAGGACGACATCTCTGTGCCTCTGCTTCTTATCGAGCTAGGCTGAGCTTGTACAAGAAAACCCTGAAAATCAATCATACATGGGGTGGAGGAAAGACCGAGTTTGGAGAGAGCCAAATCCTTGTATTGTTGTGACTATGGCGAATTCCGTTCCTTTCACATTGGGAACATTTGAAAACGTTGACCCCTCGAAACGGAAACCCGAAAAACAGCTTATCCAATTTAAAAATAGCATTTTTTAACAAAGAATTTTGCTTGCAAATCTCTCTTTTTCTTTCTTTCTTTCTTTTTTTTTTTTTTTTTTTTTTTCGAAAATTATTAAAAACCCAAAGCCTAGTCCATAAAGCTCTTAGTCTGAGAGACCCAAGCAAGGAATATGCTGACTGCTGAGCCTCAGTGGATGGCAGACAGTAAAGCAATAAGCTTGCTAAGTTAATAGTAAAAAGGATTGAGAGACTTCATTTGATTCCATTATGGAAAAAAGGGAGACTCTGAAAAGCAACTCCAATGGAATGGAGCAATCAGCAATGTTTCTTTTCTTGAATCATTTTGGCCAAACCTTCAAGGCTTGAACTATTTTTTGGCTCTACCTTACTTTTACTTACCAGCCGACCGTTGTGGAGAGAAGGGAGACAGCCACTCACATTCTTTTACTGTTTTTAAGGTATATCAATTATTCAATTTAAGGTACATGAATTTTATTTTTACCTTCTTTTTTTTTTAAGGTATTTTTATTTTAGTGCATCCTTTTTTTTTTTTTCTTTTTTTTTTAAAGGTATATCAATTACTGTTTGACTGTTTGGTCTCAGTTTTCAAAATATTTTTAGAGAAAAATACACATATTCCCTTCAAATTATTATTCAATTATCAATGTCTCTCTCAAACTACCAATTAATGCATCCTCAAACTACCACAACATGTTAATATCCATCATAAGATCAACAAAGAGACAAAAATGAACCTAATTTTTTTTTTCAATAAGACAAAAAAATATCTTTATAAATTCGAAAGAAAATAAAACTAAAAAAAATTAAAAACTGAAAAATAAATAAATAACTTTTTATAAAACAAATTAAAGAAAAAAAACGATTTTTCTTTATTTTTCTAATATTTTATGTTTTCAAAATAAAAAATATATATTTTAAAAAAAAAATTCAAAATTATTAGAAAAAAAATTCAAAATTCAAAATACTTTTCAATTATAAATCCCACCAAAAAACACTTCTCACATTTATATCATGTCAAAACAGTTTTTCAAACCAAAACTAAAATACACTTCAAAATCATTATCAAACATTTTGGTAAGCCAATTTTTTTCGTTGTTTTTTGGTTGCTGTTTTTTTTTTTTTTAATTTTTATTTATCACAGTTCATTAATGTCCCTAGTTTCTTATTAAGGAAGTATTATTTGTACGTCTTTATTTATTTTATTTTTTTTTCTAATACACATCTTATATATATATATATATATATATATATATATATATATATATATATATATATAATATCACACCCAGTTATTATATTTATTAATCTGATTCAAAATTAACGATATCAATGGAAAAAATGTATAAAAAATATATACATTTATGGATATACTGGTCACACAAAAAGCTAGAATTGGTTGTTATTCATGAACCCTTTTTTTTTAATTTTTTTTTTTTTAATTTTTTTTTTATTTTTTATTTTTTTTTTGAAAGGTTCTTGTATTTTCATTAATCAGGAGACAAAAGTCTCTCCTTCAACACAATCTCAGAAATACATGAAGGATACGAATACATCCAAATTTGACTTAAATTCTGTCTGACAGCTAACTTTGCAAGTTGGTGGGCAGCATTATTGCAATCTCTCCTTACCGACGCCACTTTCCACACAGAGAACTCCCTAAGGACCTTCCTGGCCTCTGCAATGATACTGCCCATTCTACTAAACCCTTCCTCCTCCCGATTGAGAGCTGAAACCACCTCACTCGCGTCACCCTCCAAGACGATGGAGTCGAGACCCAGAAAGCGGCCAAGATCCGCACCCAATTTAGCTCCAATCGCCTCAGCAACCGACGGATCCAAGATGAATTTCTGAACCGCACATTGAGTCGCTAAAACAGCCCCAAAGTTGTTGCGGACAATGATCCCCACCCCCATCAAGTTCTTCCGTTTGTCGATGGCCGCATCCCAGTTGATCTTGACTGTATCCACATTGGGCGGGTTCCAGGAGACACTGGGAGCAGGGGCTCGGCTCCCGGAGATAGAAGGGAAGGCCTGGATCTCTTTAAAGTTCTTCATCGAGTCCTCTGCTCCATCCAGCAAACATTTGGGGGGCATAAATTTATTCTCAAAGACCCATTGATTCCTTCGGTGCCATAATCTCTGGGCAATCATGGCTGCTAGCTCAAGATCCTCAATCTCCAGCCTCTCATACAGTTCGCTAAAAATACGGAGAAAATCAGAATCATTGATGGCACACTTTTGGATAGCTCGGGAGGCTTCAGACCATACCGCCCGAGCCGCATCGCAATTCCACAAAGAGTGTGCAGCAGATTCCACTTCTCGGCCACAAATAGGGCAGAGCGGGTCAGTAACAATTTTCCTTCTATGTAGATTTTCTTTCGTAGGGAGAATGTTGTTGCAAGCTCTCCAAAGAAAAAGATGAGTAACCCGCGGCACTCTTAATTTCCATATGATCTTCCAAATAGGGCTTTGATGAGGCCCCAGAGAACTACCCCCCTGATACCTGGCTTTTCTGTCCAATTCCAAGTGGTACGCGCTTCGGACAGTGAAAATGCCGTTCGCCGTGTAAGCCCAAATCAGCCTATCTTGCACCGTGCCTGGACTGATGGCCAAGCTGCAAATCTTCTCAGCAGTCTCGGCAGGGAAAATCTGCTCAATCAGAGGTATATTCCACCATCTACTATTCTGGTCTATAATTTCCGATACTTTTGCATCCTTATTCAAAATTCGAATAGGAGATTGAATAGAGTTTAGGTGGGGAGAAAAAATCCACCGGTCTCCCCATATGTTGATTTTGGTTCCATCTCCAACTTTCCAAATTACTCCTTCCTGTAAGAGGGGTTTAGCCAAGCAGATACTACGCCATAGATAGGAAGGTCTGTAACCCAGGGGAGCTTCAAACAACGATCCTCCAGGAAAATACTTTTCCTTTAGCACCCTAGCAGCTAAAGAACTGGGATTCTGGATTATTCGCCACCCTTGTTTAGCAAGCAAGGCTAGATTAAAGCTCTCCAGATCCCGGAAACCCAGTCCTCCTGAGCTTTTGCTCCTCCCTAGTCCTTTCCACGCCATCCAGACCATCCGATCGACCTTCTCCATATGTCCCCACCAGAATTTGCTCAAGAGCCTATTAATATCACGGCAAAGAGAGATAGGAAGTCTGAAAACGCTCATAGTGTAGGTTGGGATGGCTTGAAGAACCGCCTTAATCAGAACCTCCTTGCCCGCATGGGAAAGGAATTTCTCCTTCCATCCATTCATCCGATTCCAAATGCGACTTTTAATATAATTGAAGGTCGCAATTCTGGATCGCCCAACAAAAGTCGGTAATCCCAAATAGAATTCATAGCATTGGGTAGGAATTAAACCTGTTTCCTGCAAGATGGAAGTCCTCTCCTCCTCCTTTGTGTTATTGCTGAAATAAATAGAAGTCTTCTCCAAGTTTACTTTTTGACCCGAGGCCCTCTCATAGACTTCCAAGATATTCTTCATATGCCTCCATTCGTCTAGGTTAGCTTTCCCAAATAGTATACTATCGTCGGCAAAGAGGAGATGATTGATTCTAATCCCACCCCTACGAATAGGAACCCCGGAAATCTTCCCCATCCCTGCCGCTTGGTCCAGCATTCTACTCAAGGCTTCAGCACACAAAATAAATAGGAAGGGGGAGAGGGGGTCTCCCTGACGTATACCCCTGGAAGGAGCAATATGGCCGTGGGGTAGGCCATTAACAAGGACCGTATAGGATACCGTTCGGACGCAAGTCATAATCAAATGGACCCATCTCTCGGCAAAACCGAGCCTCCTCATTACAGCCTCCAAAAACCCCCATTCTAGCCGATCGTACGCCTTGCTCATGTCGAGCTTGATAGCCATACACCCATTCCTACCCTTTAGCCGAGTCGCCATAGTATGGAGAGTCTCGAAAGCTACAATAATGTTGTCAGTAATCAACCGGCCCGGAATGAACGCACTTTGCTCCGGAGAAATGATCTGCGGCAGGACAAGTTTCATTCTGTTAGCAAGCACTTTGGAAATCAGCTTGTAGACCACGTTACATAGACTAATAGGCCGGTAATCCTTAACCGATTCCGGAGCAGAATTCTTTGGAATGAGGCAAATATTGGTAGCATTGATCGAAGGATCAAAAGGACCACCATTAAGAAAGGACAGCACTGCCTCCGATACCTTCTCCCCCACAAAACACCACGCCTTTTGAAAGAACCCCGCTGAGAAGCCATCCGGGCCCGGAGATTTCAGCGGATGCATTTGAGAAAGTGCCAAGCCCACCTCCTCTGCTGTGAAGGGCCTTAAAAGGGATGAGTTCATCTCATCCGAGACAAGATGCTCCACATTATCCAAGCACTGAGAGAGATCAGCATTGGTATCACAATTCGAGGAGAAGATGTCCTCAAAGTAATTAACAAAGACTCTGCCAATGTCCTGACGTCTCCTCCATACTCTCCCCTGGTCATCCGAGATAGACCGTATGGTATTTATCTCTCTCCTGTGGTTTGCCCAGGCATGGAAGAATTTAGTATTCCTGTCTCCATTGCTGAACCAATTCTGCTTAGCCCTCTGCTTCCATTTAAAATCCTCCCTTTCCAAAATCTGATCAATGTCCTTTTGGGCCTGGTTGATCTCCTCAATAAGGCACGGATTATTGGCTCCTTGCAGATCCAAGAGTCTCCTACTCTTCTGTTTCAGCAATTCTGCGTCTCTTCCAAATTTGGCACTACTCCATCGGGCCAGGTCTCTTTGGCAGGCTGAGAGACGGACTTGAACATCCTTCAGCTTGTTAGGCTCCAATGTCTCCTGCTCCCAAGCAGCCTTAGAAATATCATTGCATTCAGGATCCAGCTGCCATTTGGCTTCGAACTTGAACGCCCTGCGTGAAGGCCTAATCTCATAGGGTTCGTCCTTGAACAAAATAAGGATCGGATTGTGGTCCGAGCAGATAGCTTCTAATACTTGTACCCTTACAAAATTGAATCTGGAACACCATTCCATATTGGCAATAGCTCTGTCAAGTCTTTCCAGAATAAAATTATCATCTCTCCTGTTATTACACCAAGTATATCGTGGTCCAGAGAAGCCAAGATCACTCAGCTCACAATCTTCAAGCGCCCTCCTGAACTGATCAATCTGAGAACTACGCCTTAGCACTGCCCCCTGCTTCTCCGATTGATCAAGAATTTCGTTGAAATCCCCTGCGCACAACCAGGCAGAAGGCTGGAAAGACTTGAGAAATCTCAAGAGTTCCCAAGATTCCCATCGTCTAGCCGCATTGGGGAAACCATAGAAACCAGTGAACTTCCAACCTGGTCTTCCGTCCTCATCACTGATGATGGCATTAATGTGCTGTCGAGAATAGTTAAAGATCTCCACCGACAGATTCTCAGACCATAATAGAGCTAAGCCCCCACTTCTCCCAACCGGATTAACCACAAAAAGCCCTTTAAAGCCCAATTTACATCTAACTTTCTCCATAGTACTACTTCTACACAAAGTTTCAATAAGGAACACAATCTCGGGTTTCTTCTCTTTCACCAAATGGTGAAGCACACGAACTGTCCGGGGGTTCCCAAGCCCCCGGCAGTTCCAACTCAAGAGACTCATGGCGACAGGCGGGGCTGAGTTCCAGCCACCGCCTCTTCCATATGAAACAGAAACTCACCTCCTGAATGGCTCTTCTTTGGGCCGAGCTTCTGGTTTTCTGCATGACTCCACTCCACGTCGTCAAGCTTCCTCTTACGATCAGTTTCGCCAGTGATCTCGTTAGTAGTCTCCCTGCTCTTCCTCTTCCACTTTCGGGCCTTACTCGTGGACCTCAGGGGCTCCTCCGTTGACTCCTGGAGATTTGCTTGGTCCACGTGATGATCGTACTTGGGATTCGGGGTGACTGGTACCGTGAGACAGGTTCCATTTTCTGTACACATTATCTCCTGCTGGGGCACATGACTATTCGCTGCCACCTTGGTGTTACAAAACTTCTTTTCCGCCTCCTGGACATCTGTAGTCCCCTTTTCATTAGTCAACGTGGCTCCCCTTCTGTCAATTCTAGCTTCAGCACTTGGCTCGATACAACCGTGCTCCTTAGAGCTCTCACGGACTTCCATGTCATTCTGGTTATTAACCCCTATGCCAGCTTTAGTCTTAGGTTTCCCTCTCTGATTTCCTCCTTCTATTCTGCTAACCTCCACATTTTCTCCTTCCAAATCTTCCACTGGATCCATCTCATTAATGCCACTTGTCCCGCCCAAATTTTCATCACTTTCCATGTTGTCAGTCGTACACTGTATGTCCATCTTTCCCACTGGACCGTCCAGAGCACTTCCCTCTGGTCCTTCACTGCGACTCTCACCTCCGGCCTGCTTCGCTGCCGATCCACCCGGACTTCTAAACCTCCCTTTATCATCCGTAGTATCTGTGTTCCAGTGAGGCTTAGACTCAGCTGGAGTAAAGCCTTCCAGCACCCTTGGTTCCTGTCCCTCCCATACCTGCTTCTCTGGATAATGGTCTGACTGTCGGAATGGCGAAGAGCCCTCCTTCCTAAAACGTAAATCGTCCGCCCTAAGCCAAACCCCCCAGGGCCTAGCTGGACCCTCCTCATTGATCCGGAAGCTGGACTTATTCGGACATGCTTTATCCGCATGATATATCCTCCCACAGTGATAACAAAATTGCGGGAGTTTTTCATATTTGAGCGATATCCAAATGGATTTACCATTCAGAACAATAGCCCGGCCTCTCTCAAGTGGTTTTGTAATATCAATAGACACTCTTATTCTCAGACATCTACCCCAGCCCACTCCATCTCCAGTAACATCAATATCCTCTACCGCTCCAAGCGATCTGCCTATACGCATCCCCACCTCCCGGTTCATGCACGTAAGAGGCATATCATGTAGTTGCACCCAGAAAAGCGCATTTGAAAACTCCATAAGCGAGGGAGGAGTGTTTTCATCGATCTCCTTTAGAACCAGTAGACTACGATCAAAGAGCCAAGGTCGGCCCTCAAGAACCCGCCCTTTGTCTTCCCTGTTAGAAAATTCTAGCAGCCATAAGTTATCTTGAATTTCCTTGAAGGTCACTGCTTCAGCTATTTTCCACAGTCTCGACATTAGTGTTTTGAAGGCTTCCTTCTGGATACGACGGTCCGACATCAACCTACCCAAAAGACATCTTTCACTTCTTCCTCGGAGGTCTGCAATATCCGTCTCATTGATTGTTATCTCTATCCTTTCTCCTTCAGAAAGCTTCATCCCCCCACTCATACTTTCAATAAGGTCTTCCATTCGGTAGAAGGAAGAGAACAAGCTTAAGACAAAATACCCAAGAAACTCAGCACACTGTATAAAACAGTGACAGAAACTCCCAGGCGTAGAACACCGGGAGACTCACACTCTCACTCCTAGGAATATCCAAGGCAAGGAGAAACCTAGGGGAGGACTAACCAGAACACTTACAAAAGCTTGCATTTTTTTTTTTTTTTTTTATTTCTTATCTTTCCCATGATTGGTTTTGGGCCTTGTTAGGTCAAAGATTGATCTTATCTTCATGCCAAAGATCTGGGCTTAATGCATATCATTTATGCCCATTAGTTTAATTTGGATCATCTTTGAGAGACACTTACATGGCCGGCCCACAGAAAAATGAAAGTGGACTTAGAATGCGTTTGAAATTGCAATTTCGTAGCAAAATGTACAATTTTAAATCAAATTGTAGAAAATGATTATTTTGAAAATTGCGTTTTTAAAAATTGCGATTTGAAAGCATAGAAAACTGTTTTTTTCAAATCGCAGGCAATGAAGTGTTTTTTTAAAAACACAAAATTTTAAATTATAATCTGCGATCTTGTCAAACGCTTAACTACATTTTTAAAAGTCACTTTTTCAAATTATACATTTTAAAATCACAAATCCTTTTAGAAGATGTACGGGCAAGTTTGGGTAACAATTGTTATTTTACTATTTATCAATAACATATTTGGGTTATTTTTTAGAATTCAAATTCTACTCAAATTTTATCTAATTTTTTTTTTAATTTTATCTCAATTTTTTAAACCATCTAAATATAATTTCAAAAACCAAATTCTTTCGCTATTCACAATTTTAAATATAATACAATATATATATATATATATATATATATATATATATATATATATATATATATATATATATATATATATATATATATATATAAATCGCACACAATCAAACCAATTCTAATCATCAAAAGGCACGTATAGCTCTTAGGCCAGCCTGCAGCCCTTGTCTCCTACAGTCCTACTTGTTGAAATCTTGTTCGGATTTCAAACAAAAGCAACCGGTGAAAACGACATGACGTTGGTGGATGAAGAAGCTGCCGTCTCCTTGCATCTCCCAACCAGATGAGCTCCACGTACGTACAGACACAGCCGTCTGGTGTCGGCACTGCGCGTCGATCTCCTCCATGCACTACGTACGAGTTGTCAACTTACCCTCATTTCAGGGTCTAATGGGAGATTGAGCACTTACCGCAACAAAAAGTCTCCAACTTTGACATCGAAGCCATTATACTAAAAAGGTGGTTATCTATCACACTCATTGGGCTTGCTTGGTGGAAGAATAAAATTATCTCTTTTTCTGTTCACTTGTTTAGAAAATAATCAACTTTAAAACATTCTAATTTTATATTACATCAATAATTTATTATTATTATTTTAATAAAAAAAATTTTCTTACAATATAGAATTATTTTATTTTTTTATACAAACTTTTTTTACTTTATATCACATTTATCACTTTTAATTTTCACTACCAATTCTCATTCAATTCCTTTATCATACAAGGCCATAATTAATGAGCACTGAGCTAGCGGGGCTGATATTTGATCATCCTAAATTAGTACTACTCCATTATTAGTCTTAAAAGGTGTTGCTGCTTTTCAATATTATGATGATGCCACATTGCAAGTCAATTAGGGCAACGGACACCTGTAAAATTAAGGATTAGGATCAGTACTAGGAGAATTGTCAGTTGTGTTGGCACAAAAGATCTCTGATGATAAAGTTAGCAAGTATGAAAGGGATCGTGTTTTCCTTCTTTTTTCTTTTTTCTTTTCTTTGAAAGTACTAATTAACTTCAATGGTTGTACATGTCTACTGAAAATGAGTGTTTTTTCTTTGATAAATCCTACACAAATTTTTAAGTTTATTCATAAATGCTCATTCAATTCCTAACATAGGAGTAAAAATTATTGTTAAATTTTAGATTCAATGATAATTTTCACTGGCACATCAAAAAGTAAGCAATTATGAAAGTAAACTTCAAAATTAGGGCTTACCTCATGAAAATGTCTTAAATATATGTTCTATAGGAGGTGTAAGGATAATTTTCAGGAGGTGAGAGAAATTTGACACCTCTCTCCGCTCTTGCCACTAACCAACTTAGAGTTATGATTGAAGTTACTTAAAAATGATAATTACCTAAAGCAGTTACGGTTAAAAGGAAATAACCGCAACAACCGCTTGTACCCCCTCCTCTGAAGGACTCTCTGCTCTTCTGCTTTATGTTCATGACTCATGAGGCCGGTTCGTCAACATCCTCCTCTACTTCAACCCCCCAACCAAGCCCCCAAAGAAATGCTCGAAAAACCTACTGCAAATTAAGCTTGACGAAGGAGTAAATGGACCTTAGCCTCAACTTGTTGAACCATGCATCTCCTAGTTGGTCCCTTCAACATGGTCGAGAGAGCCCTTGCACATAATCTTGCTGGAAACAATCTGTAAGTGCATCAGGGCATTGTAAGTCTCAAGATGGTTCAAGGGGTCCCATCGAACATCTCCAACTGAGACCTACATCTTGTAAGTTTTGCTGTGGAAGTTGATGCATTAGCATTTGGTTTAGCTGTGAGACGCTCTGTAGCTGGATCCCCGGCCAGCGTGGAGACCCATTGGTTCTAGGGGTTCTGAGGCCGGTTTCTGTGAGGTCCTTTGCCCGTACGTAGTGTCCCCATCCACTAACCTAGTTTGTACTATACAATTAATCTTTTGTCTAAAAAAGTACCAATACGTTCCCACACACACTGTCGGCTGATGATGATACAGTTAAATATCGTACAGTCAACTTAGGTAATTAGAAAACATCTACAAGGAGTAGGATTATTTAAGAGACTTGTCGGAGGTGTCGGCAGAGAATATCTTCGATAATTAAGTTAGTAAGGATGAAACTAAGATTTTTGTAAGAATACTAACATGAATGGTTGTGTCTACTAATGAGTATTTTTTTCTTTTCTTCCAAAGGGTGTTCATTGATGGAGCATGCCTCCTTCCCATCATGGCGCTGAATTGCGAACCTGACCCGAGATAGTGCTGAATTACAGATTATTCACAGGTCGTAGTTGTAGCCATTGTAAAAGTATTAATTAAGTGATTAAATTTACTTCTTCCTATGAGTTTAAACTTTTAGGATAAGTGGTGATTTAATATGGTATCAGAGTTAAAGGTCTTAAGTTAGAACCTTGACTCCGTTATTTATTCCATTTCAATGAAATATTCTATGTATTTAACCCCACTTATTAAAATTGTAGTTTGAGCCCACTCGTGAGGGAAGTGTTAAAGTATTGATTAAGTGATTAAACTTATCTATTCATATGAACTTAAGCTTTTAGGATAACATTATGTAAACTTCACACGCGTCGGCAATTGTTGGGCTGGTATGTTGACTTCCTTGGGATGATCGGGGCCTGTGACTTTGGCCTGATCTACCAGGCCTAAGTTGATCAGGGTTCCTGGTGATCCAGGCGGGCTGAGAGGCTACAAGGTATATCACTAATCTTCTTTGATTTTAAAGAAGAAATGCTGTCATTGACACGTCGAGCATGAAAATTAACTAAAACAGAAAGAGAAAACGATACGATGTAGCATGATGATAGCATTAATTCTTTGAACCAACTGCCCTCTAACACCCCTCAACCAGATGATCGAGCTCGATCTGCAGACACATGCAGCCGCCTGGTACGTGTCGGCGCTGCACGTCTCCAACAAGCACCGTCAACTTACCCTCATTTCAGGGTTAAACATGCAGGCCATGGGAGCAGTTATTGCAACAAAAAGTCTTAATAAACCTTTAAGGCTTACAGAGAATTTGATTTCACGACCAAAGCCGCTATATAAAAAAGGTGGTTATCTCTCAAAATCATGCATAACGAGCAGGCTGATAATTGATCATCGATCCTAATGTCCATTATTAGTACCTCTTGAATTTTATATATTTTGTCTCCAATATTCTGGTGGGGCATATATAAAATCGTTAACGTTACGTACGTCTAATATGAAACTGTAGAAGTAATAGAATTGTCAAACCGACCTGGTCCAACGACCCAAGACATATATAGTATCCCATTTCAGAAGAATAAAAGTGAAGAATTCCGGGAGGACAAGGGCATAAAGACAGCTCCTTGCTGGGAAGAACGGGAAACGGTGATGAGACACATGCAGGTCACATGCACCATTATCCTTCTTTGGTCTAACGCCATATTTGAACCCTTTTTTTTTATTTTGGCTTAATTTAAAATTTGCCTAGAATTTCAAAAACATTAGCTATTAATATATCTTGCACGTAGAGTTACATGCATGCACTTGAAGCGACAGTTTTACACACTTACGACGCACAGTTAATCAAATACAATATTGCTTCCGGCCGACATATTGTTGGATGGTCTTGGATCTCTTCAAAAGCTAGTTCATGAGGCGAGGCTTTCCTTCATGCTTATAAACTGACTATTCAGCCTCTTTCACAACCTATGTGGGATAAATCCCAACAATCTCCCCCATCATGTACATATCGGGCTTGGATTGGCTAACATCAACCCCTTCCACAGATTGGGTTGAGACTTGTTGTAACCTAGGCTCTGATATCAGTGTTGGGTGATCTTCTCTCTCAACCTCAAAAGCTAACTAGTTCATGAGGTGGGGCTTTCTCTCACGCTTATAAATTGACCACCCAGCCCCTTCCACAACCAATGTGAGATAAATACCAACAATCATCCCCCTCACACATCGGGCTTGGATCCGCTAACATCGACCCCTTCCACCGATTGGGTTGAGACTTGTAGTAACCTAGGCTCTGATATCAATGTTGGGTGATCTTGGGCCTTTCTCAACCCCAAAAGTTAGCTCATAAGGTGAAGCTTTTCCTCATACTTATAAACTGACCACCCAACCCTTCCATGCACAACCGATGTGGGATAAATCCCAACAGATATGAAGAATTTGAGCTTTTGAAAGGTTTTCTCGCACGACTCCATGGATAGGATAAGAGGTGTTGCAAGATAAAACTGGCTTTCTCTCCTCTTCGATCACAAGCATGGCAGCTTTCAGTACGTACCAGTTCGATCTTCAGCATTCTAAGACAAATGTATATATATAATTGTAGGCCCAACTGAATGTGAACAGAATGGAAAACATCAAGGTCAACATAAGTGGCAAAGCTCGATAACAACAATCATTTTCGAAAAAGTTCTTTCTCTTTTCCATCTTCAATTGTTTTGGATAATTGATGCATGGTCACAGATTGGGTTGAGACTTGTTGTAACCTAGGTTTTGATACTAGTGTTGGGTGGTCTTGGATCTCTTTCAACCTCAAAAGCTAGTTAGCTCATGGACAACATCGGGTTTGACTGGGCTGCGACGGGGACACTTGAGTTCCGGCCTCTCCTCCCCTCCCACGGGACGTTTGGGTTCCGGCTAGATGCTTGGTTTCCAGCCTCTCCTCCCACGGCTGATTGCATAGTTTCCGGCCGGTGTGTATGGTTTTCGATCCCCTATTGTTTTCTTTTTTCTTTTTCCTTTTCCACTTTTTTCTTTGCCTGTGCCTCCTTTTCTACAACAAAATAATAAAAAATAAAAAAATGATGTAGGTGTTATCACGTCAGGATGTAAAAAAAGGGTGAAAGTGTAGCAGCCCTCATTAGTAAAAGGGATTGAGATACTTCATTCGATTCCATTATGGAGAAGGGAGACTCTGAAAAGCAACTCCAATGGAAACATTTTGGCCAAACCTTCAAGTCTTGAACTATTTTTGGCTCTACCTTACTCTAGGCTTGGCAATTCGAGTTTACGGATTGGGTTCGTATAAACCCGACCGACCTGATTACACAATCGAGTCCAACACGAACCGGACCCGATTATTAATTGGGTTGAGTTTTTAAACCCGAACACGACCCTATTGACAAACGAGTTACCCGAACACGACCCGGGTAACCCGTTGTGATTCTTGTGAAGAAGAAGAACTGATCAACTGAAGAAGGCAAGAAGCATCATTCGACGGTCCGAGACTCTGAAATCGTCCAAGCCCATATTGGCTTGCTCATGAGATGAGCCCTTGGCCCTCCGATCTGACCTTGCAACGACTCTCTGACAACATCTTCAACAATCGGCTCCAAGATCCATGACGACCCTTTTGCGCTCACGCCCACAAGTCCATGGCTGACGAGGTAACAAGGAAGACTCCACTAGACCTAGACGCCGTCAAGAACAAGAAGGAATTGGAAGAAGAATCGAAGCAAAAATTGCCTCCACCGCCGAAGAAGCCCTTACCAGGGGATTGTTATGGCAGTGGGTGCGTGCGGGACATGTACTCATGAGGAGCTCGAGGATTACATCAAGCTTTGCGAAAGTGATCCCAAGCCCCAACCTCATAGTTCCAATCAAGAGGCGTGAAACGGTGAAAGAAAGTGAAAAAACTGAGGAGAAAAGGGATGCGGGTGCCGTTACGGTTTGTAGTTTGTTTCGGATTTAAAAAAAATAAAAAAAAGGTCATAATCGTGTTAGCGGGTCGCGAGTTGACCCGCCAAACACAATTATAACCGTATCATAATCAGGTCGATTATAACCCGAACCCGATTACCCCAAACTCAAACCCTGTATTTTTTGTCGTGTTCGTGCCGGGTTCACAGGTCGTGTCAAAAATTGCCAAGCCTACCTTACTCACTATCCAACCGTTGTGGAGAGAAGGGAGACAGCCACTCACATTCTTTTATTTTTTTAAGGTATATCAATTATTCAATTTAAGGTACATGGATTTTATTTTTACCTTCTTTTTTTTTTTTTTAAGGTATTTTTATTTTAGTGCATCTTTTACTTTTTTTAAGGTATATCAATTACTATATCACCATTTGGTCTCCATTTTGAAAATATTTTCATGTTCTCAAAATAAAAAATTAGGGTAAATGTCTAATAAATCCCTGAGTCAACGCGTGATTTTAAATCAATCCCTCACTTTTTAAAAATCAATTTTTGCACCTTGAGTTTGTCGCAGATTTGGAAATCAGTCCTTCCATAATTTTTCCGTCTGCCAATTTTTTTTACTTCCATTAGTGCCATGTCAACATTTTCGCCACATCATCTTAAAATATTTATTATTATTATTATATTATAAATTTAATAACTTAAAATTTATTTTTTATTTTTTACCTTCTTTTTTTTTGAGATATTTTTATTTTAGTCCATTTACTTTTTTAAGGTATATCAATTATTGTCTGACAGTTGGTCACGGTTTTGAAAATATTTTTTTTTTAAAAAAAAAGATTATTAGAAAAAAAAAAAATCAAAATACAAAATATTTTTCAATTATAAATCCCATCATAAAGCACTTTTCATATTTATATCACGTCAAAATAGTTTTTCAAATCAAAACTAAATACACTTTTCAAAATCATTATCGAACATTTTGGTAAGCCAAATTTTTTTTTTTTTTTATTTATCTCAGTTCGTTAATGTCCCTAGTTTCTTATTAAGGAAGTATTATTTGCACGTCTTTTTCTTTTTTTTTTTAATACACATCTTATATATATATATGATTCAAAATTAATGATATCAATGGAAAAAGTGTATAAAAAATATATACATAAAAAATTATAGGTATGCTGGTCACACAAAAAGCTAGAATTGGGTGATATTCTCATATTCATATCATTTATGGTTTTGGGCCTTGTTAGAGCACTAATAGCGGATGCCCTATAAGTTGTTCCCTTCTCTAAAATAAGAAAAATTTCATAAAAACATCAAAATAACTCCCACAGCAAATACCTTATATTTAATCTAATTTAGATAACTTCATTGGGTAGCTACAGTAATTTCCTATACATTGGGAGTTACTGTAGCTACCCAATGCTTAATTTAATAATAAAAAAAACACATCTCTCTCTTCTCGCACTTCTTTTCTATTCTGAATCAGCCCCCAATGACTCCTTTGGTCCACTGGCGATCACGAGTTCCTCGCCTCCGGGAACATCGGCACTGGCTACGCCGGCCTTCTCTGGTCAATCTCCGGCTGAATCTTCGTCAGCCCAATCAAAACCTTTTGTTTTTTTATTCATTTTCTTTCTCCTCTCTTTCTCGTTGTCTCCGTCTTATTTTCTTGCCTTGTTGAGATCTATGCCGACGACAACAGGGCGAGGTGAGGCATCCATCTCATCTTGAGAATCTATACAAAAGACTCCTTTGTAAAATTCCCAATGGGTCTTCTTTGAGTTCGTATCATACAAACGGGTCTTACCAATGGGTCTTCTTTGTAGAACAGATTCAGAGACAGACATCAAATAGTCCTTAAAAGCCTCCCCCCTTTCAAGTCAGGCCGTACCGGGAAAGAAAAAGTAAAAGATAAAAAAAAATATAAATTATTTTTATGATATAGGGAAAGATAAAGGGAAGCTGTTGTGAGGTGTTTTTGTATAGGAAAAAAAAATGGTTTATGCTCCGTTTGTTTCGACGTAAAATGGTTCCCGTCGTAAAATATTTTCGACGAAATCAATTTCAAAAGAAATTATTTTCTCGAAAATATTTTTCGGCGTTTGGTTCGCACGAAAAAATTACGAAAAGGGAAAATGCAACTGTCGCCGGAATCCGTCGCCGTCGCCGGAATCCGGCGAACATGTTTGGCCGGATCCTGCCAAAATTGCCGGATTCCGGCAGGACACCTCCGGGACCGGTCAGATCCGGCCTGATCCGGTCATTTTGGCCGGATCTCGGCAGGATCAGTGGCCGGATCCGGTCAGATCCCGCCGGATTCCGGCCATTTGGGCCAGATCCGGCCGGATCAGTAGCCGGATCCGGTCAGATCCTGCCCGATTCCGTCCATTTGGGCCAGATCCGGCCGGATCAGTAGCCGGATCCGGTCAGATTCCGCCGGATTCCGGCCATTTTGGCCGGATCCGGCGGGGTCAGTGGCCGGATCCGGTCAGATCCGGCCGGATCCCGGCCATTTCGGCCAGATCCGGCCGGATCAGTGGCCGGATTCCGGCAGGTTTCTGTCCATGGCCGGATTTCGACGGCCGGCGGTGTTCCGGCAACCGGATTCCGGCGGCTGGCGGTATTCCGGCAGCCGGCAGGATTCCGGTGGTCGGATTCCGACGCCGGCATTATTCCAGTGACTTGATGATGCCGGATACCGGTGCTGCCTATTTTCGAACGACCGACTATTGTAGGATTTGGACAGTCAGATATCAAACGTGCGTGTAAGGACGAAGAATATAATTTTGGAAAACGATTTACGGTTTTAAAAACCGTAAATCGTTTTCCAAAACTTAAAGAAGGTTTTACGGTCAAACCGAAAATGATTTTCGTTGACCGTTATTTTCGCCCCTACCAAACACCGTAAAATACCGAAATCATTTTCCGGAAATCATTTTACGCCGAAACAAACGGAGCATTAATTTCCTAAATTTTTCCTAAATTAGAAAAAATTGTTGGGTATCTGCTGCTAGTGCTCTTAGGTTAAAGATTGATCTATCTTCACATATACCAAAGATCTGGGCTTAATAAATATCATTTATGCCCATTAGTTTAATTTGGATCATCTTTGAGAGACACGTACATGGCCGGCCGGCAGAAAAATGAAAGATGACTTAGAGTACGTTTGGAATTGCGATTTTGTAGCAAAAAGTGTGATTTTAAAAATTAAATTGCAAAAAATAATTCGTTTGGAAATTGCATTTTTAAAAATTGTGATTTGAAAACGCAAAAAACTGCTTTTTCAAATCGCAGGCAATGAAGTGTTTTTTTTTTTTTTTTTTTTTTTAAAGGCGAAATTTTAAAGGCTAACGTGTGATTTTAAAGGTCAAACTGCGATTTTGTCAAACGCTTAACTGCGTTTTTAAAATTTTTTTTTAATAAATAATACATTTTAAAATCGTTATTTTAAAATCACAAATCCTTTTAGAAGACTACGGGTCCGGCTGTTTGGGTTTGCGATTTAAAATAACAATTTTAAAATATGAGATTTGAAAAAATGATTTTTAAAAACACAGTTAAGCTTTTGGCAAAATCTCAGTTTAGCTTTTAAAATTGCAAATTAACCTTTAAAATTTTGCGTTTTCAAAAAAGTACTATCTTACTTGTGATTTGAAAAAGCATGCGTTTTTCAAATCGCAATTTTTAAAAACTCAATTCCCAAACGATTTATGTTCTGTAATTTGGTTTAAAAATTGTATTTATTGTGTACAAAATCGCAATCTCAAACGCACATGTAATCATCGAAAGGCACGTATCAAGTTTGCGTAGCTCGTAGGCCAGCCTGCACTCTTAGTCTCCGACAGTCCTACAAGCTTGTTGAGATCTTCTTTGTATATATGAAATCTAGCTTCATTGTATTCCAAACAAAAGCAATCGGTGAAAATGACATGATGTTGGTGGATGAAGAAGCTGCCCTCTCTTAACGTCTCCCAACCAGATGAGCTCCACATACAGACACAGCCGTCTGGTGTCGGGCCTGTCGGCGCTGCGCGCGCGTCTCCTTCATGCACTATGAGGTACTTGTCAACTTACCCTCATTTCAGGATTTAAGAGCATTCTCAACAGTTTTTCAATTATTTTTTTTTAAATATAAAGAACAAAACTACTTTTCACAGTTAGCATATTATAAACTGTTAGATAAAAAATATGGTTAGGATTTAACAATTTAAAAATCTCAAATATTTAAAAAATTTGAGATTTGAGAGGATCTTGATGCACATTTAGCAGGCTAATATTTGATCATCTTAAAGTACGTACTCCATTATTAGTCTTAAAAGGTGTTGCTCCTTTTCGATATTATGATAATGATCCCGCATTACAGCTCATCTCACAATCAATTTGGGCAACGGACACCTGTAAAATTAAGGATTAGGATCAGTATATAAGAGAATTATCAGTTGTGTTGGCATAAATTAAAAGATCTATGATGATTAAGTTAACAAGTGTGAAAGGGATCAAGTTTTCTATTTTTTCTTTGAAAATACTAACTTGATGCATGGTTGTGTCACTATTGAAATGAGTGTTTTTTTTAACTTTTTTCTTTGATAAATTAATGCTACACAAATTAAGTTTATACTCATAAATACCTACTCCCTAACGTAGCAGTAAAAATTACTATGAGGTCCTTTGTTTGTAGTGTCCACAATAATTCCTCTATCATCCATTGACCTAGTTTGTACCATACAATCTTTTGTCTAAATAAATACCAATACATTCCCACACAATGCCGACTGATCAATGATGATGCAGTTAATCACATAGTCAACTCAGGTAATTAACAAACATCTACAAGGAGTAGGATTATTTAGATCAGACTTGTCAGAGGTGTCGGCTGGGAATATCTTCGATGATTAAGTTAGCAAGGGTGAAATTGAGATTTTTGTAAGAATATTAACTTGAATGGTTGTGTTTACCTAATGAGTGTTTTTTTTTTTCTTTTCTTTCACAGGGTGTTTCATTGATGGAACATGCCTCCTTAGTCCTTCTCATCGTGGCGTTGAATTACGAACCAACAGACTAGAGGTAACACCGAATTACAGATTATTGTCAAGTCGTAGTCGTTGTTATAGTATTAATTAAGTGATTAAATTTACCTCTTCTTATTAACTTAACCTTTTAGGATAACATGATGTGAACTTCACGTACAATTGTTGGGATTGTATGTTGACTTCCTTGGGATGATCGGGGCCCGTGACTTGGGCCTCATCTACCAGGCCTAAGTTGAGGGTTCCTGGTGACCTGGGCGGGCCGAGAGGCTACAAGGTATACCACTAATCTTCTTTGGATTCCTAAGAAGAATTGTTACTGACACGTCGAACATGAAAATTGACTAAACCAGCAAGAGAAAACGATAGGATGTAGCATGATGATATGATAGCCTTAATTCTTTGAACCAACTGCCCTCTAACACCCCTCAACCAGATGATCGAGCTCCGCAGACACATGCAGCCGCCTGGTCATTGTCAGCACTGTTCGTCTCCCACAAGCACTGAATTAATTAACGTCAACTTACCCTAGCTCATTTCGGGGTAAGGCATGCAGGCCATGGAAGCAGTTATTGCAATGACATGTCTTAATAAACGTACCTTTAAGGCAAGCTTACAGAGAATTTGATTTCACATTAATCAAAGCAGCCACTATATAAAAAAGGTGGTTATCTCTCAAAATCATAACGAGCAGGCTGATGATAATTGATCATCGATCCTAAAGTCCATTATTAGTCTTAAAGGCGAGCCGATCCTTTTGAATTTTATATATTATGTCTCCATTCTGGTGGGGCATAAAAACGTTAACGTTACGTACGTCTAATATGAAACTGTAGAAGTACTAATAGAATTGTCAAACCGACCTGATCCATCGACCCAAGACATATATATAGTATCCCATTTCAGAAGAGTAAAACTGAAGAATTCCAGGAGGACCAGGGCATAATGACGTACAGCTCCTTGCTGGGAAGAACGGGAGACGGTGATGAGACACATGCAGGTCACACCCATTATCCTATCTTTGGTCTAATAACGCCATATTTGACCCTTTTTTTTTTTTTTTTTGCTCAATTTAAAATTTGCCAAGAATTTCAAAAACATTAGCTATTAATATATCTTGCACGTAAGCAACAGTTTTACACACGTATCCAACAAATTGTTGGGTGGTCTTGGGCTTCTTTCAATTCTAAAAGCTACTTCATGAGGTAAGGCTTTCCCTCACACTTATAAACTGACCACTCAGCCCCTTCCACAACCGATGTGGGATAAATCCCAACAATCTCCCCCTCACATATCGAGCTTGGATCAGCTAACATCGACCTCTTCCGCAGATTGGGTTGAGACTTATTGTAACCAGTGGCGGAGCCAGGAATCTGTCTTAGTAGGGGCGGAATTAAAATAATGCATCAATTGTTTTTTACTTGCTCATGTTGTAATCTAAGAGTTTTCAGAAACTTGAAAATTTATTTATCTATTAGTGTTAAGACTTTTCACACTAAACAACTAATGGCCTAGTGGCACATACTCTAATGATATTATAATAAAATTATTAGCATATTTCGATAGCTATTAATGTAACAAATCAACAAACAATGTCTTAATAAAAAGAACAAACAATAACAAATAACGTATTTGAGAGAGCAAAAATTCTATTAAAACTTGTCACTTGGCTAGTTGGCCCAATCCCAAAGTATAAAGAAAACCTTATTAAAAAAAAAAAAAAAAAATGACAATGTTGTTCTTATCAGAATAACAAATAAATAAATAATTATAATAAAAAACAAGAGTTAATAAAATTATTTATAATCACATTGATGTCAAAAGAATAAATAAATAAACTGAATTCGAGTATGGGAATTTGAACAAAAATTAAAGTTACAATTTATTAAGTAATAAAGATGAAAGTTTTTTTTTTTTTGGATGAATTAATTTTCTATAAACCACCAAAACAGAGTTACAACCCTCCAGTAATAAAAAAAATAAAATAAAATAAAAAAATGGAACACATCCAATTAAGAACCAAGGCTGCTAAACAGCAGACCACACTAACAGATTTTATAAATAAAAAATTTTATTTTTAGTTAACATTTATAAATAAAAAAATTTACCTTAGAGAATAATTGAACTTGATTTATGAGCTTAATTTCATAACAAGATAATATAACACTTTTGACCTGCATTAATAATTAGTAATCTGTTAATTAATAATTGACAAGAATCATTATATCAGCCTAATATTAATTTAGGAATTTAAGTTTTTATTGAAAAAAAAAAAAAAAAAACACACAATACCGTTTTATAAAAATATAAAAATGTAAAATGTACTGTTTATGTTTATGAATAATAACACTTCAATAACCCCTTTTACGTAATTACGTCTTTAATATTAATTTGCTAATTTAAGTTTTATTGACAAAAATAATATAATACTATTTTATAAAAATAAAAAAATAAAGTGTGGCTATTAACACAGCCACGAATGACATGCATTGAAAAGTTACTAAAAAAAAGAATACAATTTAATAAATCTAATACCATTTTGAAATGATTGTATCGCCTTAAGCCTCCAGATCCTTCTTCCTTGTCAGCTTTCTACTGTTTCCATCACTTCAGTCCACTTCACGCACTGCTCGATGCTAGACTATTTGAAAGCTCAAACTCAAACCCCAACATCCACATGCTACTCTCATCTTCTTATCTCTCTTTTTGTTCGTCTTCTTTCTTCCTCTTACAAAAATGAAAGCTTACGATGCGAGAGATTTTCGAAAGGGGAGGTGGAGAGGCTGACATTGGGGGGGGGGGGCTCGTAGCGGTGGTTATACGTCTCCTACTTTCTGACTGTTGGGAAAACTGTTGCTAGAGAGAGACGGTTGATTTGTATGTTTGTGTCTGTTTTTTTTTTTTTTTTTAAAAAAAAAAAAAACATTTGTGTTCTTGGATTCTAACAGTTGATTTTTTGGATCAGGATCCCCTCAAATTCTTTGTCCGAATTTGATACAATTCGGGCAGGTTGTTGTGAGTAAGCATTTATGAGATTCACCTGACCGGATAAGCAGTTGGGCAGCCCAACTTTTATTTGGTCAGGTGAATCTCATAAATGCTCACTCACAATTATCTACCCGAATTCTATCAAATTCGGGCAAAGAATTTGAGGGGATCTTAATTCTGATTTTTTCTGTGGCAGTTCTAGAGTCACCGAATGGGCAATGATTTTTTTTTTTTTTTTACAAAATCATTGTGTTCCCAAACATGTAATGGTTGGTTTTTCTATGTGGGAGTTATAGAGTCTGCAGAGAGATAAATCACTTTCTTGTTTTTTTTCTTTTTTTTTTTGCACAATCATGTTTATGAGCCTTGACTATTGGATTTTCCGTGGAGAAATACAACACTTTTTTTTTCCTCTCCCTCTCCTGATTGCAAAAAAATAAGCCTTTTTTTCTTTGACGGTTGGTTTTTCCAAGTGATTTTTTTTTCCTTATATTATCAACAAGAAGGCGGGCATCAGCATTTTTTTTCTACTTTTTAATGTATTTTTTTTTTTTTCAGATATCTGTTTAAAAAAAAAAAAAAAAAAAAAAAAAAAAAACCAAACAGCAAATGACGGAAAGTTGATAAAGTACAATCATTTTTTTTTTTTGACATGTCCACACAAGAGAGGGATTCAAACTAGTGACATCCGCTTCATGAAGCGTGATCTCCAGCTGATTGAGTTACCCCTTGAGGACGATAAAGTACAATCATTAAGCGGGGGTTTCCGGCCGGTGAATTTGTCGAAGATGGTGAAGAGAACAAGAGGGAGGGAGCCAAAGATGCTCGGTACGGCCGACGACACTTGGGACGACCAGAGAGATCTGCTCGGGTCGGGTTTGACTGGGCTGCGACGGGGACGCTCGAGTTCCGATCTCTCATCCCCTCCCACAGGACATTCGGGTTCTAGCCAGATGCTTGGTTTCCTGCCTCTCCTCCCACGATCGGTTGCGTGGTTTCTGATCTCCTCTTGTTTTTTTTTTTTCTGCTTTTTTCTTCACCCGTGCCTCCTTTTTTACCAAAAAAAAAAAAAAAAAAATGAGATGTAGGTGTTGCCACATCAGAATGTAAAAAGTGGGTGTAAATGTATAGGCCTTCATTAGTAAAAAGGATTGAGAGACTTCATTCGATACCATTATGGAGAAGGGAGACTCTGTAAAGCGACTCCAATGGAATCATTTTGGCCAAACGTTCGAGGCTTGAACTATTTTTGGCTCTACCTTACTCTTTATATCCGCCCGTTGCATAGAGAAGGGAGACATCCACTGACATTGTTTTATTTTTTTTAAGGTATATCAATTATTCAATTTAAGGTACATGGATTTTATTTTTACCTTCTTTCTTTTTTAAGGTATTTTTATTTTAGTGCATCTTTTACTTTTTTTAAGATATATCAATTACTGTCTCACTGTTTGGTCTCCTTTTTTAAAATATTTTTACGTTTTCAAAATAAAAAATAAATTAGGGTAAATATTTAATAAATTTCTGAGTTAATGAGTGATATGAAATCAATCACTCACTTTTTAAAAATCAATTTTTGCACCTTCAATTTGTTATTGATTTGGAAATCAGTCATCCCGTAATTTTTCCGTCCGCCAATTTTTTTACTTCCGTTAGTACCATGTCAACCTTTTCGCCACTTTATCTTAAAAAAAAAAATTTATTATTATCATATTATAAATTTTAAAACTTAAAATTTATATTTTATTTTTTACCTTTTTTTTTTTTTTTTGAGGTATTTTTATTTTAGTGCTTTTACTTTTTTAAGGTATATCAATTATTGTCTGACTGTTGGTCACGGTTTTGAAAATTATATATATATATATATATATATATATATATATATATATATATATATATATATATATATATATATATATATATATATATATATATATATATATATATATATATATATATATAAAATATATATATATATTATTAGCAAAAAATTCAAAATGCAAAATATTTTTCAATTATAAATCCCATCATAAAACACTTCTCACCTTTATATCATGTCAAAACAATTTTTCAAACCAAAACTAAAATAAAGTTTTCAAAATCATTATCAAACATTTTGGTAAGCCAAATTTTTTTGTTTTTTTTTTTATTATTATTTATCACAGTTCATTAATGTCCCTAGTTTCTTATTAAGGAAGTATTATTTGTACGTCTTTTTCTTTTTTCTTTTTTAATACACATCTTTTTTATATATATGATTCAAAATTAACGATATCAATGGAAAAAGTGTATAAAAAATATATACATAAAAATTTATAGATATACTGGTCACACAAAAAGCTAGAATTGGGTGATATTCTCATATTCATATCATTTTATAGTTTTTGTAACATTCTCGAAATTTTTCCTAAAACTTAAGGAACAGACCTTTTTTAGGGAAGCTAGCAGCTTCTCAATCATTTTCTTTAAGCCTCGTTTGGTTTGCGGAATGGCTATTCCATTAGGAAAATGAATAATTATTCCTAGAAATAAAAGGTGGCGGAATGGAATAGTTATTCTTAATCTTTAGTTTGGTAACAACTCATATATTTTAATTGGAATCTAGTTAAAATTACGAAAAAAAAAACCCCACATTTTAAAAAATAAAAAGAAAAAGAAAATCAAATTATTAAAAAAAAAAAAAAAAACAAAAAGAAAACCCATGGGTGGCCGACCACCAAGAGGCCAGGGTGGCCACAACCACCCCTGGAGTGGTCTCCGGGGGTGGCCAAATACTCGTGAGGGACTTTGGGGGTGGCCGTAACCACCTCTGATACGAATCAGGGGTGGCACAGGCCACCCCCAAAAGCGCCGGGGGTGGTCACCCCACCCCCGGAACACCTCGAGGGTCCACCACGAGGTGTTTCGGGGGTGGTGCGACCACCCCCGGCTCCATGTATGGGCTAGCCGACCACCCCAATGGGTGGCCGGCCAGCCAATGAAGGGTTTGATTTTTTTTTATTTTTTTTTTTGTTTTTTTTAAAAAAATATCAAATATAAATAAATGGTTTTTTCTGGAAAATATTGCCTTTACCCCAAGGAATAGCTATTCCTCTTATTTTTTAGAGGAATAGGCATTCCTCTTCGTAAAGGAATAGTTATTCCCATTGGAATAACTATTCCAAGGAATAGACTCCTACCAAACAAAAGAATGACTATTTTATAGGAATATCCATTCCATTCCAGGGATCTATTCCCCGAACCAAACGGGACCTAAAAATATAGAGAATAAAACTACTTTTTACTACTTCCCTATAAAAAAACACCCAACAGTACATAGCTTCCCTTCATTTTTCCCTATATCATTAATTTTTTTTTATTTTTTATTTTTACTTTTACTTTAATTAAAAGTAGGAAAAAGAAGATAAAGTATGAGATAGATAATATATTTTTTACATTTATTTTAATTAAAAGTAGGAAAGAGAAATAAAGTAGGAGAGAGATAATATATTTTGTGGATAAACAATTGAATAGAAAGTGAATAGTGCTTCCCAATGTGTTTCCCAATGCATTGGGAAGCACTATTCACTTCCCAGGAAAACGAAAATTTTAGGGAAGCTGCTCTAGAGGGATTTTTGTAATTTTTTTGAAATTTTTCTTAAACTTAAGGAATAGACCCCTTTTAGGGAAACTGCTGTGAATGCTCTAATAGGAGAGCGTGCAGTTATTGCAACAAAAAGTCTCTAACTTTCACAATCAAAGCCATTATACTAAAAATAAGGTGGTTATCTCTCCTAATCATAATGACCTAAAGGGATCAGGATCCCCTAAAATTTTTTAAACATTTGAGATTCTCAAATTGTTAAATCTTAGTCATGCTTTACATCTAACGATTCACAATGTGCCAATTGTCCACATGAAATAAATGTCATCAACAAAAAGTGGTATCAATAAATGCTTTAGCATTTGTTTCATGTGGACAATTGGTACACTGTGAACCATTAGATGTAAAATATGGTTAGGATTTAACAATTTGAGAATCTCAAATGTTTAAAAAAATTTAGGGGATTCTGATCCGCATTCAGCAAAACTAATATTTGATCATCTTAAAGTACGTACTCCATTATTAGTTTTAAAAGGCGTTGCTCCTTTTCAATATTATGATGATGATGCCGCATTGTAGCTCATCTCACAGTCAATTTGGGCAACGGACACATGTAAAACTAAGGATTAGGATTAGTAGGAGAATTATCAGTTGTGTTGGCACAAATTAAAAGATCTTTGATGATTAAGTTGGCAAGTGTGAAAGGGATCGAGTTTTCTTTTTTTCTTTGAAAATACTAACTTGAATGCATGGTTGTGTAACTACTGAAATGAGTGTTTTTTCTTTGATAAATTAATGCTACACAAACTTTTAAGTTTATACTCATAAATACCTACTCCCTAACGCAGTAGAAAAAATCACTGTAAGATCCTTTGTCTGTAGTGTCCACAATACTTCCTCTATCATCTATTGACCTAGTTTGTATCATACAATCTCTTGTCTAAAGAAATACCAATACGATCCCACACACAATGCCGACTGATCGATGATGATGTAGTTAATCGCACAGTCAACTTAGGTAATTAACAAACAAATACAGGAAGTAGGATTATTTAGATCGAGACTTGTCAGAGGTGTCGGCAGGGAATATCTTCGATGATTAAGTTAGCAATGGTGAAATTGAGATTTTTATAAGAATATTACCTTGAATGGTTGTGTCTACCTAATGAGTGTTTTTTTCTTTTTATCCACAGGGTGTTTCATTGATGGAACATGCCTCCTTAGTCCTTCCCATCATGGCGCTAAATTACGAACCTGCAGACTAGAGGTAGTGCCGAATTACGAATTATTGGCAGGTCGTAGTCGTTAAAGTATCGATTAAGTGATTAAATTTACCTCTTCTTATAAGCTTAAGCTTTTAGGATAACATGATGTGAACTTCATGTACACGTGTTGGCAATTGTTGGGATGGTATGTTTACTTCCTTGGGATGATCGGGGCCTGTGACTTGGGCCTGAACTACCAAGCCTAAGTTGAGGGTTCCTGGTGACCTGGGCGGGTCGAGAGGCTACAAGGTATACCACTAATCTTCTTTGGATTTCAAAGAAGAACTATTACTGACACGTTGAACATGAAAATTGACTAAAACAGAAAGAGAAAACGATACGATGTAGCATGATGATAAGATAGCCTTAATTATTTGAACCAACTGCCCTCTAACACCCCTCAACCAGATGATCGAGACTTGTCGGAGGTGTCGACAGGGAATATCTTCGATGATTAAGTTAGCAAGGGTGAAATTAAGATTTTCGTAAGAATATTAACTTGAATGGTTGTGTCTACCTAATGAGTGTTTTTTTCTTTTCTTCCACAAGGTGTTTCATTGATGGAACATGCCTCCTTAGTCCTTCCCATCGTGGCGTTGAATTATGAACCTACAGACTAGAGGTAGTGTCGAATTACGGATTAATTATTGGCATGTCCTAGTCATTGTTAAAGTATTGATTAAGTGATTAAAAATTTACCTCTTCCTATAAATTTAAGCTTTTAGGATAACATGATGTGAACTTCACGTACACGCGTCGGCAATTGTACGGTGGGATGGCATGTTGACTTCCTTGGGAAGATTGGGGCCCCTGACTTGGGCTTGATCTACCATGCCTAAGTTGGGGGTTCCTGGTGGCCTGCACACGCCGAACATGAAAATTGACTAAAACAGTAAGAGAAAACGATCGATAAGATGTAGCATGATGATATGATAGTCTTAATTCTTTGAACTAGCTGCCCTCCCCTCAACTAGATGAGCTCCACAAACACATGAAGCCGCCTGGTAGGTGTCGTCGCTGCACGTTTCCCACAAGCACCGAATTAACGTCAACTTACCCTCATTTCAGTGTTAAACATGCAGGCCATGGGAGAAGTTATTGCAACGACATGTCGATCTTAATAAACCTTGAAGTTAGGCTAGCTTACAGAGAATTTGATTTCACAATCAAAGCAGCCGGCGGCAGCCGCTATATAAAAAAGGTGGTTATCTCTCAAAATCATAACGAGCAGGCTGATAATTGATCATCGATCCTAAAGTCTGTTGAAAATTATTTCATCAAATTTAAGTTTATCTCTAATTTGAATATATGGAAATTTTAGTTTAAATATTTAAACTTCCCTCTATTTCTTTTTTTTACTCTTTGTCTCATATTGAAAAGCTATAAGTATTTTTTTGTGTTTTACAAGCATTTATCAAGCTCTTATACTAGATAAGATTTTAAGTATACATGTGCTAGTTGTGCTAGTTGTGTCATCCAGTGCGAAGCTTCATCGCACGTACACGTGTCGCTTTGACACTTTAGACGCACTTAGCACACTTGCATCGTCGCACACAAGATTATTAATTATGTGCAATTTTTTTTTTTTGTGTACAACTGCTTGTCTAACAGTAATATTTTTGAATACTTAACTGTTTTCTAAACTGTCAGAAACTATTTTTTTTTAACTGCTTTTCAACAGTCAGAAACTGTGTTTTCAACAGTTAGAAACTGTATTAAAACTGCTGTAAACTGATTTATTTTTATTTTTTTTTTATCTTTTCTACTATTACAGAATTTCTGAATTCAGAGTAGTGTTCAGAATTTACAATCTGCACACTACATTCGGGCAGTATTATATCCTGAAGACAAAATTGTTGTATTTCCTTTTGCAAAGCTTATTGTTTAAGTAGGAGGCAATATTTGTTTAAGAGATAGATTTACATTCGCCTTACTGTCCAGTGTTCTTTCTATACAATTTTATTTTTCTACTTTCTTCAATTTTCTGTAGTTCCACATGTTTATATTTCCAACAAAGTCCATTATTAGAGCAGTCCCATTGGGTTATCTAAACTCACTTTTAGCTAGAGTACATAACAAAACTTCTAAAATCACTTTCCATTGGCTTATGTAAAACAACTCTAAAATAGAGCAGTCGTCGATTTGTGAACAGTGCAACGTCACATGTGGCGTTGCACTGTTCACAGATCTAAAGCTTATTTTATTGTTTTTTTTTTCTCCACGTGTCTCTCTCTCTCATACTTTTCTCCTTCTTTTTTTTCCTTTTTCTTCTCTCTCTCTCTCTCTCTCTCTCTCTCTCTCTCTCTCTCTCTCTCTCTCTCTCTCTCTCTCTCTCTCTCATTTGGCCTTGCTTTCACTGGGGACCTATATCTGGGCAAGGTGGAGGATGGGTTTGGGGTTGGGGTTTTGATTTTCTTGGCCCAGTACCGGCGAAGCGACTTGTTCGGTGGTTCTGGTTTGGTTGATCTCGGTGTTGTTTAGTGGTCCTGGGCTGTCGGCACACTCTGGGTTCTGTTTCAGTGGGTCCTGTTTGGCAGCTCTATGGGGTGATTCTGGTTCCGATTGGTGCGATTCTGGTTTGGCGGCAAAAATGTTGTTCTAGTTGGTGTGGTTTTGGTTCGGCGGCTCGAATGTTTTGGGTACATTATGGTCTTGTTCGGTGAATTTTGTGGCTTTGAACAGATTCTTCAAGTAGAAGTTTCTAGGTGCGGTGTGTTGTTTTTGGCAGGGTGATCTGTTTTATTTGGTATTTTTAGTGAAAAAGTGATTAAAATTAAAATGAATAAAAATTAAAATCGATTATTTTAATAAAATAGAGAAGAAGTTTAGATAAGCTGATGAAGGAAGGTGTTGAAAAGTGATTAGCTAAACTAGCAAAAGTTAATTTTCGTTAACTATTTCAGATAAAATTTTACATAAAACCGATGGAAAAGCTCTTAGTCTTAGAGGCAAGACGATCCTTTTGAATTTTATATATTACGTCTCCATTCTGGTGGGGCGTAAAAACGTTAACGTTACGTCTAATATGAAACTGTAGAAGTATAATAGAATTGTCAAACCGACCTGGAGGACCAGGGCATATAGTATCCCATTTCAGAAGAATAAAACTGAAGAATTCCGGGAGGGCCAGGGCATAAAGACAGCTCATTGCTGGGAAGAACGGGAAACGGTGATGAGACACATGTAGGTGGCATGCACACCCATTATCCTATCTTTGGTCTAACGCCATATTTGACCCCCCACCTTTTTTTTTTTTTTTTGCTTAATTTAAAATTTGCCTAGAATTTCAAAAACATTAGCTATTAATATATCTTGCACGTAGAGTTACATGCATGCACTTGAAGCAACTGTTTTACAGTTTTACACACGTACGACGTACAGTTAATCAAATACAATATTGCTTCCAACATACTGTTGGGTGGTCTTGAGCCACTCGCAACCTCAAAAGTTAACTCATGAGGTGAGACTTTTTTTCATGCGACCACCCTGCCTCTTTCATAACCGATGTGAGATAAATCCTAACAATCTCCTCCCTCGTGTACACATCAGGCTTGGATCGGTTAACATTGACTCCTTCCGCAAATTGAGTTGAGACTTGTTGTAACCTAGGCCTTGATATCAGTGTTGGATGGTCTTAAATCTCTCTCAACCCCAAAAGTTAGCTAACTCATGAGGTGAGGCTTTCCCTAACGCTTATAAATTGATCACTCAGCCCCTTTCACAACCGATGTGAGATAAATACCAACAATCACCCCCCTCACACATCTGACTTGGATCGGCTAACATCGACCTCTTCCACGAATTGGGTTGAGGCTTGTTGTAACCTAGGTTCTGATATCAGTATTGGGTGATCTTAGGCCTCTCTCAACTCAAAAAGTTAACTCATAAGGTGAAACTTTTCTTCACACTTATAAACTGACCACCTAGCCCCTTCCATGCACCACCGATATGGGATAAATCCTAACACATATGAAGAATTTGAGCTTTTGAAAGGTTTTCTCGCACGACTCCATGGATAGGATAAGTGGTGTTGCAAGATAAAACTGGCTTTCTCTCTCCTCTTCGATCACAAGCATGGCAGCTTTCAGTTGTTATTCGCTTAATGTTAAGGACCCAATTTATCATTAAAATCACTTATATTAAAAATAAATAAATAAATAAAACACGAAACTTATCCAAAGCTTAAGGAGTGCCAAAACCCGGCCACCTGCCATGTGTTTGTGAAAATGAGATGACGAAAGGTAGTGTATATTTTCACGTCCCATACTGCCCCAATTATACGTGGGGACCTTTTTGTGCCAAGGCCTGCGACCAATTCACCAATCTCTTGACAGCATAGGGCAACATGGGCCCAAATCCCATGTGAAAGGCTCGCCGGCCGGACTCGAGCCCTTCGGCTCAGCATGACGTCATTTTATTTCTTGAGAATACTAAGTCAGCGATGGTAGCAACAAAAAGATGGGAACACAACCAATTACACAAACTTTTTTTTTTTTTTTTTTTTCAATTTACTTATTGAAACAGGTGGTTCATATTCTCTAAGATATAAAGAATAATACTAAAATTAGGTTGTAGAGGTGCGGAGGCAACGCTCCCACTGTACGGACGTACAATACATGATATTTTAGAGTTTTTTTCAAAATATGTCTGTACAATTAATTTTTTTTTTTTTTTTTTTTTATAAGTATGTTATGATGTAACCCTAAATCATATACTGAAATATAACTGCACTCCTGTGAACGTGACATTACCGAACCACGTAAATCTATATCTTGATCTTATCTTGCTCAATGAGTTTTTTTTCTACATCTAAGGAAGAAAATGAGATTTAAAAAAAACTGCTACTAGTTCTGTTAGAGCATCTCCATGCCAACAGACTTGCTAATTTAGCCAAAATAATCAAATTTAACTATTATTAGCATTTTTTCTTCTCCAGCAGAATAGCCAGTTTAGCCATTTTTCTTAATACATGAACAGTAAATATGCAATGTTGTCTATTCACTATTCATCTGTTTACATTTTTTTTGTTAATATTTTCTCCCTCTCCCTCAATCTATCTCTCTCTGTTCTCTCTTCTCTACGTGAACACATCAAACAATAGCAAATCGGGGAGGGATGGAGAGGGACAGACAGGAATCAGAGAGGGAGATTGAGAGTAAGAAAGAGAGAGAGAGATCGAATGAGAAAAAGAGAGAGAGAGAGAGAGAGAGAGAGATCAGATAGAGAGGGAGATTGCCTGAGAAGAAGAGAACCGGAGGACCCATGACCCAGAGTAGCCGATTGACGATGGGCCTTCGCCGTAAACCTAGCCGGGGTGATTTCCAGTGAACCAGGTACGAAGTCTAGTTGATTTCTGGTGAAAAACAGTGAGGTTGGGGAAGATCGGAGAGTGAGAGAAAGAAAAATGAAAAAAAAAAAATAAGAAAAAGATTTTTTTTTAAAAAAAATAATATTTTAAAAAAAAAAAGAAAGTGAACTGTTAAAGTTATTTAGAAAAATAAGAAGATAAAATAGATATTTGTACCTTTTTCAATATCTATTTTAATTTTTCTTGCCGGAGATGCTCTTAGGTACGTACCCGAATATATTTTTTTCCGAAAAGTTGACGAGATATTGGACCCTGGACTTCTTCTCCTGACGATAATGTAATGATAAAAATGAACAAACGTGGCGTGGGGCATGGGATGAGTGAGACAAAAGAAGAAGAATCGGTGCGACGTGTTGGAGTGCAGGAGCGAGGACCACAAAAAATAGTCGGCGTCGCCAGTATTGCTTTAGTGCGACCAAGTCCGTATACTGCCAAAATTAACCTTTTTTGGGGTCAAACCTATTTATTAACATCCACATCCACATCCACCTAGTTTTGCCTTCAATTATATTTAGATATTAGTTATTATAAGATAGCAATAGGTAGGAAAATCATATATATATATATATATATATATATATATTAATGTTTTTAAGAATTTTTTTTTAGCTTACTAATAACTAAATTTCACCTCAATTTATTCTAAGCTATAAAAAAAAAAAAAACTCATTATCCCTACATTGGTGTTGCTGTGTTCGTCACTCGTCAGTCTTTTCACATTAATTTTTTTTTTTAAAAAAAAAGGTGAGAGTTGATGATTGCGATAAAAGTGTAGAATATATAACATTATTTGATGAAAAAAAAAATATAATTTTAGTGTTAAAACCCAGGAATTCGATAATAAATATATGGGAAATGATGTAAATATGGTTTAAAGGAAGGAATTAGGGGAAGATGAGAGAAGGGAGATCGATTCCAGTTATCGCATAAAGACGGTACATATGATTTTGACTTGTGAGGCGATATGGTTAGGTTGGTTCACATGCAAAGAGGAAACACAGAGAGAGATGAGTAGTGCCATCACGAGCTTTGTCTGTGAAGGAAGGCCCTTTCCCTATTTTGCCTTTTCAACTCTACCTTTACGCCTTTAATGCACCATGTTCAGACGGATCCTGTTCACTAGCTCATTTATATATATATAAGTTGATGGGCTTCATTCAATCAGTGGAGGAGAAAAATATGAAGAAAAAGAAAAAGAAAAAGAAAAAGAAAAAGAAAGGCCTGTGTGTATGGCTCAAAATACATATAACTTCGGCTTGGGAATGGAGTTGAGAGAAATTAAATTTGGGCATGTGCTGGCTCAGATATTTCGTCTCTTTCTTTTAAACAAAAACATGAATGGGGGACAAAACCCACAAATACGTACGCACAGGATTGTACAGGCTGCAAAAACAAACACAGAATGGTAATTGTTTCTTACACGACTGCCTAAACTTGCGAGATAGCATTTACTCAGGGATGGTAAATTAAATTTATTGTTATTAATATAAAAATATAAAAAATTTATAACGTTTAAATTCTTTTTCTCAAATGAATCAATAAAAGATTTTGGCGGTGTGAATATAGGTTGTAAGCTGAACAACCTTGATTGTGTTTGTCTTTCTTATTCTCATTTTTTTTTTTATAAATTATGTGTTTTTAAGGTCATTAGTAGATTTCCCACTTTAATATCTTTCCTCTTAATGAGTTATGAGCCACGACACAATGTTAATAATTAGTTATTAGCGTCAACAACATATTTTTTTTGTTGATAATTAATTATCAGCAATGACATGTATTTAGATTGTTACCATATTCACTATGGTTTGCCCTATGGATAATACTTTAAGGGGTAGCAGTTGTAATGTTTGCTCAAATTCGAAATAATTGCTTTTCTTAGTTCCAATAAGAAATTCTGATGATATTTATGCTTCGTTTGTTTCGACGTAAAATGGTTTTCGTTGTAAAATATTTTCGATAAAATTATTTTTCAGAAAAAATGATTTTCTCGAAAATATTTTTCGGCGTTGGGGTAGCATGAAGAAATTACGAAATGCGAAAATGCAACTATCGTCAGAATCTGGCAACGTCCGGTTGCCATTGTCGGATTCCGACGAGCATATTTGGTAGAATCCGGCCAAAATGGCCGGATTACGGCCAGACTCCTCCGGATCAGGTCAAATTTGGCCAGACTAGTGGCCGGATCCGTCCAGATCCAACCGGATTTTCACCATGGCCGGATTCCAGCCAGAATCTGCTTTGCCGGCATCCGGCGACAATGGCCGGATGTCGCCAGATGTTGGCGCCGGCAGTAGTCCGGTAGCTGGATGTTGCCGGATTCTAGCACCGCCAGGATTTCGATGACCAACCATTGTCGGATTCCGACAATCGGATATCAAACGTGCGTGCAAGAACGAAGAGTTTAATTTTAGGAAGTGATTTACGGTTTTTAAAATCGTACATCGTTTTTCAAAAATTAAAGAAGGTTTTACGGTGAAACTGAAAATGATTTTCGTTAACCAATATTTTTGCCCTTACCAAATACCGTAAAATGCTGAAATTATTTTCTAGAAATTATTTTACACTAAAACAAACGGAGCAATAGTAATAATAGAAAAATATATATATCAATTTTAACGCTTACTAATGATGAGATCTTGATTCTAAAAATATTCAACAATCATTAGGCTATCACTCTCGGTGATCAGAACTAATACTTGAATATATTACATACTATCCACGTATGATGTATAATATATATATATATAAATAAAAAAATAAAAACACACAAAATATGAGATAAATCATATAAAACATTTTCTTTTTAAAAAAAATAAAAAATAAAATTATATTATAAGTATGGGTGTTAGTTCGTGTTCGCGTGTCAGGTTTGGACTCATGTCGAGGCATTAGTATAAAACTATATAAATCAACCCCTAACCCGACTCATTTAATTAAGCGGATCAACCCATCAACCCTAACCTTCTAATTTTATATTAGATTCGTATCAAATTTGCGGGTCATATCAAAAATTGTCTGTTAATATGTCGTGTGTCGAGTTTGGGTCGTGTTGAAGCGTAGGTATAAGACTGTATAAATCAACTCTAACCCGATCCATTTAATTAAACGGATTAGACTTTTCAACTCTAACCCTTTAATTTTGTGTTGGTTCGTGTCTAAAATTGTCGGCCCTAATTTTAAGTCATAATAAATCATGCAATGTTATTACTTCGAAACTTGTAATACATGAAAAGTAATCAAATCCTTGAAGCATAAACTTATGCTTATTACTACTTTAAATCATTTAAGTCTTCCTTCCTTTTTCACGAACGTTATTTCTTATTGAAATATGTTTACCCTTTGGGTCAGTTTTTGCATTTCTTGAACCCTGTGCATTGCATGTTGCCTACCATGAAGAATCATCGTAAGCTCAATCCTGTGACCACATGAGAGCTGTCTGCAATGGGATTTTTCTAGGAGAAGGCCACCTAGCTAATAGCTGACACCGTGATGTGTGGTTTGTCGTGCTATCTGTGAATCCTATGTGCTATGTGATCCGGTATTTTTCACAGTCATGCCATAATGGTACCAAGGGGTTAACTTATTTAAAACATACTGCACATGCTTTTTCTTAAACATAACATGGCATAAAGCATGCATCATTGCATTTCTAAAATATCATGACACTTCCAAAATTCATATCATCTTGAAACTTTTGCGACATCGTATCATAACATGTAAATCATGGCTTAAAAATACACAATGAAGTATTAAAACGCATGCATGAGTTCAAAAAAATTTCTGACATTTGTTTCAAAAATCATTAGTTTAGTATAAAGCTTATTTATTTATTTATTTATTATTTTTTTTTTGAGAGTTTTAAAGTGTTTACTTACTTGGATACTAACAAGCTTTGTAATAGTCCCCTTTCACTTTAAAACCTTAAAATTAAGGTTGTAAATAAACCAGTCTATTCAACAACTCGCTCGTTTAAACTTAATCTGAACTTGATTCGTGAAGGTAGAAACCCACTCAATTATTAAGTAATAGAAACTCAACTCACTTGACGAAACTTGAATAAGGCTCGCAAGCATAGCTCGTATATACAAATATGTTTATAGGTGTGTATAAACATAAATTAACTTAGTATTAACTAATATATTAACTTATTAATTAGTTGGTTAATATATACGAACTTAATATTACTAAACTACTAACTAACTATGTAAGCATGGTTAAGTAGTTAACTATAGTTTATAGGTCACTTTGATTAAGAAAAGAAGAAGAATAAAGTATATATATATATATATATATGACATATCATACATGGTTAACAATAGTTATATACCATACTTATATTATAGTTATATATAGTATACTCGACTTACTACTTGCTCACATTATACATATATTATAATTTCTACTCTCTAATTATATATAATAACATATTGTTAATTTGTTACCTATAAACTATAGTTATATACTATATTGTATAATATGCCTTATATTATTATATATTATATATTTATATAATATATAAATGTAACGTATAAAAGTTGTTAAAAAATTAAGGTTTAAATTCTGCTTGAATCATACATTAAAAATATTTAATAGCATAGCTCGAGCTCGAACTTGAGCTCAACGAGCCAAGCTTTCATACACATTTCATAACTTGGCTTGAATAGACAGTCTCACAAAACAAGACAGCCTTGAAATCTTAAAATTCAACTCGACTAAATTACATCATTTCTTACAATTATCACACAACATGTTTAGAAAGGTTCTTCAATATAATTTTTTAAGTAGAATGGAGCGATATTTTCCTAGGCATTCTTAGAACACGTTAAGGGTGTAAATCCGGCTGGTTAATCGGGTACCAATCGGTAACCGAAAAACCGGTTTGGTATCCAGTTGGCAATAACCGGTAATCGGCGGGTACAGAGCCAATCACTGGTAATAGCATTTTAATATACCCGATTATAATTGGGTAACTGGGTATATGTATAATAAAATATTAAAAATTGAAAATATACCCCCTGGTTAGCCTTAGGAAAGTTTGATTCTCATTTCTTCCTTTCCCTTCAACCTTTCTCGACACTTCTGCACTTCACTGAGACCCCCCAACAGCGATAGTAGGCCTCCTGGCCCGACACTTGAGGCGGCAACGACGGGATGAGCATCGTGTGGAAGCCCCTATGAGAGTTCTGGCACCGCAGGCAACAACCCCTACGGAAATCGCCGACTCCTTCATCCCCATCCAGGGGCGGAGCCACCTTGAGGCTTGGGGGGGCCTGGGCCCCCCCCAAGCCCCAAGGTTCTCCCCAATAAAAAAAAAAAATTAAAAAAAATTAAAATTTTACCCCAAAATTTATTATTTTTTCTAATTTTGGCCCCCCCAATTTTTTTTTTTTTTTTTTCAATTTGGCCCCCCCAACTTGGGGGGGCTGGCTCCGCCCCTGTCCCCATCTCTCTGGTTCGTTAATCGAGAGACTCCGCTTCGACCAAGCGGAAATCGCCGATTCAAAGTCCAAGATCTGTCTAATTCCAAGCCCCGATTTCACTCATCCAAGGTCAAATCTCTCGCATTCAATCATTTTTTGTCTAGGGTTCCGATTAGTGTTGTTACAAGATTTTGAAAATGCAAGTGACAGAGAAGAAACTCATTTTGGGTTGAAGTGGAAAGATCTGAAGGAGGCTATAGCAAACAATAGGTTGATCAATGGGGTATAATTTCAACAACGTTGGTGTATCTGTAGTTGTCTATTTGTTTTATTGGTTTTGTTTTAGATCTAGTAGAACCTTGGAGAAGAAGCTGAGCTCATTGTCGTAGAGGGACTTCTTGGAGCGGTCGTTGAAGACGGCCCAGGCGTCAGCACACAATTGCAAAAATGCTTTACATGCCACCAGAATATCGTGCGCACGATTGCAGAAATGTCCGGTTCGAATAACCGGGTATCAACTAGGGTAGCCGGGTAATTATCGGTTAACCGACTACCTGATTACCGGAGCCGGTTACCGATTTTAACTAATAACCGAAAATCGGTTCCAAGTTTTTACCCTTAGAACACATTAACAAAATTAAAAAATTAAAAAGAATTACAAATTTATTTTTGCCTTAAAAATGAAGTTCACAAGTTAGTAAAAAAGAATTGGTACACGTTAAGGGTATAAATCTGGCCAATAACCAGTAACCGAATACCAACCAGTAATTAGAAAATTGAAAAACCAGTTTGGTACCCGGTTTTAGACGTTTCAGCTCCTCACAAGGCTAAAGTTCGACACCGAAAGCGTCTCCGTCTCCATCGATCTGGGTTTTTGTAAATCTTTTCAAAATTGGTTTTTTTTTTTTTTTTTTTTTTTTTTGTTTTTTTGGTGTTTTTTATGTATAGATCCAAGGTATATGGTTCGTTTCGTTTTAAATCTCCATCGATCTGATTTTTTATTTGATTGCTTAAAAAATTCTCGATTTTTTTAAAGTAGCTGATCTAGATAACCAAGTACCAATCAAGGGAGTCGGTTAACTAGCTAAATGATTCTAAATCCGGTTGGTAATTTTTAATAACCTGCTACCTTGGAGTCGGTTATCGACTAGAACTGACTTCAAATTTCCATATCTAGTATACGTATAGAAAGGCGTGAGACGAAAAGGCTAATTTCTCGTGCACTAGACCGAAAACAAGAGGGTGATGTGTTTATGGATGAGACGCGTGGCACAGAAGTTATGATGGGCGTGGACTTTAACAACTCAAGCCGACGGTGTCCTAAATACCGTCTGGTGGGGACCCACACGGAGTCAAAATGTGAGACTAGACTCTACCCCACCTACGGACTCATGATTCCTTCCAGATTAATCCCCTCAATTACCACAATACCCCTTTCCTTTTAAATCTATGAAAAATTATACCAATTATCTTGCCGCCTAAATTACAAAATCACTTAATTTAATATCAAAATCAGGAAAAATAATACACAGGAGACGGCTTCCTGTCCGTTATTTAATAATTAAAAAATATAATGTATTTTTTTTTTTTATCCTTTATGCATTTTTTTATTTTTTTTAATAAAAAATATTTTTTAATTATTAAATGACGGACAGAGAACTGCCAAATATCCTCTGTCTATCATTTCTTCAAAATCAATTCAAAGATCTTTGTGGCTGTCCTAATTTACAAATCACTATTTAGAGTCAAATTCTGTTAAAAAATTTGACAGATTTCGTTAAGTATTATATTAGCGCCAATAAAATGGTGACACATGTCACTCTTAATAAAAAAATATAAATATATTAAATATATAAAACTTCAAAAATTATTTTTTTAAAATAAAAATTGGAAAAAGTAACTGGCAGTCATCTCTTTGGGTGGCTTGGCCATCCCTAGATTCCTTTTGGGGTGGCCACCCCACCTACAGCTACTCCTTTTTTTTTTTTTTTTCAATTTTATTAAAAATAAAATAAAAAATAAAGTTTTATATATATATATATATATATATATATATATATATTATTATTATTTTTATTTTTTTATTAAGAGGGACATGTGTCGCCATTTTATTAGAGTTGACATAGTTCCTGACGAAATTTGACTCTACAAAACGATTTATAAATTAAGTCAACAACATGAATCTCTGAATTAATTTTGATATTACAAGAAATGATTTATAATTTTGGCTAACCCTATGGCACATGAACCAATGATACAATTTTCTCTTAAATCTATTATTTCCAACACCTTAATCCAAAGAGAAATGATATTTATATATATATATATGTCCAAAATATCCGCATTTCATTCACTAAAATTTATTTCTATCTCGTTTCAATTCATCAAATACTATAATAGTCATATAACAATTTACTAAATAGAATTATTCAAATTAAAATCTAATTTTTTTATTAAATTAATTCTATACACAGTCAAAATATTCACCATTCATTCACCAAGAATGAGGGTAAGAAAAAGATGGATCCTCGGCAGAAATGTTATGAATATAGGTTGAACATGCAAGATAAACATTTTTTAATCAAATGGTCCAAAAGTCTATTGAAAAATGATGATATTTCTTTGCATTTAAGGCATTTATTATAGGCTTAGAGCACTAGCAGCAGTTTCCCAACCATTTTTCTTATATTTAGGAAACAAAACTACTCTTTGCTTCCCTATAAAAAAACACCACACAAGAGATTCCCTTAATTTTTACTATATCAATTAAATATTATTTTTTACTCTTTTTTTATTCTTTTTTCTTTTTTCTCTTTCCTATTTTTATTTTTTTATTCATTTTTATTTTTTGTTTTTATCTTGATTCCAGAAGCATCGTCGCCCTGCGTCTTCACCTCAGCCCAATCCTCACCTCATCATGTCTCCATCTCCGACGGCGACCTCACCGCCAAGCTCGTCCCCAAGGCTCCACAATGAGTAAGATCCTTATCAAAATTGCCTTCCATACAGCAAAAGATGATTTACCATGGCCTGTGAAGCCAATAATTTGCTTATTAATTACCGAAATCACCTTCCATACATCAAAGGATCCTCTCTATTTCTCCCTCTCTCCGACACACGCATACACAGTCTCTATCTCTGTTTGGTTCTGTAAAATCCAGTGGCTATGAGGCGGTGATGATGATTTCAGCATGTACAATCAGGCACTGAGAGACGACACTGTTTCTTGGCGGGGCGACTCCGAACATCTTGTGTGAAAAATGACTGTTGGGAGGTGGGTATGGGCCGGCAATGGGATATCTGGTGGGCGAGGAGGTGGCGGGGGTGGATATGGTGGCTGTGGTGGGTATGGGCCGACGGTGGCGACAGGAGGAGTCGCACGAGTATCAGGAGGAGAGAGAATTGAGAGAGAAAAGCGTGAATGAAGAGTGAGGACGTCCGTTGTAATGATTATGTGAATAAAATATTTGATTGGGTAGCACTGTTGCTACCCAACCAAATTATCTAAATATATGGTGACTATTGTAGAATGTTTTTTGAGATTTTTTGTGAAATTTTTCCTATATTTAGGAAAGAGAATCAATATAAGAAGACTGTTACTAGTGCTTTTACCGTCTTCTTGTGATTTAATAATAATTTAATTATATGACATAATATCACAAAAGTGACATTGGAGGGCTGATTCTTTGGGAAATATTAGCAGAATCTCTAGTTTCTTGTTCTGTTCACTCACCACAAGGGCATCAGAGTCATTTGAAAAAGAGGTGAAACTGTATATTGTACAAAGTCAAACCAACTGGCCTTCCGTGGTAATGAACACGGAGAGAGAGAGGGAGAGAGGGAGAGAGAGAGAGAGACTGAGAGTGAGAGATAAAAATCAATGGAATGGCTGTACTCTGCAGCCCTCTGTCAGCTATAAATACAGGTAAAGTCGGAGACAAAGAAAACTCTCGACACGGTATTCAACGTCCTTTTGAATCCCAGAGAAAAAATCTCATTCAGGGCCTCTGAGCGCCAATACCGCTCTTCCATGGTTATACCGTTCCTTCAATAAAGCTTTCCCTTTCAAGATCTCTCTCTGTTTTCACTGATTATTGGCCCAACATTTCTTCCTCTTTGAACCCAGCATCTCTCTTTTAGTTCTTCACGATCCACACAACTCTTTTTCAGAGCTAAAAGTTATATTTCTTTTTTCTTTCTGTTTCATCTTCTCTCTGTTTTTCTCTTCACCCATTTCCCATTCTTCGTTTTCTTAACACTTCTGCCCTAGTTTTCACAATCTCTCAGGAAAAAAAAAACGACCAATTTTTAGCGTCCCCGTTTCCCTCACATTGTTTTCCGTTCCAATTTTCCGGGAAAACAACACTGGAAAATCTGCCATAGCTATGGATACAATCCAGGACCAGAACCAGAACCTTCCGTTCACATTCAACGACGGTGTCGATATCAGATCCTCCTTATCGCATCTCTTACTAACAGGGGGCACCAACACCTTGGACTCAATTTTCTCGCTTTGCCCTCCATCATACGCCATCACCAACTCGGTTTTTGAGCCTCTGGGCTCCTCTGTTTACCTTCGCCAGAGAGACCTTCTCCAAAAGTTCGGCCATGAAAGCCGGGCAAACAGCGCGTTTTCTCGCACTACAGCGACGAACCCACTTCAGAGCTCTGTATGCACAAGCACTTACATGAACCCGTACAAGAAAAAGCTGTACAGGGGAGTGAGGCAGAGGCATTGGGGCAAATGGGTCGCCGAGATTAGACTACCACAGAACAGAGTGAGAGTCTGGTTGGGTACCTATGACACCGCTGAAGCCGCTGCTTATGCCTATGACCGAGCTGCTTATAAGCTTCGTGGGGAATACGCACGCTTGAATTTTCCAAATCTTACGGATCCAAGTGAGTTAGGATTTCGAGATTGTGAGAAATTGAATGCTTTGAAGAGCTCCGTGGATGCCAAAATCCAAGCTATTTGTCAGAAGGTGAAAAGAGAGAAAGCTAAAAAGAATGCAAAAAAGAAAAGCAGTGTAGGTTGTGATGGTAAAGGTAATGGTAATGAGGTTGAAAAGGCAACGAAGGTCGATTCATCGTCATCTTCGTCGTCATTACCGTTGTCGCCGTTGGCTCTTGGTGACAGATGGGGCAGTGAATGGTTATCGCCAGCAGTTTCTGAAGAAGAGTTTTTGAAGTGTGAGAACTCACCGCCTTCCGTTTCTACCGAGTGTCCGACGATGGCGGTGGCAGAGGAACCAGAGTTAGAAGGCTGTTTTCTGGCGAGGTTGCCTTCTTACGATCCCGAATTGATCTGGGAAGTTCTTGCTAATTAGAGGAGGAGTTGTTTCTCTCAAGCTCAAGTGTGGAATTCTTGTCAGTTTTAGTGTAAATTGTAGTTTTGGGGAGGGGCACTCTGGGCAGATGCTTTCTTGTTCCAATTTTATGTTCTTTTAGCTTTAGTTATGATAGCTTATGTTTTTAGCCTTCTGCCTTTTAGTTTGAAGGCGTAAGAGTATGTTTTAGCCTTCCTTGAGGTAATTTACTAATTTCCCCTTCTACTACAAGGAATGTTTGATGGGAATCCTTTAGTTTAATATGTTGCTATATTTTGAGTTGAGGAATAAAGCTATAATTTTTTTTTTTTAGATCAATTCATGCTATTAACCATGAAAAAATCACCTTGACAAGTATGGGCAATCTCTACTAGGGAGAGTTAGAACCCCTCCACGTTTCGCAGCTTATCCTCCATCATGCTTCTTTAAAAGAGGTGGTCTAGCTTTTTTGTTGCCTGGCCTCCTGCCGCCAAGAAAGAGGAGAGAAGAGTACGGTGGTTTGCCGGGGGAGGGAGGTCTCAAGCCTCCCTCCTCCTTGGTTTTGTTTCCTCCTTAGGTTGTTTCCAGTGAAGGCTAGAGTCTCCCAACCATTAGGGCTGTGGAGTTTTTGAGTCCCCCTGAACTTGTTTCAGTGGTAGTTTAAGTCCTCCTAGTCCTTGTGGACTATGGAGTGTGGTTTGGTTTTTAGTTTTTAGTAGGTTTTTCTCTGTTCTTAACGGGATAACACCCTGGAGAGGCTCCGAAGGAGGAGAGATCGCTGCTTGTGTCACCGGCGGAACGATTTGGGTGTGTTCCAGTTTTTCTCATTTTTCAAGGCCAGATCTACTATGTTCCACCGTCCTTTCGTCGACACACATCCCCCCATCTTGCTCGCCGTTGTCCTTCGGTACTACCGCTGCTTGATACGGCCGGAATGCTCCCCGATGACCGACGCGTGGTCATCACGCGCCTGAGTGTTTTCCACTCCTTGGGCTGCGCGTGATGGCTACGTTCCTTCTCTTCTGCTGTGTTTGGTGGCGTTCGAGAGTTTATGGGGTTCGGCTGCTGCAGGGAATCTTTTGTCGCCGGCGCGTGTTCTACATGTGTCGTCTCCGGCGGTTCTTTTTCCGACGTCAGCTTCTTGTTTTGAGTGTTTTTCCTGTTCTTGATTACAGATTGTATTTGGCTTTTGCTCTGTGTTTAATCTAGCCTAGTCATAGCTTTTTAGCACAGATTGTTTGTGACTGATTCCATAGTACAAGTAGTGGTGTGGTCCTCCATCAATGCATAAGTATCTTTCTGTTGATTAGGTTTATCTGCAGCAATCGTCGGTATGATCTGAGTTTTATGGGGTATTTGTATTGGGATTTTTGTATTGTTCTGAGTCCCTGTATTGATCTGAGTTTGACTCAGTCTGATTGTAATTTCGTTACCCCTTGGATGAATCAATGAAATTATTATATTTCCCTCAAAAAAAAAAGAGGTGGTCTAATGCCTACACGAGTAACCGAGAGAGATAATGATGCCAAGAAAAAATAAAAAAAAATAATAAAAATAATGATGCTTCTTCAGATCAAAACGACAACGCATTTGTGATTCCCAATACTTCGATAGATGATGAAAGGTATGTGTAACCAAGTGAAGAAAACAAAATACAAGATCCAAAAATAATTGAAGTGCTTGATTGGGGAAACCCTAATAATCTCCTTTTGTGAAATAGACTACAAGACGCCCCTGATCTGCACGTAAACTAGACAGGGACGTGTGGTGAATTAAATGTCAATTTCAAGCTAAAAACTACATTAAGAGTAGTTTTGTCATCCCGTTTGGGAGGCCAGAAAACTCCTACGAATAATGGTGGGGAATTCCTATCAGCTTTCTTGAGGTAACAGATATATTTGGTAGCAATATAATAGGCTCACATGCAAGTAGACTTGAAAATATGGCACTCTCAAGGTCAACCATGGAGCAGTTTCTACCGACAGTGATTTCTGGCTCCCACTGGAATGAATCGTCAGATATTTTATATCCTGACAGCAAATAATTAGGTGAATCTCAACTTTTTTAATCAACCAGTATTTATTCATCCTCATAAATGGCCATTTCTTATCAAACAATCTAAGAAACGTAGAATATCTAAGGCTTAGAATGGAATCAGCCGAATCAAAAAGGCTTTTTCTATATTGTGATAAATATATCCAGAATGGGTACACTGAGAACAAAGAAATTTATGCTGTGTTGTGCTAAATGGTGACACAAAGCATGCAGAATATACTATATGAAACGTTGCATGTGCCTTCAAACTTTTGCCATTAAACAAAATGAAGTTTGCCAGCAACAATACACATTCATTTAGTTTTCTGGACAAGAGAAGGTGAGATTTACAAATGTTTGTTTGTTAAGTTTCCATAATGATTGTATCAATTCCTTAAAATATATAACTTCACATTAATAATAAGGGTGACTCTGAAAGCTGGATACATGTTGATGAATTAACTAGAGTTGCACTACCAAGTCAGGGAATTCTTTGAGTGTTGCAGTTTCGCATTGTAGGAATTTTCTATCTCCTCCTGCAACAATTTTGTGAATTGCATAGTTAACCTAGTGCTTCCTTCTCAAAAACTAGCAGCTTCAACAGAAAAATATATGGAAAAATAATTTATATATTTACACAGCATTTAAAGCATATGCATTACGAGGAAGAAATAGACGTGCATTAGCAACCTTTTTGACGTTCCTTGAAAGGAAAAGGAAAAAAAAGAAGGAACTTCATTTCGAAAACTACAAATTTTGTTATCTTTTTGTACTACGCGAATAGGACCATTTCCAAGGCCTAACTTTTAGCAAGTGGTCTTTATTTTGGCAGATACCGTATATTGTAAGATAGGTATAGCCTAGAATAATCCAAAACATAGACCGAGGACCACCCAATCAAAGTCCAAAAGTGAAACCTTAAATTTGTAATAAGCAGACAGATGCCAAGACAATTCTGGACTAGAGCAAATTTCTTAAATCGACATACAAGAGACAACAAGAGAGGGCGAGAAATACCTTGCAAGACTTCAGTAGAGGTTGTAAGAATGACGATCTGAAAAACCTGATTGATTTTCCAAGTGAGGTTCTATCCCATTCTGCCATCAAGCAAAAAATTACAACACCATCAGTACTACTGGAAAAACAAATTCCAAATGGAATCCGTGTCAAAGGGGGCATGCAATAAAAAGGATCACCTGCAAGACCTAAAACAAAAGTTGACCAATCATACAACTATCTGACCGCCAATTTAACTTCTCAGTTGTTATCATCTCCAACACTAATTTAACAAATCCTATTATCCTAAACGGAAAGGAAGCCCCACCATTGCATCAACCATCTGGTGTAATTAATTTTAGATCAACTCCATGAACCACCGAAGAAGTACCAGGATGCATCGAAAATTTGGCGATCAACACAAGGACTGTAAAGGTAATGCAACAACTGGAAAAAAAAAAAAAAAAAAAAAAAGAAAAGAAAAAAAAAAAAAAGAGGAAGAGAAGAAGAAGTCCTAGTTTTGTATTAACATACCATTACCAACTTCTTCTCTCAAAGCTCCCATGTTGATTTCTTCTAAAAGCTGCAAAAATTAGATAAATAAATAAACAAGAATTCATGAGATCCAGGAGACAAATTCCACATAATCTGTAATAAAGTGAAAGTATTCGTCCTTCATCATCCTAATTCCTCTTGCAAATCTGCAGGAAGGTACAAGTGTGCTCCAAGAAGAAGATTTCTAGACAGAAAAACTAGCACATTTTTATTTTTTTTTTATAAGTAGAAAAACTAGCACATGTAATGTATTAAAAAGTAACCAAAAAAAAAACTTGTTTGATTAGTTAAATCATGTGGTTATTAATCAAGTGACACATTAATTGGATGCTTTTAGCAAGCATGTATGACAGAAGGCAGCTGGCTAAGGAAAAGATGAGCTGCATTTAGTCATGGTAGAGAATATCATATTTTACTTGAGTAACAGGCAGTTGGGATAGATGCTTAATGGAGTTGAGTTTGAGTAACAGCATAAACAAACCCATCAAAGTTCTTAAGAAACTCTAACATAAACAAATTAATAGCCCAAAACTAGGCCTACAGGAGACTTTAATTATGCTGAACCTAGAAACGTACTAATTATTGTATGATTCTAAATATTAAGATGGTCTCAGTGGAGAAATCAAGATATATATTAACAAATATTTGTTCATAAAACTTGGAGTTGGCTATGTGGACAAGTATTAAGACTATGAAAGATAAAACTAGAAACAACAGTAGAAAAGGCTAGATATTGGGATGGGCTAGGTCCCTTGTCCAAACCTTACAAAGCTTCAACAATAATATTAAAAAAAAAAAAGAAAAAAGAAAAAAGAAAAAAAAAGGGCAGTCACAACTCCACAATTTCCAATAAGTGGCATAATAATAGGTTATGTAAAATTTCACTTCTTCTCAGCCCAGTATTACTGTTCTTATATGGAGTAATTCCAGGCAAATTTCAGTCCAGACACTAAAGGAAATTGTTGAACCTAAATAGGTTGCATCACATAGAAATCAGCAATAATTCAAGGTCAAAATCATTAGAACAAGAGCTAAGTTGTTCTTAGATAAAAAAATTTACAAAACGTTTCAACTGGGATTGAAAAATCTTCCCTGCTGGCAAGCAGCTATGCAATGGAAAAGAAACAATGATTACTTCATAAAAGTTTACCTTAGAAAGGGTTGGTACTGCAGTAGGATCAAATTCCTCACAACAATTCGGATCAATAGGAACACAAACACGGCCTGGAAAAGTAGAATAAATGACTATTAGATACTAAAATGACCCACAAAGCTAACCTATATTTGCCAGAAAAGATGGTTGCAGATATCACTTATTCAAGGCTTCATTCGATAAGCATATGACTTCCATCACTAGTAGTTAACAACTAATATTACTTCCTTAAGTTAAAAAGGTTTTGGCGTTTGAGCAAAATAAAACCATTAAGATTTTCAAGAACATCATCTGATAATGTTTACAGTCAAACCTTTTTTTTTTTTTTTAATGGGCAAGTAGAGAAATATATAAAAAGCGTAAAGGCGCCTCGAAGCATACAGAAAGTATACAAAAAGGACACCAAAAAAAAAAAAAAAAAAAAAAAAAAAAAGGAAGAAAAAAACCCGCAAAACCCATAAACATTAGGAAACCCAAACAACCCATACAGGAAGTTTACAGTAAAAAATTGTTCATAGCCAATACTAACAAATATTCCAGAGGCTGACCTGTTTTTGGGTGTACACAGAATGGTGCTTTTAGCAAATGGTTCATGTGTTTTGAAACCTAAAACGCAAATAGATACGCCAAATGAGAAGACTATTATAGCATGTCAGATATAGAAGGTTTACTTGTGTAAGGAGTATATAATTCCTTATCTGTTGATATACGACCCTGAGAAGTATGTGAACTTAAAACAAGGGTGGCATTACACAAACCTCCATATCTAGCCTAGGATAGGTAAAAGAGAATACAATCTCTTCAACACACCTTCGCAGCCCTTGTGCCTGAAACAAGCAGTGGTAAAACAAAATTAAGTTCCACTAAAATTAAATCGCACTTTACTAGATTAGAGAATTTCTTGCCCCAGCCTTTCTATGGACCCATCATTACCTTTGTCATAATTGTATTCATCCTAAGTTTTCCAATATTTGGATGCCTGAAACCCCTGTTATTACCTATTTTCTATACATTGCATGGATAGCACTCAGCAACCAGTACTAGGTTTTTTTTACATCTTCCTTAATTTCTTCATTCCTATCAAAAGATCACGTCAATAAAGGTTCTATCTAAGTTGACCTAGTTATAACTAGAGAACACATCACTATGGTATTGATAAAATTTGAAGCACACAGTTGTAGAAAAAATAGGCAGTCTAATAATTGTACTATAAATGGATTCAAGGTCATAGGGCCAGACATTCATACAATGCAATCCAAAACACACTATGCTGATATCATCTCTATTAAACTGTTTTAAGCATTTGCTGTCTACGTTATTAGAATGTAATGATGTCATTCCAGGGGAATGATAAATAAAACAACAAAAATTTGGCTGAAAAATCTCCTAGCCCAATCTATTGCATCTGGATGCCTTATACGAAATTATAGACCAGTATACATATTAGTTCTCTTCCACTATTCATGCTAGCATGTGTAGCACAGATATCCATTTTCTATTACAAGGTCCTAGAGAGTGACAATTGTGCGACACTAGAGATATCATACCTTGTGTTTTCCCGATTGCAATATATGTTTTAGTTGCTCCCATCTGACAACATTAGTGTCTCCTTTTGAAATGGAGGATCGCTTGTTCTCCTGCCACTTCCCCCGAAGCTCAGAAGTAATAGCTGCAAAGATAACTTCATGTGAAATACTTAACTAACTATGGGCACAGAATATTTTATACATAACTGAAAAAATGTATACATTCATCAGGAATCATCTCTAAGATCTTCTCATATTGCTCCTCAGTTGAAAATAGTTTTTGAGTTAAAAGCAATTTCGACTCAAAGAAATCCTTGAGAACTTCAGTATATGATCTCCTGCAGAGATGGAATGTCTTAGGAGAGGAAATAACGGGCTCAGAAGTTGAAATTCAATATATATTAACACTTACGCAAGGAAGGGATGCAGAACAGGACCAGTTAAAGACACCTTTTTATGACTATTTTCATTTCCCTGAACAGAGTACAGAAAAAACTAATCTTCATACCATAAGACATATTCCAAATTCAAAAGTTTTTCAAAATCATAATATACTACAAACATATTACAAATTCAAAAGTTTTTTTTAACATCATAGTATACTACCTTGTAGACACGGAAATATTCAGCAATAGATGCCCTCTGTTCATTTGTTAACCTGCAGGAGTAATGGCGGTACAGTTTTGGATCCTTGAGTGTCACGACATGAGTACGGAATTTGAAAAATATATATTATTAAAATATTCGACTATTTATTGTATAACCTCCTTGCTTTCTCATCACAAACCCAGCAATGAACACCACGTCGACCGCTAAATACCCAAAGAATATGATTAAAACCAAAATCATCTGCAACAGAGGAGCGAAAGCCAGGTGTAAGGGTCTGTAAAACCATACAAATAAGAAAGGAGACGATCAAAATCAATTAACATAAAGCTCCAACATTGTCTGATATGAAACTTGAGATAAGAGGCATGCTTGAGATATGAAACTTGAACAGGCTCATATGCTTTGTCTAACAAAAAACCATTTTACAAAACTTAAAAAGAAATCAGTTTCAAGAAACATTATTTTGATGTCTTATGAAAACGAGCTGTTTCCATGAATAATTCTTTTTTAGAACAGTTTCCAAAAACACTTTTGGTAACACATTTTACAATGTTTTCCATTTTTGTGAATTCAAAAATGGATAAGTGCTTTTGAAAACAGGAATCAAACAAGTGCTCATTAGTGTTAGTGGAAATTATAGTGATGGGAATAACTTTCTAGCATCGTGTCTGTACATAACAAAACCCCTTCAAATTCACCATTAATAAGTGCTAAGAAGTCTCTCCAGTTGTGTTCATTTAAACACAATCCCTGTAAGATCTAATACCCAGCAAATTATTCAAAAAAAGATATTAGATGCCAATTAGTCTTTCTCCCTCCGTTTGCTTGGGTCTAGGAGAAAAGCAAATATCACCCTACCTCTGAGGGAAGTATCAATCACTTTGATAGCAACTGTCATTAGAGGCCAACAGTCCAAGCAAACATCAGCTCCTGAGCAGCAGAACCTAACATCATCATAATCCGTAATATCCTGCAGAAAAAAGTGTAAGCCAAACAAACAAACAAACAAGCAAGCCCTCACAGTCAAACTTTCAGTTAAATTGTGACCATTTTAGTAGCTTTAAAAGTTGATTAACTTACAATATCAAAAACAAGCTCCCTCTCCACTGGAGTGAAAACATTATCACCAGATTGTGCATATGCATGCCTCTTTGCAGGCTGCAGCATGACAAAGATTAAAAATTAAAGAATTTTTTTTTTAAAAAAGAATAGGGTCGAGAAGGACAACAATTGAAATTCAAAAGAAACCAAGAATAGGAACCCTGGCATTCAATTCCAGTCTCTGCTATGCTTAAGAAACAATGATGGATTCTGTGATTGTGCATACAAGTTACCAACTCAACTCATTACATGCATTATAAGAAATTCGGGAAAACTAACATGGCAAGTATGTACCAAAAGAGATAGTTGTTATCTTCAGTTAGAATTGTAAGGTTTAGCCTGAAGAATCTACTAGATAGAACAAAATCGGCTAGTACATTCACTATCATCATCTTCAAAAGAAAAAAAATATACTGAACAAAGTATAAAAATTCAAGTTCAAGTGTGAGGACAAGTTATGTCAATAAAGCAATAACTGTTATCGAAAACATGTATCGAATCATCATCGTAAGAGTGGTCTAATAGAAATCTTACATCCACACTGTACACAGGCCCGATATCGATTTTAAACGGACACTTCTCTTTGATGGAATTTTCAAGCTCAGATGCACTGCTGAAAGACTGGAAGCGCAGATAAATATCATTATCCAGCGTGAACGAAAACTCTCTCCGGCCGAAGTAGGATTGGTCACAGGCAGGATGCTTCCCATCTACACATAGCAATCAATCACATATTCAACATAGAAACAAATATCAGTTTCTACGCAGGTGCACACACACACACGCAAGGCTTTACCATTTCCATAGGACATCCATTTGAATATATCTGCGTGTGGAAAAAGCTTTCCTGCCACAAAGAAAGGCAACAAAATGTCCACATGAATAATCGAATCAAAGCAAATTCAATTTCAGCTTAAATTAATACAATTATACCGTAATAGACTTTGAGATAGTTGGCGTTAAATCCGTCAGGAAAGGCGTTCCGTTCACAGCCTTCAGGTTCACACTCATCAATTACCATGTCTTCGCTTCCGTTTCCGATTTCCTCTCTGGTCATGTTTGAGTACTGAGCCTAATCCCCCATAAACATAGCAAATCGTTTCAGATCTCAGCGGAATCAATGGATCTAATTAATCTCACAAAAGTAGTAAACCCTAACCCTAGATGATAAGAGAAGCATTACAAGTAATGTTGAGAGTAAGAAGTATTAGGTCAGTCGAAGAAGAGAGCAAGATGGTGCTTACGAAGAAGCTGTTTCCTCGTGAAATCGCAGCCGCTGGTCGTGAACGCAGGGTCTGGGATGGGCTTTGAAGTGGCGGGAAGAGGAGAGGAAGTGTAGGTCTTTTTTTGGCGGGAAAATTTTGGTGGGGTGGGGAAAAGTAAGGTCTAGGCTCGAGGGACTCCGGAGGTGAGTTGTCTTTCGTCGAGATTCTCTACTAATTTTTTTTTTTTTTTTAATTACCTTTTTTTTCTTTTTTTCTTTTTTTTTCCAATGAACTACCGGTCATTGTCAATATGCCACCACGAACTGACTCCTCGATCAAAAAAGAGCATGCAATTATCATTTTTGTATATTTACCCCCTTCCGTTATGAAATCTCGTTAAATTATACGGAATATTCTATTTTTAGACTTTAAATTTTGTTTAAAAACAAAAATATCCTCAAATAGTAATTTAATAAAAAATTATATTTTTTTATTTTAAAAAAAAAAGAGTGGTGGCAGCCACCCCCTCTCTTTTCCTTTTTCTGTTCTTTTTTTTTAATTGTTTAATTTTAATGTATTATATGTAAATTTGAAACTTGAGTTAGGGTGTTTGAATCTTTTCATGAATTTGACTAACAGAAGGGGGTAAAGGTACAAAAATGGTAGTTGTATACTCTCTTTTGATCGAAGTGTCAATTTGTGATGGCATGTTGACAATGACCGGTTGTTCATAGGGAAACTTTTAATGATTGAACCCGCAATTCTCCTTAATTATGGGGGCTTGAATTTTGAAGCAACCAACAAAACCTTAATCAAGATTCTGAAAAGAATAATAATAAGAAAAATAAAAATAAAATAAAAATTCAAGACAGAAAATGAACATGGGTGGAATTCATCCTAGAGGTACTATAGTCTAATCGGACTACTTCTAGAACCTCGACAGGCGAAACTCATGCTCTCTTGTGTCTGGAACAGAGGTAGTCATCCCATCTGAGATTGGTTCTCCTAATTTCAAAATACAAAACTATAATCTTGGGCTCAATGACGCAGGCATAAACCTGCATCTAGACTTGCTGCATGAAAAAATTAAGGAGGCATGGATACATATAGCCGCCTATCAGGAGAAGACCACCCAGTACTTCAACAAGAGAGTAAAACCTAGATCTTTCAAACTAGGAGATTGGGTTTTGAGAAAGGTCACTCTAGCTACTAAAGATCCCACTGAGGGAAAATTAGGTCCGGTGTGGGAAGGACCGTATCGAGTTGTAAAAAGCCACCACAAGAGCGCTTATCATTTAGAATCGACGGGCGGAAAAATGCTACTGAGACCCTAGAATGCCGAACATCTACGGAAATATTATATGTAACCCAATCATGTAATCTACTCTCCGTTTTTCAAGTTAATGCAAAGCCAGGTTCATGGAGCAAAAATGCTATTCACTTATTAACATAAAGACAAAATCTTCTCCACTTAGTTTCAATGCTAAGTGCAGAAGTAAAGGGGCTATGTTTCCTAGGACTAGCTTTCGAAGAGGCAAAATCTTCTCTACATAGCTTCAATGCTAAGTGCAAAAGTAGAGGAGCTATGTTTCCTGGGACTAGCTCTCGAAAATGCAAAATCTTCTCCACTTAGATTCGATGCTAAGTGCAGAAGTAGAAGACCTATGTCTCCCGGAATAACCAAACTTAAACTTAGTTTTAGTTCAATAATGGGGGGTACCATATGTCTCCCGAAATAACCAAACTTAAACTTAGTTTAAACTCGGTAATAGGGAGTACCATAGTGAATAACACAACTAAGACTAAAAACAGATCCAGTGAATAAACAGCGATCCATATAATTGAAACGAGTTTTCATTCATTACCAAAAAAAATAAAAATCATACAAAAATGGAAACACTATCAAAAAAACAAATTAAGAGCCGTCAGAATCCTCGAAAGCCCTACTGCTAGAAGAGGTCCCAGGTACATCTGAAGGAACAAAAGGCAGATTCGGGTCCTCAGGATAATTGACGCGTTGCCCCCACCCTAAAGCATCAGGAAATAGATCTCTCCCCATGTCGTATAGCTCGGTGGTAGCCGACTCCGGAGATTCAGGTAGTCCGTAGCAGATACGATCTTAGCTCAAAATCGGAAGGCCTGAGGGTGAAGAACCAGAATCCGGAAGCTGTCAAACCCCCAGTGAAAACCTCGAGCCCAACTCTGATCCCGAAGCCCAGGAAGGAAGGAAAGTTGTTTGAAGTATCGAGCAACTTTTGACTTGTAATATTGATACTTCTTTTTGAACTTCTCCCCCTGCTCTCGGCCTTCTTCAGTTTCTTTGTGAGGACCTCCTCACTCTCCTCTACAAATTTTTGCTTGGCCTTAGCAACATGCAAGTCGGCTTACAATGCTTTGCCAGCCGAAAGGGCATCGCACCTAGCTTCAGCGTCGGCTAGCCGAGTCTGTAACTTAGATAACTTTCGAGTCTGCTCCTCCAGTTGAACGGTCAACTGGTCACTAGCAGCAGCCTTCTCCTCAACAAGAGCCTCCCTTCGCCAACTCTACGCAAGCTCCTGGTTTCGTTCCACCAACAGACTCTTAAGCTTCTCCACCTTGGGCTCCAAGTTCTTCAGCCGAGAAGATTCGTATTCCAGGCTTCTTACTTTGGCTCTCAGCTGCGTCATTTCCTGAGGGTAGCTGCACAGGTATTCGAGCTGCTCATCGTATAGAGCCACCAACTTAACCGCATGCTGAAAAAAGAAAATGAGTCAAGAAGAATTCATGGTTTAAAAGAAAGAACGAAAGAGTCAAGATAAAATTTTCATACTGATATCTGCTGATGGACCAAAATGTCGACAAACCTCTTGCTCAATTCCTCGGAGAAAGTTCTCCGAAATTACGGCCCGAAGAGCTTTGAGAGGACAACTCTGTAAGTTGTCCCTGAGGTATTCATCCTACGAGGATTTCCAGAATCCGAAGGCCCAGCGTCGAATGGAACAAAAGGGCGGGCCCAAAGAAGGGGAGTATCACCCATCGTCTCCAGGATAGGCGAAGGGATCCTCATCCCTTCCGCAATAGAAGCTCGAGGGGTCTCGGGAATCACTCCGACAGGTATCGCTCCCGAAGATGATGAAGCGGGCAAGGACTCAGCTCCCAAATAGAACCGAGGGGGATCCACTTTCGCCCTTCTGATAAGGCGGTCAACCTCCATGTATTCAGTCTCAAATTCATCTAGGACATGTACGGCAGCCATGGGTAGGGCTGGCAAAACGGGTCACCCGACACGACCCGTTAAGACCCGCGACCCGTTTAGCCTAGACCCGGATACGACCCGTTTATGTTAACGGGTCGAGGCTCCAAACACGACACGAACACGATTATTTCACGGGTCACCCGACACGACCCATGAACCCGTTTAACATAATGGGTCGAATCGGGTCGACCCTACACGACCCGTTTAGCTTTAAATAATAATAATAATAAAAACTTTTGATCCAAATTTCTATTTCACTCAATACCTCCTATGAAACAACAAGCATAAGCAAAATCCAGATATCGGTACATCATTGGAAAAAACTTGATAACACATATTATCATAAGACTTAGCTGCGGCTACATACATGTATATATGCATATACATTCTTTCAAAAAGCATACACAAATACATAAGCAAGTACTGACACATAAAAATTAAACATTCAGCTAAAATATATTCCTAAAAAACGAAGAGAACCCCTAAAGTAAAGTTTCAGGGTATTTCAAATTTCACACTAGAAAAGAGAGAGCAACAATAACAACAACAACAAGCCCCAGAAACAAATAATGGGCAGTTATGAAATTGGAAGAAGACCCAGAGCAATAATTGAACATTACCAAATCCATTTATTTATAGCATAAATGTATTGAAATTTCTTCACAAAAAATTTCCATTTGTTCACAAAAAAATTTCCATTTGTTTACAAAAAATATCTTCACAAAAAATTTATGAACAGATTTTGAACAAGCAGGCAAGCATCACAGATTATCGGATTATGATTTTATACCCACAAAAATGAGGCTATAAAAAATTAAAAATGGAAATCAACTAACATACCGGCAGACCCGGCGGTACCGGACGCGACATCGGCCGGAGAGAGAGAGAGAGAGAGAGAGCGACAGAGAGACGGGGAGAGCAAAGACTTGAGAGAGAAAGCATCGAGCGCGGCGACTCGGCGAGGCTGAAGGAGAAGAGAAGGACGGCGGCGCGGAGCTGAAGAAGAAAAGAAGGGCGGAGGCATGGCGACTCAGCAAGGCTGAAGGAGAAGAGAAGGGCAGCGGCGCGGCGACTCGGCGTCGTCGGCGAGGCTGAAGGAAAAATCCAAAAAGAAAAAGCTAGGGTTTTCTTTCACTTTTCTCACTTTTCTGATTTTGTTTGTTTTTTCACTATTTTGAATTTTGATTCTTTGAGTTTTGAATCTTTTGTTTTCAACCTTTCATAAGTTTTCACTTTTCAGATAATTCCTATTTCCCGACTTTCCCCCCAATTTCCCATTCGGGCCATTCTCTCTTCTTTTTCTTTTTCTTTTTTTTTTTAAAAAAAAAAGAAAGAAAAAAAGCTAATCGTGTCTAGCGGGTCACCTGCGACCCGACCCGCAAGACCAAGATAAACGGGTCGACCCATTTATGACCTAAACCCATTTAAGGTAGACCCAAACCCGCTAATTTCGTATCGTGTTCGTGTCAGGTTGTTGAGTCGTGTCAAAATTGCCAGCCCTAGCCACGAGGTCAGCCCCCCCTTGTTTAGATAATTCTTCATCGACCACTAAATGCCAGGAAGGAATAGGAATTTTGGGATGAACATAGGAGGCCTCTGAATCCGCCAAAACCTCCTTCAATTATGAGTCATCTCAGTGTGCCTAGGCCTTTTCGAAGCCTCGTTCAGTATTTTCTCATGGGGCCATTGAGATTGAGGATCCAAATAATGGCAGTACTTTCAAGGTGAACAGACAAAGACTGAAGCCATTCTTGGAGTTGCAGAGCCCAGAGGTTGAGACGACCCTTTTGGAGGATCCGAGTTACTCAAAGTGATTGTTGTTAGGATAGAGAGTCTGGCTGAAGACTGAAAACTTAGCGCTTGTGGGAGGCAACCCTCATTATTTTTCCTTATCATTTGATCTTGTTTCTTTTGTTTTAGTTTTGATTTTTAGGACAGAGTCTGCCATTCAAGTTTGGAGGAGCATTCTCTTACAGTATACCTAACTTGCATCACCATTTCGGTATTGTATCTCTAGTCACATTGGGGACAATGTGTTCTTTTAGTTTGGGGGTGGGTAGACATTTCTGTCTGTTATCAGTGATTGTTTTTGTTTGATATTTTGTTTTGTTTGCTCAAAAAAAAAAAAAAAAAACCTTATTATTAGTTGAGCATGGTTATATTTTACTATGGTTTGCATATCATTGGTTTGTCTAACATGTTGAATTTTGCATGCCATTAAAATTTGAAATCTTTTGACTCATCTGTTGGATTATAGAGATTTGACATGTTTAAATCATTTATCATAAGTACTTTAGCATAGGATTTGTGAGGTATGAAACTTGATTTGAGAATGTGTGTCTTGAGACTTGTAGGATGACTTGTTGATGAAACCTTGGCTTATTATAAAATAAAAAAAAAAAAAAAAAAAAAAAAAAAATTGCTTAGAATAATATCACCAATTTGAATTCTCATTGAGTAACCGGGCCCCTTGCCTCACTAAGCATTGGGTGTCCGCGTAAAAAGATGAGAATTTCAGGTTGGTTGTTTGGCTAGTTTAACTTCGTAGCCTTTTTGACTCAAGTAATTAAGCCCCTATGGATATTTTTACATCTAGTGCCCTAAAACCATCTGGTTTGGGAGTCACTGGCCCAACACTCGTTACATGAGTCAATTAGAAAGCTTAAGGGAGTCAAGCATTGCACAGCCGACACAAATAATGAATAAAAAAATTTGCACATTTAAGCCTTAGTTATTTTCATCTGATGGAACTCCTGTGAGTTTTTGGATACACATGCTTTGAGAAAAAATGAAACCTCATGATTCTATGTTATTATCACCTTACACTTTTGAACATGTGCTGTCTCAATTTTCCAACTATGAGTCGATCGATTTTTGAGAACATGATGATGTGATATTTATTTTGTTAAACATGCTCATGATGGGTGAACCATGTGTTTGAATGTGGATTTTTGCTCAATTGATAATACAGCATTTCAATGTTTGTAGGTATCATTTCTAGCAAACCCTCACGAGACTTCACTCGTCCACTAGGGAGTCCTAGGGGTTTAAAAGGCTCGTTGCATATGCTAAATGCAATCGTTTCTCCCACGAAAGAGGATTTATGTTTTATGCTTTAATTTTGTTTTTCATTTTGTTTTGCTAAGGGACTATCAAAATGTAAGTTTGGAGGTATTTGATGAGTGTCAAATATTGTGTATTTGGACCCCTTGATTTGCATTAGTTAGACCTGTGGCCTTATTGTTTTCTGATGTTTTGGTTAGTTTTTGTGTTTTGTAGGTCAATAAGAGAGGAATGGCAAATTTCATGAGGAAATGCTTGGAAATTCGGAAGTCCTGGAAAGTCGATCAATCGAACTCATAAATCGATTGATCGAATTTTCCCAGAATTGACTGTTGCAGAAGCGCGCCAGAACGCCCAATCAGGAGCTTCTCCACGACAAAAAGCAGTTCTCCCTCTGATTTTCGTAGCAGAACACGCTGGTTTCATGACCTTGATTGTCTCTAGCAAGAGAGGAACCCTAGAGGGGGTTAGATGAGTCATTTTACATGGGTTTCTAACCCTAATTTTCTTCTATAAAGCCATAGCCATTCCTCCTTGTTGGTGAGAGTTCTCAGAGCAGTAGCTAGGTTTAATTTCGTGCATTTTGTAGTTTATTTCAGTAGCTCTTTTCTTTAGACATTTGTCTTTGTAAAGCTTCTCTTCCATTTTCATGTTTGTTCTTCAAGTTTTTGTGGTGTTCTTAGTCATGGGATGCTAGAACTCTCAACTAAGGTTGATGATGAAACCTCTCCATTGATGACACTCACACTCTTGTAGTACTACTTGCAACATTTAATATTATATCATTATGTTGTTCAAGTTCCATTCATTTAATGCTTTATCTTTTGCAATGAATGTGGTTGGTGGTAGAATTATGACATTTGATGTGTTTCAACTGATGGATACATTGTTTTATCGGTTTGAAAGACGATATCCATTGTGATTTATTCTTTGAATGGATATAATGGATGATTTGATTTCAAATGGGTACTCTTTGTGATTTATCTTTGAGTTGGATTCATTTAATGGTTCTAAGGTTTATGGTTGAGAAACTTGAATGACACCCTAAGCTTAATGTTCTTTGGGTGTTCAAGTGGAAACCAAGAGTGTGAGTTGTTGGATTTGGTTTGGTGAATTCCCTAGCCTTAGTCCCTTTTTACATATTTCATTTCTTCCTCTTTAGCTTAGCATTTTTGGTGCATGTTTAACTCTCAAACTCTTGGAACTAGGTTAGAATGAGGTTGATTAAGCAAAACACTAACTTTTGACCATTTCCCTGTGGATTCGACCAAGCACTTGCATAACACTATATTGTAAATGATTCGTGCACTTGCGAGTATTATAATTTGCAACAACAATATATAATAGTAAACTATAGTTTATAGGTCATTTATATATATAGATATACACACTAAATAAGCATACTTTGATAATAGTATTTAGTATGTTAAACTAATATATTAAGTTATTAATAGTTAGCATATAACAATATAATTATATTGAATAGTTAGTATGTAAGGAAAACTTCAATTTACCCTCATGAAGTTGTCACTGATTTGCAATTTTACCACCAATGTTTCAATTTTGTTAATTGCAACCCATAAAGTTTAAGAAATTTTCAATGTACCTCATTCCGTCCAAAATTGCTATTTCAAGTGACAGAACTCCAACCATGTGTGCGGCACATGCAATTTTTTGTCCCAATTGACGAAAATGCCCTCCTTTCTATTTAAAACGCAGCGTTCGACCAACTTCGATTTATTGTCTTAATTAATATAAAAATGCATGACAAATAAAATATACCTGGGAAGAGATTTCCCCGGGGGTGAACAGCTTGCTGATGGCGGAGCAGACGAGCTTGACGTTGCCATTTTCATCATTGACCACCTTGTAAGAGACCTGCTTGGCCTCCTCGTCCACCTTCGACATCTTCCTCCCAATGAACCGCTTCACAAAGAAGAACGTGTTCTCCACTCTATTGGATCAGAATCCTATTCGGCTAAAGATAATACTATAGACTTGAATAAGGATTCTGATCAAGCTTTAGAGTTAAACAAAGACTCTTCTAGTTAGACTTCTATTTAGATTAACTCTAGGCTAGTTGTGAATGTAATCTACTAGGACTCTAGAGTTAGACGTTCAGGTTAGATAGATAGTTTGTTTCATGTAATGCTCCGTTTGTTTCGACGTAAAATGATTTCCGTCGTAAAATGATTTCGACGAAATTATTTTCAGAAAAAATGAGTTTCTTGAAAATATTTTTCGGTGTTTGGTTCGCACGAAAAAATTACGAAATGCAAAAATCAGATTTTGGCAAATGTCGCCGAAATCCGGCAACGTCCGGTTGCCGTCGCCGGATTTCGGCGAAAAAGTTTGGCCGGAACCGGCCAAAATGGCCTGATTCCGGCCGGAATCTTCCGGACCCGGCCAGATAAATGGCCGGATCCGGTCATATCCGGCCGGATCGTGGCCGTTTTGGCCAAATCCGGCTGGATCAATAGCCGGATCCGTCCAAATCCGGCCGGCTTGGCTGGAAACCGGTAAATTCTGGCCGGAATTTGGTCATCCCGTGGCCAGATTCCGGCGACCGGATGTTCTCGGACTCCGGCGCCGACTGGATTTCGACGACCGGATGTTGTCGGACTCCGACGCCGACCGATAATTGTTAAATTCTGACGATCGGATATCAAACATGCGTGTAAGGACGAAGAGTTTCATTTTGGAAAACAATTTACGGTTTTAAAAATCGTAAATCGTTTTTCGAAAATTAAAGAAGCTTTTACGGTCAAACCGAAAATGATTTTCGTTGACCATTATTTTCGCCCCTACCAAACACCGGAAAATGCTGAAATCGTTTTCCAGAAATCTTTTTACGCCGAAACAAATGGAGCATAAAACACATCTAGTGATTATCTAGATGTTTCAGATTCTTCTATAAATACAACTACTGCCATACATGTTTAGTATGCAGAATTACAAACAATCTAAACCTCTATATGGTATCAGGGCCTTTCATGACAAACGTCAATGGCTATCCTAACATCTGAAACTGATTCCACTCAAACCTCCAACCCTCCTCCTATCTCCACCACTGTTGCTTCTCGTGCAACGTCAATACCTATTCAAAATGTCCATCACCATATCTCAGAAAAACTCACCCAAGAAAACTATCTTTTCTGGCAATTTCTTATGGTTCCTTTTTTAGAAGGACAAAACTTGTTCGGCTATGTTGATGGCACTCTTCCGCAGCCTCCCAAGCTTATTCCCGACAGCATTTCAGGTCCTCTTGTTACCAATCCAGCCTATCTACCCTGGTATCATCAAGATCGGATGATTTTTAGCGCCATCATCTCCACCTTGTCTGTGGAAACATTACCTCATGTAATCGGTCTCTCTACATCACGTGAAGTCTGGATCACCCTGGAGACTCTCTTTGCTGCTCAATCTCACTCCTGAATTCTACAACTCAAGCAACAACTCTCCAATCTGAAGAATGGCGCTCAATCTATCTCAGCCTACTTTCAAAAAGCACAAGGCTTTGCAAATCTCCTGGCTGCCATTGGCAAGCCGATCGACAACTCAGAATTAATCTCCCACATCCTTGCTGGCCTGGGTGCCGACTACGACCCCCTTGTCACTTCGGTTACTACAAGACAAGACTCCATCCCTCTCACGGATCTTTATGGCTACATGTTGTCCTATGAGCAGCGCCTTGAGACCCACAAATCAGCCCTTGAACTGAACATCTCCACAGCAAACACAGCTCAACGACAGAGCCCCTCCTATCCAAGGAACAATCGTGGCAACAACTCCGGCTATTGAAACTTCAATTTCTCTCGTGGCAGGGGGCGTGGCCGTGGTCGAGGATCCTCTCCGCAATACTCCTATGGCCCGGGACAGTCCCAACGTCCAATCTGTCAGGTATGTCACAAGCCAGGCCACACGGCTGCAACCTACTGGTTTCGGTTCGAGCAAGGATATCAGGCAGAAAATCCAGCACTGACTGCCAACCTGGCTTCTGCCTCTTCTGCATCAGATCCACAATGGTATCATGACACCGGTTCCAATGTTCATCTCACTAATGAACTCTCCAACCTCAACATGCATGCTGAGGACTACACGGGTACTGATCAAATCCAAGTAGGCAATGGGCAAGGTTTGCATATCTCAAATTCTGGTCGTGGACTCTTACCCACCCTCTCACGTAATTTTCACTTATTCTCTCTCTTTCATGTTCCTCAAATACAGAAAAATCTTATTTCAGTTAATCAATTCACACGTGATAACCATGTCTTTATTGAATTTCATCCTACTTGTTCTATGTTAAGGACCTTCGAACTCATCAGCTCCTCCTTCAAGGCCCGAGTAAACTCGGTCTCTATCCATGGCCATCCCTTGCTGCCTCAAGTTCCAGTTCTCTTGCTGCCTTCATTGGTGAAAAGGTTTCTTTGGATAAGTGGCATCTCCGGCTTGGTCATCCTGCCTCTCCTATTGTCAACCAAGTTGTTCAGTCCAAAAAGCTGCCTGTGTCTCCATCAAAGTCTTCCTTCATTTGCTCTCCATGTCAACAAGGCAAGAGTCATCGTTTACATTTTAGCTATTCTCCTTCTATTTCCAATAAACCTTTTCAATTGTTGTTTCTTGATGTATGGGGCCCTGCCTCCACAACCTCTGTAAACAACAACCGATTTTATTTAAGTGTGGTTGATGATTTTAGTAAATATACTTGGCTTTTTCCTCTTGCTACCAAATCTGAAGTGTGTGCAACTTTTCTTCGTTTCAAACAACTTGTTGAAACGTTCTTTAATACTAAAATCAGATCTGTTCAAAGTGATAATGGTGGTGAATTTCCTCCATGCCAAACTGCACTCAATTCCATGGGAGTCTCTTATCGCCTAAGCTGTCCTCACACTCATCATCAAATGGGAACCGTTGAACGAAAACATCGCCACATAGTTGAAACTGGTCTCTCTCTTCTTGCTACTGCCAGTGTTCCATTTACCTTTTGGGACACAGCCTTTGAAACAACCACATATCTCATAAACTGTCTTCCTTCCAAAGTAACAAAGAAAAAGTCCCCATATGAGTGTCTTTTTCACCTCACTCCATATTACAAATACTTAAAAATATTTGGTTGTGAATGCTGGCCTTTCCTCCGCCCATATCAATCTTCTAAACTCTCCTTCTGATCCTCTTCTTGCATGTTTATTGGCTATAGCAAAAATCACCTTGGTTACAAATGTCTTCATATCCCATCCGGTAGAGTGTACATTGCAAGACATGTTGTCTTCAATGAAAACAGTTTTCCATTCTCAACTTCATCACCAAACAGAGTCTCTTTTTCTCCTTAAACACCTTTGTCCTTATCGATTCCTTGTGTTTCGTCCTTACCTTCTCAATATTCTGCATCTTGTCCAAATACACCAAGTTTTACATCTCCAAATTCATCCACTTCTACATCTCCATCAGCAACTACCACTAGTCCTCCTAATCTTCAACCCCTTGCTTCTTTTGACCCTTCCTCAAATTATAAGTTAGCTTCTTCACCTGAACCACTGTCCGTCCTTCCAACTCGAGTCCATGGCATGACCACACGGTCTCAGAATCAGATTTACAAACCTTACACATTTACTGATGGACGAGTGAAGTATCCACCTCCTCAAGCTCTCATTGCTTCCATCACTGCACATGAAGATGAACCCAGTTGTTTTTCTCAAGCCAGCAAACATCCGGAATGGCGTACAGCAATGAACACTGAATTTGATGCTCTTCTAAAAAATGGAACATAGTCTCTTGTTCCCTTCTCCACATCCATGAACATAGTTGGATCAAAATGGGTCTTCAAAATTAAAAGGAAGGCAAATGGGGACATCGAACGGTACAAGGCTCGTCTAGTAGCCAAAGGGTTTCACCAACAACCTGGGATTGACTATGTTGAAACATATAGCCCCGTTGTTAAACCGATCACTATTCGCACTATGCTTTCCATAGCTGTTTCTGCAGGTTGGGAGATTCGGTAAGTTGATGTTAGTAATGCGTTCCTCCATGGTCTTCTTCAAGAGACGGTGTATATGGCTCAACCTCCTGGATTTCAGCATCCTTAATATCCAACAGCTGTGTGCAAACTTCGCAAAGCTATATATGGCTTAAAACAGGCCCCACACGCATGGTTTTCTCGGCTAAGTGCTCGGTTGATTGATCTGAAATTCACTAGTTCCAAATCGGATTCCTCTTTGTTCATTTACAAAGCTCACGGCATCACCATCTTTGTGCTCATATATGTTGATGACATTATAATTACAGGTTCACATTCAATGGCAATCACTCAGCTCATCAATGATCTTCACTCATCTTTTGCCCTCAAGGATCTCGGCCGACTCAATTTTTTCCTTGGTGTTGAAGCTACATGGCATCAAGGTGGTCTTCATCTTTCACAACAAAGGTACATCAATGATCTCCTCACTAAGACCAATATGTTGCTTGCAAAGCCGATTTCTACTCCTTTGTCCGCCTCCACCATACTTAGTAGGTTTAAAGGTTCAACTATTACAGATCCAACCTTATACCGAAGCACAGTGGGATCCCTTCAATATCTATCTCTTACTTGACTTGATATAGCATATGCCGTCAATAAGGTCTCTCAATTTATGCAAGATCCTAGGGAATCACATTGGTCGGCAGTGAAGCGCATCTTGCGCTACTTAAAGTCTACAATCTCCTATTATTTCTGCATCTACAAGAATTCTTCCAAGCAACTCACAGCTTACTCAGATTCAGATTGGGCAAGTTGTCCGGATGATAGAAGATCCACCTCCGGTTATTGTGTTTTACTTGGTAAGAATATTCTGTCATGGAGCTCAAAGAAGCAACCAACGGTTTCTCGCTCAAGTACTGAATCTGAGTACAAAGCAGTGGCCAATGCAGCAACCGAATTAGCATGGATTCAGTCTTTACTCAGTGAACTTGGTGTTACTTCTCCACATCGACCAGTTCTACATTGCGACAACATTGGCGCCACATATCTCACGTCAAATCCTCTCTATCATGCACGCACAAAGCATATAGAGATTGATTATCATTTTGTTAGAGATATGGTTGCTAAGAAACTTCTTGATGTTTGCTTCATCTCTGGGAAAGATCAACTGGCTGATGTCCTCACCAAGCCTCTTCCTGCTGTCCGGTTCGGGATGCTACGGTCCAACCTCAACGTGCATCCTCCCACGTCGAGTTTGAGGGGGCGTATTGGATCAGAATCCTATTCGGCTAAAGATAATGCTATAGACTTGAATAAGGATTCTGATCAAGCTTTAGAGTTAAACAAAGACTCTTCTAGTTAGACTTCTTTTTAGATTAACTCTAGACTAGTTGTGAATGTAATCTACTAGGACTCTAGAGTTAGACGTTCAGATTAGATAGATAGTTTGTTTCTTGTAAAACACATCTAGTGATTATCTAGATGTTTCGAATTCTTCTATAAATACAACTACTGCCATACATGTTTAGTATGCAGAATTACAAACAATCTAAATCTCTATACACTCTGGAAATAGTTATGGTAACTGAGCAATCTCTTCTCCACCCATCCCTGCATAGAAGATAGTACATACGATAGGATCTTCAAGTACATGCCCTCTTGGCTTGGTCTCTTGACATCGTTTGCCACCTCCATCAACATAGCAAGAGAGGCACAAAGAAGGTCCGGTTCTATCTGCACAGTCAGAATATATTGTTGGAATTAGGGCTGGCAATTTTGACACGACCCGACAACCCGACACGAACACGACACGAAATTAGCGGGTTTGAGTCTACTTTAAACGGGTTTGGGTCATAAACGGGTAGACCTGTTTATGACCCGTTTAACTTAGTTTGGCGGGTCAGGTGGCGGGTCACCCGTGGGTGACCCGCCAGACACGATTAACCACTTTTTTTTCTTTTTCTTTTTTCTGGGAAATTCGAGAATGGTGGGCTTTATAAGTTATAAGTTATACTGTTATAGGCTTATAGCTTATTAATAATTTAGTTATTCAAAAAAAAGAAAAAAAAAAAAGAAGAAAGTAATTTAGTTATTTAAATTATATTATTTTAGTAATTCTGATTGTCTGATTTTATCATTTTATGTTTTAACTTTTAAGCTTTAATCACAAAACAAATGTTCAAAAATCACAAAACAGTGAAAAGCGCCGAAAGACAAAAGTTCAAAAAACAAATTTCAAAAGACAACTAAAGGGTAAAGCTATCAAATTGAAAACCCTAACCTTTTCCACAGTTCCACGGTCTTCCACTTCCACGGTTCCACCGCCCTTCAGCAGTTCAGCACTTCATTCCCTTCTATTCTTCTTTAATCTAATCATCTAATCATCAGTTCAGGCTGTTCAGCCCCTCTCTGACTCTCTCCAAGACTCCAACAGATTTTCAAGTCCAAGCAAGTTAAGCAACGTCTCTCTCCACCAGCCGACAAAATCCATCACGGTAAGCGATAGAGTTGAAAAAAACCTTTTTCTGATCTGTTGGGTGTTTACTTGTGCAGAGTTTACCAAGTTGCAAATGTTAAATCAGAATGGAGTTGTATCAAAACTTTTCCTGATTTGTCTGGCAAAGGTTCCTCTACATTTGTTGCTATTTTTATTATTATTATTAGTGGGTTTTTACGTGTTAATCCTTGATGTTTAATATATTCTGCTGTGACTTCAGGTAAAGCAACTTGTGCAAAATTTGGTACAGATGCAAAATACGTGGCAATAGGATCAATGGACAGAAACCTTCGTATTTTCGGTCTGCCCGGTGAGGATGGTCCATTAGAATCATAGAGCACGCAAGTGGGACTTGGTTGCTGCTACTGTAGTGCTAGTTGTATTTATTGACTGAAGAAGTGAATGGTTAGATTCTTTAATTATATGGTGTTGGCGCTATTCTCAGATTCCTCTCCATCATTGAGCATTTCTGCATCATTGTTGTGAGGTGCAGTGTCAACTGAGCTGGAAACAATCATAATTCTAAGCACATGCCGAATATCATGTATCTAGTAGCTGTAAACCTTTTTCTGATCTGTTGGCATATCTAGTAGTTGCTTCCTATATCACAGTTAAATTGCTCTTTTGCCTTTCTTGATACTTGTGTTGGAATTTGAGGTCTTTAGACTGATTCGTGCATACTGCATATAGTTTTAGAGTTAGGATGAGCTAAAGTTAGTGCTAAACGGGTCGTGTCGACCCGATATGACCCGTTATGCTAAACGGGTTTCACGGGTTGTGTCGGGTGACCCATGAAATAGCCGTGTCGTGTCTGGAGCCCCGACCCGTTAACATAAACGGTTCGTGTCTGGGTCTAGCTTAAACGGGTCGCGGGTCTTAACGGGTCGTGTCGGGTACCCGTTTTGCCAGCCCTAGACTTGGAATAACCCAAGTAAAACACAAGAAAGTTGTACGTGTATAATCCTGGTGATTCCCAACGTCGACCATGTTTTCTTGAGAGGGAATCCAGTGGCAAACATCAGTGGGAGTACTTCCATTGGCGCTTCACCATGCTAACGAAACCACGGAGTTTAAAAGAGTTCTCATGGTGTCTGAATTTTTTCCTGTGTCTATTGTTTTTGTCTCGCTGGCTCGGAAAAACTGTATAAGGACTTAAGGAATACCATATAAACAGCTTGGAAACTTCACCTATGGTTTTCCTCGGCAGAGCATATATGGTCTTTAGTCTTTGTGCTCTGTTTTGGGAGTCTAAAACAGAGCATGGTCTTTACCTCTCTATACTGAACAAATACCCTACACAGAACAAGAAAACCCATTTCGAAAGAGAGAGAGAGAGAGAGTTACACATTACTTAGATTGAGAGTTACACAAAGTTTTGTCAACATTTGGATATATAGCAATTAACTTGAGCTTTGTAAATATCTGGTTTTGGAACATTTGGTGGCATTTGTAAGTAACAAGAAGCTAGTGGCCCAATACCATGGCTTTGTCAACATGCAGCAACAAACGAACACGTACAGAGATCAGCTACAAAAGATAAGGATCTTGATGTACGTGGCAGAATTTGTAGAGAAAAATTAGTGGTTGGGAACTCAATGGATATGAAACCAGTACGTACTGGGGTAGTACCAGTACTTAGGATTAAGGCCTATCATTGAAGATTGCAGGAATAGTAGTAATAGACTAAAAAGAAATACAAAAATGTGTTAGTTTTATGTAAGAATATCAAAGGAATTACCTCATGATGATCATCCTCCTCCTCATATGATATGTCTAGGTTCCAAAAACACAAGAAATGGAGCAAACTCACCATAAGATGGGCATCAAAGAGACAAAAAAGTGCGAATTATTAAGAAGCAAAGTGACAGCAAAGATTGTGAGGGTGAAGTTGTGGTTGGTCACGAAGCGTTTGCTGAGCTCCATGATGGGGATCAGGTGGCCCATCCCTCCAGAATGATCTGATCCTCCAGAACATTCTGATCAAAAGGCGTCAATATATGGTATTTTCGGATGGGTTTCGATGTGGGTTGGCGAGATCGTGATCATCCCGAAAGCTCGTTCTTTCGCTTGGTGCTCAAAGCTTAGAGGAATATCACCAAAGCTATGCATGTTGAATGGGCTGGACACGAGGGAGTACATGAACGTTCATGAAGAATGGGCTCCATGTGGCCTTCCAGTGCTTCAAACGCAGCATTTTGGAAAGAAATACATTTGGTAAGTTAGAACTAAAAAACGCACGTGCGTGGCACGTGAGGCGACTTTCGTTATTTTAGACGGATCAATTGGACGGAATCCCTAAGTTGAAAATTTCTGAAACTTAATGGGGTGCAATAAACAAAATTGAAACATTGGTGGTAGAATTGCAAATCAATGACAACTTCATGGGGGTAAATTGAAGTTTTCCCTAGTATGTATATATCTATATAAACACATATATCACATCACAAATGGCTAACAATAGTTATATATTGTACTTATACTATAGTTACTTAGTTATATAGGATATAAGACTTACTACTTGCTCACAATATACATATACCATAGTTTATAATATCTAGCTATATATAATAACATATTGCTAATTTGTTACTTATAGACTATAGTTATGTACTATATTTTATAATATGCCTTATATAGTTACATATTATATATTTATGTTATTAATAAATGTATAGAGATTGTTCACAAACTCAGGTTTAAACTTCTCTTTGATCATGCATTGAAAAATTTAATAGCCTACCTCGAGCTCTAGTTGAAATGAGCTTCTCGAGTAACCTGGCTTGGGTCGAATGGCATTCACAATGAACTCGAGCTCGCCCAAGTTTTAAACGAGTCGAGCTTAAACACACATTTCATAGCTCGGCTCAAGTTTAAGCTCAACTATTTAAGCTCAACTCATAAACGAGCCAGTCTTAAAATCTTAAAGCTCAGCTCGGCTCGGCCCCATTACATCCCTAAAAGGGACTCTACCTTTATGAATGTCATACTCAAGGTACTCCCTCATGCTCGCATCAGTGACAATCTTGTCAAAATTTATTCTCTCAAAATTTTTCCCTAGTCGAGAAAAGATGATCATCTCGGCAACTCTCCTCGCTTCAATTCTGGTAAGCTCGGGGGCTTCCCTCCCTATGAAAAATTCAACAAAGAATGATTAGACAAACATTAAAGCGGGTGACTTAAAAAGAGATGATAGGAAGAAGATACTTACAATCGTTCTCAATCGGTCTCCATTCTCGAGATATCCTCTATTCAGCAGGAAGAGGCTTGGTGGTGGAAGACTCCCATTCTCCCAAGACGTAGAAAAATTCATTTGGCCATTCCTTGTTGTTGGAATAATTGCCCTGTAGCCAAATGAATATCGGATTTTGGCGAACAATGAAGGTCACTGCCTCGTCGTCATATGTGGTAGGATGGTAAATGTTGAAGAATTCGCGGATCGACATCCGACATCCTTCCAAGACGGTTGGCCACAAAAGATATGAAGCGAAGAAGTGCCTCCACCCGTTCTGCCGAATTTGACTCGGAGCGACCCCGAAGACAATTAACAACTCCGGGGCTATAGGTGGGAAAGGAAGGCGTAGTCCCGCCATAAACATCCTCTCATAGAGGAAGATCTCACCACCATCAAAAGTTTTGGAGATGGGGTCTTGAAAATGGAGCTTGACAGAGGGACGGATGTCATAGTTATGCCAGAGTATGGGCTCATCCTAGACTGAATACTTCGGCTCATTATGAACCTCCAAAGGGCACAACCTGTGAACCACGGCACCTTGAGCCACCTCCTCGGGTTACACGGGACCTTGTGTCGCCTCCCCAAGTTATAGAATCTCCTCATCCTCTAATGGAAGATCCGGAGTAGGGTCCCTAGAATAAGATTGGGATCCATCAGAGTGAGAGGAAGACATGATGCCGGCAAAGTAGAAAAACGAAGAATAGGAAAATCTCGAAAGCTAGAGAGAAGTGAGAAGTGAAATGAAAAGGGAAAACGGGGAAGGTTTATATAGAACTTTCCTTGGGAGCTCAAAAGTCACGTCTTAATGGCAGACGTGCACACGGAGGCTGGGAACCCAAAGGTCACATTGTAACGACAAGCGTGCACACGAAAATCGGGAGTCCAAGGGTCACATCTTAATGGTAGGCATGTAAACGGAAATCGAGAGTCCAAAGGTCACATCTAATGGCAAGCGTGCACATGAAGACTGGATATCCAAGAGCCACATTTAATGATAGGCGTGCGCATGGAGCTCGAGATGATTGATTGGTGTTCTGTTTTTCTTTTTTCTTGAAAACCTAAAAGACCTTTAGTCCAATAATGACTAACAAAGGGGAAAAAAAAAGGTGGTAATTACATTTTCTCCCCATAAACTACCAACTATTGCAGAAATCTCCCATGAACTGCTAACTCGACCAAAATAGAGCATCCAACTACTAAAGTTACAGGTTTTTCTCCCTTTTCGCTAGTCAGAGGGGTTAAATCCAATGGTCAACGGGTTAGGTGTGGATCACGTGCCGTTTTAATGAATTTTCTTCCTATTTTGCCCTCAACTCCCTCGTTAAAGGATTCTGAAAAAAAAAATACAAAAAAAAAAGTACAATAAAGAAACAAAGCAAGAGAAACGTTCATGGTTACAGAGCTGAACGACGTCAAACCAGTCTTGTGAGCACTAGACTTTGCGCTGGTTCTTGAGCCGCCATACTAGCTTGGCCTAGAGCTTATTGCCAAAGGCTGGTCGTCGAAAACCAATAGCTCTTGGACCCATTTTTGCTGACCTATTTTTCAAGCTGAGGATGAAGACGATGATGACTCAGTAGAAGATTATGACTTTGTAGCCAAACTAGATGAAAGCACAGACGAGAAACCAAGGAAGAGGAGAAACATGTAGGTTTTTTTTCCTCTTAATTGAAGTGTACCATTTTTTTTTACTGTTCAATGATCTTTTTCTTTCCTCTTGCTCTGTGTTGTGCTCAGTTTCTTTTGCTCTTCCAGGTGTAGTCTCTCTCTTTCTCTCAGTGTTGATCTGATGAGTGGCCAGTTCGTTTTTTGGTCTCTTTATGCATATCTATGTGTGTATGTCCGTACATAGACGTGATTCAATGCTTGGGATTTGGTGCCTATGGATTTGAAAGCTGCGTCTTCTTTTGCCAAGAATTTATATGCTACTTGCTTATCTTATAACATGAGATACATGATTTTATCACTTTGAATCATAATTTGTCAAAGGTTCCACATTGCATTCATTGGATAAAACACTAGATAAGCTTCATGCTTTCACCCAAACCTATTAAAGTGCAATTTATGGTTTCTCTAATGGAGATATTGTTTCATCTTGGTTGATAAAGTTGTCAATAGCAGTGTTAAAGCATGTTTGTGTATGTCAGTAGCAGGTTTTAGGGTTAATGTAGGCTGCGTGAATCCTAATGTGGACCTCATGCATGTTAAGTAGCTGGATCCATTGCCAACTGTCTTTACATGTCAATATTGCTCTACTACCAACTGTAAGTCTTTGTCTGTTCCATACATGTCTATGCGTTTGATTGCATGCGGGCAGTGGCTGAGACACCGCGCAGTAGAGCCTTGGATCAATTCCACAAGCAACGACCTAAAAACATGTTCTGTTTGACGATTTAATTCTTGAAGAAGCCTTGCCATCGACTTCCGCATTTGGTTTCTAAAATTCAATAAAAAGGCTAACCTTTTTATTGAGTGTGTGTGTGTTTATTATTATTATTATTATTATTATTGAGTGTGTTTCTCCAATTATTATTCATTTCAGACAAAAAGTTTGAATATCTTGAACCAACCCCATATGCGCTTATTACCTGTTCGGCCAATGGCATGAGAGAATCAAACGTAAGAAAGAGAGAAGAAAACCATTCTATAAAGAATTATGAAACCATTCTCCTCTTCTCAAAAGAATTATAAAACCATTATACTAAAGATTAATGTCATCTCTCTTACATGGATGCAGTCAATGTAAGTGAAATAGAGGTGCTTTATGAGCTCTTTAAGAAGATCAGCAATGCCGTGATTGATGATGTGCTGATTAATAGGGTTTGTATGTGTCTTGTACATGCAATTGGATAACTTATTGGGAACGGGTTGCTCGAAGTGGAGGTGATGGTATGAAGAGGTTCAAGTTTGTCCTTGACAAGTTCATCTACCTTACTTGTGTACTCTGGAGAAAACTGCAAGATGTATGGGAATAAACATATAAGAATAGAGGAAGCAAACAAGACAGAAAGTATTGTTGAGAATTGGCGTGCCTGAGAGTGAGAGAAGGATTTTCGCTCTACTATCTTAGAACAAACAGCAATCGTCGAAAGACCAATTGAGTGGAGCAGCTGCAGATATGTTGAGTGCTAAGGACAAGAGTAAGCTTCAAAAATTAATGTAAAGGTCCAGCAATATCCTCCTTCATAGGTGGCTCTGTTATTCTTTGTTTATGGAGGCTAAAACAGAGGAAGATAAAAAGCTTTGTTTACATTGTGGATATTCTTGCGTCGAGGGATAGGTGGTATAGACTTGAAGCAAAGCTGGTGAAAGATGGAAACAGTCCAGAACATACAAATATTTATTGACAAAATAAAAATAAAAAATCCTACTGCAGTGGGATGGATGGCTTATAACCCATCCCACTCCCTGTCTCTCCTCAGTTGAGCAAAATTTCTATGTCTCAAAAATCAAAACTCGTTGTCTTCAATGTTTTTGTGTGAGCTTTTGTTGTTGATCAGCTATGGCGAAGAGCGAGGGGCCGGCAATCGGGATCAATTTGGGCATGACGTTGAGGCAAGAGAGAGACAGTTTAAGGAAGAAGACGACTGATTAGTTACAGACATGAAGAAGATAAACGAGAGAGAGGGATAGAGATAGTTGCAGAGAAAGGGTAAAATAGGAAGAAAATTCATTAAAACGGCACGTGACCCGCACATGACCCGTTGATTGTTGGACTTAACACCCCTGACTGACGGAAGGGGGAAAAACGTGTAACTTTGGTAGTTGAATGTTCTATTTTTGTCAAGTTGGTAGTTCATGGCAGGAAAATGTAATTACCCAAAAAAATAAAATAAAAATCTACCAATTGAAGAATATTTCGGATAAGGGGAATTTTGGTGTAACTGTTGGGAAATAATCTCAATAGTTAGTAGATGGACTTATTTAATTCATCAAGCTCATTTATTTATATTAATCCTGAAAAACTAGCTCCATTATAAGGTTAAGGCTTAGGCCCATCAAGAATTTCACAAGAAGTCAGAATTATCTTGTGAATATCAAATCCTGGGATACTTGGACTGCCTGGATCCTGGATGTGACAGGAAGGAATCTTGGAGTTAGGAGATCAGTTCTCATCTAATCTGGAGTGGATTGTTGAAATGTCGTCTATAAATAGGTGCAAACCACCAGATATTCTTGAGATGATTTTATTATTATACATAATTGATCTAAATTATCCCCAAAAAGACTTAGGCATCAGAGTGAGTCCGACTGGCACCTTCGGCGAGCTTCTTTGATATTTATTGTTTTGCAGAAGAGAAGACATGATTTCACAAAAGCTTGTGTCACTATACCAGGAACTGTTTCAACATATAATATTATATAACTATTATGAGCCTTATTTTAGCGGATTAGGATCCCCTATAGATTTGTATATTCTCAAATTACGCAATGTGTTGTTTTTAGGCACCAAAATGCTTGAAAAATGTCACATACTAAAAACAGAACATGTTATCGAAGCAGTCAGAAACAATTTTCCTCCCAAAAGATTTCATTTTTGTTTTTGCATAGACGATTATTCTTTATAAAATCAAAAGGTAGTTTTTGGATCAAAATTTTCTTGCAACATATAGAGCAAAAATCTGATTAAAATATATTCAATTATAAACTGTAACATCCCATATTTTTAATATATAAAAGTTTTTAAGCGTTTTAATGCGTTAAAGGGGTCAAAATTATGTAATTTAAGAATTTACAAATTATTTAATATTATAGAAAATTCTAATATTTTTTAGCTACTCTGCTGGTGTTTCTCATAATTAAGGTAGTTAATGCTGCGTGAATGCTGTGACGTGTCGTCCCTGTATCACAGAATTTGTTATGCTTATTTTGTTGGCCCATGTTACTGTGTCACTGCTTTGTTAACTACTCGATCGCTGTGTCGGTGTGTCCGACCTCGAGTTCTGCTCTCCTCTCTCTCTCACTCTCACTCTCTCGGAGACGATCACACTTGTAGACAAAGCTCCGTTGTGGAACTCCGGTGATTATTTCCTCAAAGCCGATCTCAGCCGTCCGATGCTTCGTCGTCAGAGCTCAATCTCACAGGTCTCTCTCTTTCTCATTATGATTCCCATTGCTAAATTCTTACTTTTCTGGTTCTTAACCTTTTCTTTTTCAATTATATAATGCAGGTTAATCTCCATTAACGCTTCTCTTTTGGAGCTTTCTCTTTGTTCCATTTCCGGATCTACCACACATTTTCACTCTCTCTCTCTCTTTTCTCGAAGATTCTAAACCAAATCTTCAAGTAAATTTGTTCTTTTTCCCCTGTAATCACTCTCAATCGGTCACTAATTCCATTTCTTTCTCTCATTTTATCTCTCAAAAGCTAATCTCTTTGTTTAAGAAAATCGCTTTGTTTATTTTCTCTCAATCCTCTCCCAATCGTCCTCTAAAGCACTTTTTGTACCTTTTCTCTTTGGCTCTCTCCAACATTCCTTTTAAAAAAACAAAGAAAATTCATACCTCCGCTAATTGCCCTTGGATAAAGCTTGAATTTACGAAAATGCTTCGCTTCGTGGTCTCGTTTTTCCTCTGCTTCTCAACCATTGCACCGATTCTGAACTCTGTGGCTCTCCCGGAAATGATAACGTGCTCGGGGATGGTACCGATGAATTACCGGAACGACAAGATCTTGATTACGGACTTTGGGGGTGTCGGTGACGGACGGACGTTGAATACGAAGGCGTTTCGGGAGGCGATTTATCGGATTCAGCACCTGAGGAGGAGAGGTGGCACGCTGCTTTATATACCTCCTGGGGTGTACTTAACGGAGAGCTTCAATCTCACCAGCCACATGACCCTCTACTTGGCTAGAGGTGCTGTTATCAAAGCCACTCAGGTACTCATACTCCCATTAATTATCTTACTCGTAAACTTGATTAATATGGCTTTAATTATGATAAGAAAGCTCCAAATTTGTGTTACATTATTGCAATGCACCGTTGAAAATTTGATTTGCTTGGTGATACGGTTTTGATTGGCCTAGCGAGAGTGATGGTTAAAAACATTGGGGATTGGGAGATGTGCATGGACCATTGATGGGCCAGGCTTTAAAAGAATAATAAGATGGTGATGGTGGGTCTGGTTTCGCATGGTTGCATGTGCTTTGCATTTACAGTGGAAAGAAATGAGATAATGGGACAGCTAGATATCTGTGCGGTTGTCCTGTCGTTTTATTAACAACCGTTATATTTATAATGTCGCTTATCCATTACCACATGTAGGATGCCAATGCTTTTATGTTCTTTTGCTATCAATAGAAAGTATTGTTCTATTACAGGGAAAAATACATCCCCCAAAGTTTCACCACTTTTTCAATTTTGCTTCAAATGTTTAAAAATTGGCAATGTTAAACATTGGAGGCAAAATTGAAAAAGTGGGGAAACTTTTGGGGGTAAAATGTATTTTTCCCTTTATTATATAATAAACACACACCATCAGTGAATTTCACAGATCTGCGCTGGGCAATATTAAAAATATAAGCCTAATTAAACAGTATAAGGTGGGGACAGATTATTGTCTGATTTTGCTATGATAGAATATGCGACTCTGTCTACCTGCATACAAGGTTTTTTGGATGTGAAATGCTACAGACACTCTCACTCTTACACTCCCAAGTGCACACCCTCTTTAATGTGGTAGGTAAAATCACCGTTAGATTTTGGATGGATTAATATATCCAATGATTTTTATTGCCATGTCATGGAGTGTGCACTTGAGAGTGGGAGTGTGTGTAACATTTCTTTTTTTTAAATGCTGGAAGTTGTTTATCTAGGGGTTGGATATATTTTTAAAATTAAATTAAAAAACTTATTTTCTAAAAATTATAAAAATAATTAGTTCTTATACAAAAACATGCTTTTTGTAGACTATTTATGTTCAAAAATTATTATATAACTTAAAAGCATGTATAAAAATTGGATTTGTAAATCTGCACGTCTCTCTAAAGAAATTGGATGTGCAAATCTGCATGAGGCCCCATTTCATTCATAGCTTGATTGTAACAAAGTTGTTTCTGCTCCATGTCAAATTGGTAGTGATAGTTAGTGTCATCAACATTCATTAAGGATGTTTTCCCTTTGCATGTGCTGTTTATGGTCTTCTGCATGATCTATTCTTGGTAATAGAAGCATATGTATAAGAGAGTAGGATTCTTGTTCATGCAACCTAGAAGGCTAGAAGCGAACGGATGCGGACAGGAAGTGTATGCTGGTTGTATGGTCACGTTTGCTTCTTGCTTGTTCACGTACATGGTTCTTTGGGATTTTTTGTCATTTCACATTATTCATACATGACAATAGAAACAAAACACCCAATCAGTTTCATGCATGAAATATAAGTATTGCTTTGGAATATTGAGGCCACATCTAGTTAGATCCATTTCCACTGATGGTCAATGGACACAAGGGAAGACCAACTTTTGGTCCGACAAAGGCCGGTACGTAACACCTTCCCACAAATGTATTAGGGCTAAACACTAAGCCCTCAGGTTGGTACTTATCTCTCACTGACGGTGATCGGTGGTTGGTTTTTAAACTGACCGACTGACCAAGGGTTTTGGTCACTAAACCAAACCACCCCGTTTTCTTCGGGTCAGGATCAGTTCTTTGATCGACAGAAAATCCCTTAGTTTCTTGGCTACTCTGTTTCTTAACCATGCCAAAGATGCAGAGAAGCTCCTTAACTGTAATTCTATTGAATTTTTTTTTTTAAAAAAAGAAAAAGCGGAGGTTGGCGATGAAAGTGGGAGAGAGATGGGAGGAGAAATGGCTGCCAACGAAGGAAAATTGGGGGTGTCAAACAATGTGCGGTTGTGAGATAATGAGAGATGCAGATGTGCGGCTGCCGGCTGGGCTGAATGAACAAAATGTAAGGGGGGGGGGGGGGGGGGGGGGGGGGGGGGTTGATTACATTAAGGAAAACTAGTAAAGAAGGTAAAAACAAAAAACAAAAAATTAAATAGAACATATAGTTGGTCGGGTTGGGTTTGTCAGGTTTACCAACACTCAACCTGATCCATCGGAATTTGAAAAAATGGGGGGTGGGGGAGGGGGGGAGGGGGGTTGATTACATTAAGGAAAACTAGTAAAGAAGGTAAAAACAAAAAACAAAAAATTAAATAGAACATATAGTTGGTTGGGTTGGGTTTGTCAGGTTTACCAACACTCAACCTGACCCATCGGAATTTGAAAAATCCTACTGACAGACCAATGGATAGCTCTAGCCTGGCCAAACCGCGTCAATTCGGGTTGGAATCGTCGGATTGGCCCAAACCGGCTGACCCGATGATGAACCCTACTCTATATCCTAAATCCGAATTGGGTCTCCCGTAATTAAGAGTTAGAGCTTTATGGGGTCAGTATCGGTTCTTGGACCATAAAACCAAAAAGCGACTCCTAATATGAATATTCAACCTAGTCCTTGAGGCTTGTGGCATATCCCGAGCCCATGTTAGCAGTGGTGGAGCTAGGCTTTGTACCTTGGGGGAGCTGGACTAATGTATAGAAAGCTGACAAACAAAGAAACAAGTAGAAGTAAAGAAATAGGTACCCTAGACTTTGTCATGTACAACAAACAAAATAATTGGCAAAAGAGAAAAAAAAAAGAAAAAAAAGAAAAAAGAAAAGAAAAAAAAAAGTAAAGATAAAGACAAGTTTTCCTATCCCAAAATTGAAACACAAGGATAAGAAAATTTCTCCAATCCTCGCTAAATTGTCTTGCACATTTTTTTTCTTCCTATCTTTCTTCTTCTTCTTTTATTTTATTTTATTTTTTATTTTTTCTTCCTTTCTATTTTTATTTTTTATGGTGAGTTATATTTTTGTAAATTGTTCAGTTCTCACAAACCAAACCTTTCAACACATGAAAGGAGAATAGTCATACTACACCTAACATCTCACTTTATTGGTTCTTAGGCACATGTAGTATCATAAACTGGTCTAAATGAATTAAACAAAAATTTCTATTTATAAGAGGCTTGATACAGTTCTTAGATTGGCACACATATACACGCATATATTTTCTTGACATTTCCCAAAAAAAAAAAAAAAAATCCTTCTAAAGGCAATCATTTTAAATCCTAGTCAATCTTTCTTGAAATTAAGAAGAGTTTTCTTTCTACACCAGAATACTAACAGCATGACTAAATACTATTAACTAAAATAAATTAGGACAACACAATTGCACTAATCCTTTTTCCAGCATTATATTATTAGTTTTTTTTTTTTTTTTTCGGGGTGGGGGTTGAGGAGTGATTTTGTACTAATCCTTTTTTAGGACGGGCACTGACAATTGTAATTTACTATAGATGTTGACCCTTGTATAGATATCATTGAGGCAGATTCTTTTTCTAATTAAGAAAGGAAAAAGGTAAAACAATTGAAAGCCTTAGATGACTACTGCTTTATTCTGTGGCCCATGATTTGGTCTTATACGATCTGTTGATCTTTCTTCTTCTTCTTCTTCTTCTTCTTCTTAACTTAAAAAAAAAAAATCATAGATATGTTGATCTTTCTTCCTTGCTTGATGCTTCAGGATACTGGGAATTGGCCTTTAATTGCTCCTTTGCCATCTTATGGAAGGGGGAGGGAGCTCCCCGGAGGAAGGTATCAGAGTTTTATTCATGGAGACGGGGTTCGTGATGTGGTAATCACTGGTGGGTATCAACAAGAATTTGCATCATTGCTTGTCATACTTAGTAATAGATCCCTTCTGCATATTAAATAATTTAATAATCAATATTTAGAGAACCTTCTGTCATACACAATATGCTATACAATTTTCATTTGTAGGTATGTAGCTAGAGATATGTCCCCATGTATTATGCTTTATCCATTTATTTCAGTGAATCTGACTATTAAAAAATTAAGGGAAAATTACACTTACCCCTCTCGAATTGACACCCGATTTGTGATTACCTTATCAAACTTATAAAAAGTAACAATCGACACCCTCAAACTACCCAGCACTTTCAGGTTGCTTCCTCCGCTGGTTCAGTTAACTTGCGTGGAAAATGCATTACATGACCCACACGTGACTGAAATCGTCCATTATACCCCTTACCAGATGTGTGGAAATACAATTATATATATATATATATATATATCCCCTGGCCATGGAGGCCTAGCTCTAGATGTGGAGAGCCACAACCAGACCATGTGTCTCTGGCCAATGAGATCAATGGTCCTTCATAGAGATGCACGACCAAGCCACGTGGTGTGGACACCGATACATGCCACCAATCACACGTGTGTATAGACGTTGACATCGAAGGACGACCCAACCTATGACTTTGTGGTTGGGTGATTGAGAGCTGGAGATTTTTTTATTGGCACTTTTGTTATTTTTCATTTTTATTTTATTATTATGTTAAACATGATGGCAGGACCCACGGTCTTTTTCAGGAGCCATGGTCTTTTTCAAGATTGATCTGAAGAGTGGCTACCATCAATTAGAATCCGCCTCGAAGATGAGTGGAAAACCGCCTTCAAGATGAAGGACGGATTATATGAATGGTTGGTCATGCCGTTTGGCCATTCAAACGCTCCAAGTACCTTTATGAGAGTGATGAGACAAGTACTAAGGCCTTTCATTGGTAAATTCCTGGTCGTGTACTTTGATGACAAACCCATATACAACAAGTCGAAGGAGCAACATTTGGGCCACCTCACTCAGGTTTGTGCCATCCTGAGAAAGGAAAGCCTTTATGCCAACCTTAAGAAGTGCTCCTAGTTAGGTGTTTCCTGTTGTATACTTCTAGTGTACGTAGGGGCGCCTTACGCTTTCAATAAAACTATCATTACTTATCATAAAAAAAAGAAGTGCTCCTTCACCAATAGAGTCATCTTATTAGGGTTCATAGTTTCTTTTGAGGGAATATTTGTTGACCCATAGAAAATTCAGGTGATCGTAGAGTGGCTGGAGCCCAAGAATATCCTTGACATTTGCAATTTTCATGGACTGTACCTTTTACCATCGATTCATTAAAGGGTTTAGCATTATGTCTCCTGTCATAGACTGCATGAAACATGGTGAATTCAAGTGGACAAACGTTGCGGCCAAAGCGTTTGGAGAGATTAAAAAGAGTGACTAAAGCCCTAGTCATGTGACTCCCATATTTCACAAAAGTATTTGAAGTGGAGTAAGATGCGTCGGGTATTGGCATAGGTGGAGTACTTAGTCAGGAGCGTCACCCAATAACCTATTTTAGCGAAAAACTAAACGAGGCTAAACAAAAGTACTCAACGAATGATAAAGAGATGAGGTAGTGCAAGCCTTATGACACTGGTGCCATCATTTACTACCCCAGGACTTTGTCCTCTACTTTGACCATGAAGCCCTATGCTAACTCAATTTCCAGAAGAAACTCAATCATAAGCATGGTTGTTGGGTCGAGTTTTTGCAAGCCTATTCCTTTTGTCTTGTAGCATAGGTCAATAGTTGAGAACAAGGCAGCTGATGCGCTTAGTCGCCAAATAACTTTGCTCTCCATGATGAGTGTAAAGGTCACCCGCGGGGGGGGGGGGGGGGGGGGGGGGGGGGGGGGCTCAAAGAGGGCTATGAGTTGTGTCTTGATTTTGGAGATGAACAATGCCCTACTGCATACGGCTATTACCTTCAAGATGGATGTTTATTCTGGGCCAACAAGCTCTGCATCCCATAGACTTTAGTGCAAGATTTCTTAATTTGGGAGATTCACGCGGTGGGCCTTTTGGGACACTTCGGGCATGACAAGACAATAGAGGAAGTGGGGCGCCAATTTTATTGGCCGAGCCTAAAGAGAGATGTTGCCAATTTTATTGGTCAATGTTGAACATGCTAATTGGCTAATTGTGCCGAATTGCCCTTGGCAGAATGTGGGTATGGACTTTATGCTTGGGCTCTTGCATACCTTAAAGAAGCATGATTCCATCTTTGTGGAAGTGAACCGCTTTTTTAAGATGGCCCACTTCATTCTATGCACCAAGACCTCAGACACCTCTAAGGTTGCAAAGCTCTATTTTGACGAGGTTGTCAAGTTATATGGTCTTCCCAAGGCCATAGTGTCTGTTAGGTACGTTTCATTTCTGAAAAACCCTTTGGCACATGGTTGGTATGAAGCTGAAATTCTCCACTGCTTGCCACCCCCAAACAAATTGCTAGACTGAAGTGGTTTACCGTAGTCTTGGAAACCTTCTATGGTGTATGGTGGGCGAATACAACAGGAAATAGGATTTGATTCTCCTGCCAACTCAATTCACATACAATAGCTCCGTTAATAGGTCCATAGGCATGAGTCCATTTGAAGTTGCCCATGGTTGCCTAGGAAACCTTTAGACCTTCTCCCAATGTCTTCCCATGCTAGGGTTTTTAGTTAGGCGAAGCATTTGCACAACAAGTTCATGACTTACATAATGAGATTAGTAAAAAATTCAAGCAAGTAATGGCCAATATAAAATTCAAGTTGATTCACATAGGTGTCACACTAAATTTAGCATAAGAGATTATGTCATGGTCCGGATTAGACCTAAACAGTTTCAATCTGGATCTGTTCTAAAATTGCAAGCTCGTAATGTCAGGCCTTTTAAAGTGTTGTAGCGGGTCGAACCAAATGCTTATGTCATTGACGTTCCACCCAACCATGGTATTAGCTCCACAATTAATGTAGAGGATCTAGTTGCGTATAAGGGCCAGCCAATTATCCCAGATGACCCTTTCAAGGAACCTTTCTTTGATCCTGACATCAATGCTATACCTAATCCCGTCCAGCTACCCCTTCCACCAGCACATAAAGAATATATTGATGCTATTTTGGATGAGCAAGTTGTCTTTACCAGGAATGGAGAAGTTCAACGCTTCCTAGTTCGTTGGGGGAACGGCCAAATTCAGACTACACATGGATTACCAGGGATATAGTGCAACAACTTGATCCTGACATATTGGAGTACTACCAAATCTGCCAAGGGCCACACTCGACAGGGTTGAGTTTTTCCTCCTTAGGGAGAGTTGGTGAGGATGCTAGATACAGAACAGCAATCACACGTGTGTATGGACGCTGATGTCGGGGGACGATCCAGCCTATAACTTTGTGGCTGGAGATTTTGTTATTGGAACTTTTGTTATTTTGCATTTTTATTTTATTGTTATGTTATTTACTTACCAGACTTTAGGTCATGTTATTTTTAGTGGGCCTTCAACCTAAGTGTGACTATGGTTAGGGTTTAGTTTCCTAGTCTATTTAAACCCATTTTTGTACTGTTGTTGGGAGCTTTTGATGAATAAACAAATTTGGCGATTATTTCTCCTTTGTCTTTTTCCTCTTCTTGCTTCTCTCACTTTCTTGCATATTCTTCTCCCTCTTTCTCGTTCCCTCCTCTCCCTTCTACGTGCTACTTGTTTTCTATTCCCTCTTTCTAATCTTTGGCCATGAAGCCGGGGAGACCCTCGGCCAGGCCGTGGGTCTTTAGCCATGGAGACCCACAACCAGTGTGTGGGTCTCTGGCCATTGAGACACACGACTGGTCTCCTTCCACAGAGACTGACGGCCAGGCTGTGTGTCTTCTTCCATAGAGAGCCACGACTAGGTCTCTGGACATGGAGCCGTGGAGACAAGCTGTGAGTTTTCTTCCGCGGTTTGTTTTTTCCTTAAATTTTTTATTTGAGTCATGTGTAGGTCACATGATGTATTTTCTGTTCGAGTTAACAAAAAATGCTATCGGAGGAGGCAAATTGAAAGTGTATGCTAATTTGACGAGTCGATTGTTACTTTTTAAAGTTAGTGATTGCAAATTGGGTGTCAGTTCGAGAGGGTAAGTGTAGTTTCCCAAAAAATTAAAATATGTAACCATTTTACTGTACATTAATGAAGCAGATGTTTGTGGGTTTTTTGACATGCAGACTATTCAGTAATGTAAAAATTTCATCCTAGAACTACATCTTTTAGTAGAAAATGACATTTTATAATCTTCGTCTTCTGTTTTTTCTTTTTGGTATCTCAATTTGTTATTTTCATAGGTGAGAATGGGACAATTGATGGCCAAGGGGGTGTCTGGTGGAACATGTGGAGGCGGGGAACTCTTCAATTTACTAGGCCGAGTCTCATTGAATTCATGAACTCCAGAGACATTATCATTTCCAATGTAATTTTCCAGAATTCTCCATTTTGGAACATTCACCCTGTCTATTGCAGGTAAAACTATTAAACTCTATTTTTGCAGAGTTTTATTTAAATACTGGGCTGCGTTTTATATATGTATTCATAAATATTTAAGAGAAATCGACATATTGTGTGGCTCCACATTGAACCTCTCAACTGGTGGGTGAAGCAATTTTAATTTTTGAATTACTGTTTATAAGGATTGGTAATTGGTTGAAGTGTGTGTGTGTGTGTGTATATATGTATATATATATATATATATATATATATATATATATATATATATATATATATATATATATATATGCATATGCGTGATGTCTATCTTAAATAATTTGTTTTAGAATGTTGGAGTTAAATATTTAATTTTGCAGCATTTTAAACTTGGAGCTGCACGACAAGTATAAGAACCAGTTGAGGGGTTAAATACTTTAATGCAGTCCAATAATGTTGAGCTGGCCAATTCTTTGTATGACATGACTGAATTTACAGTGACTTTGCCAACTAATTCAAAAAATGAATTTACATTGTCCTTGTGGCTGCGAATCAGTATAGACTTAGCTGTATAATTTTCATGTTTTTGGCGTCCATTATATTGTTCCTTGTTACTAGGCTGATACAGCCTAGGATTGGAGGGGTAGAGCTATAATATCATCTCATACATCTTTCTTTTTCTGCAGCAATGTTGTTATCCGCTTTGTTACAATATTGGCTCCATCTGACTCTCCCAACACTGATGGCATTGATCCAGGTAATACTATCTTTAGTGCCTTATATGTAGTCTTTCTAACTTATTTATTTATTTATTCTTAGATTCTTATTAGATGGAACAGATAATTCCTGCATTAACTTATCAAAAAAAAGAAAAAAAACCCTCCTGCTAACCTTTCTTGGTGGGACTATGGAATAGGATCCTCTATAACACCACTTATATGTAACAAAACAAAATTTTGACTGTAAAATAGATCCTCTCTATTGCACTTAAAGATCAAGATTTTGTTTTGTTTTGTTGTATATAACGATGTACATGATACCACATCATTTATAATTTTAAATGACGTGACAATATATTCACCATCAAATATGTAAAATTTAATTTTGATCATTAAATGATTTTTTTCCATTTCACTTAAAATGAAGAGGATCTTGAGCTTCATAACGGCCGATGGCTAAGATAGGTAGGTTGGTGTAATACTATGGGTTAGACTCCACAACTGTTCTGCCCCATATATTGATTGTGTTCAGCTTTGTTGCAAAAGCATATTGGGTTAGAATGCTATAGTCACATCGCTGGTAGGCTGATTGAAGGAGTGATGTAGAAGAAATTTTAATTCTATATTTTCTTAAAATTTATGATACAGATTCAAGCTCTCATGTCTGCATAGAGGACTCATACATATCAACTGGAGATGATCTCGTGGCTGTGAAGAGCGGGTGGGATGAATATGGCATTGCTTATGGTCGCCCAAGTTCCGACATCACCATCCGACGGGTAACAGGATCGTCCCCATTTGCCGGAATTGCAATTGGAAGTGAAACCTCTGGTGGGGTGGAGAATGTGTTGGCAGAACACATAAACCTTTTCAACATGGGACTTGGTATCCATGTGAAGACAAACAGTGGTAGGGGAGGGATCATAAGAAATATTACAGTATCTCATGTGTTTATAGAAAATGCTCGAAAGGGGATTAAGATTGCAGGCGATGTTGGCGGCCACCCCGACGACGGATTCAACCCAAATGCTCTCCCGGTTGTTGAGGGTATCACCATCAACAATGTTTGGGGTGTGAAGGTTCTGCAAGCGGGTTTGATACAAGGCATCAAGAACTCCCCTTTTACAGGGATTTGCCTCTCCAACATCAATCTTCACAGCTCCACACCAACCAGATCAACAAGTCCTCCTTGGAAGTGTTCCGACGTCAGTGGAGGCTCTCATCTGGTAAACCCAGGGCCATGTTCAGAGCTGTCCAGCACCGTTCAGGATAGTTCATGTTCCACTGTCTTCTAATACTCGGTATTTATAGTTTTTTTTTAAACGCTTTGAGTGAGCACATGTTGGCATAATTTGGTATCTACTTAATGCAAAATCTTATAAATTAAATCTACCACAAAAACAAGCAAATACACATAATAAGAGTCGCATATCCATCCCATAACACATCTATCTACAGGCAGGAGGCTCTCATATCATACTTCCACATCTCTCCCGGATGCAAAATTATTTACAAAGCTAAACTCCCACGACAACATGTTCCTATAAAAACAAAAATAAACAACCACGAATATATATAATAGGTGTGTTACACACCCTTCTCACATATGAGGTGGAGTACACCCCATATAAGAGGGAGAGTATGTAACCGCTGTTTTTTTAGCATTTTCCTATATTATAAACCACTGGTCACCCAAAGCTTCAAAACAGATCCAGAAACTTGCTCACACTCTTCATAAACCCAGACTCGTGCCCGTGCTCGTGATCGTGATGGTGATCGTGCTCGTGATGGTGATCGTCCTCTCTCTCACTCTCATCTCGCTCCACGTGTTGATGGTGGTGGTGGTGCCTCTTCTTCATGTGCTCGCTCCTCTCCTCGTCATCATCCTCGCGGTGGAACCTGTGCCCCGCGTGGCTCAATCTAGCCCACATCTCACGTGCTCCGCCCCGGAACTCCGGATCCGGACGCGAATCCTCCTTTGGGGGCATGATCATGTCGTTTCCGTACGGGACCTCGCGGTCGGGGAAGCGCGGGCCCCACGGCTTGAACATCTGGATGTGGTTTTCGCGGCGGTGATGGCGGCAACGGTGGCCTCGACGGGACGTTAACGGGAACGGGCGGAAGTGGCGGTTGACCGGACGGAAGCTGGTCGTTATCAACGGCTCCGATTTTGATTCCGATTCCGGTGTCTCGGCTTTGAAGCTGATCATGGTCAACGGCTCCGATTCTGCTTCGGATACCGTTGACTCGGCTTTCCACTCGACCAAGGTTGCGGCTTCGGACTCGGGTTGCTCGTTGGAGGGGATGTACGTTTTGGGTGCCGGATCTGGCAAGACGGCATCTTTTTCGGACGGATCTATCGGAATACGGGCATGGCAGAGGGCGAGCAAGAAGAACGTGACGGCGACGGCGACGGAGAGTCGGGCCATTTCTTTTGTGGTGGTTAGGGAATATGTGCGAGAGCAGTTAGTGGAATGTAGCTCATATATATAGGGGGAGAGAGAGAGAGAGAGAGAGAGAGAGTGGTTCGGGCAGTTAGGGCAGGTGGTTTTATTCGAGGTTTGACGGAGATAGAGAAAGACGGGCAGCGGGCAACTGGGTTGACCGACAACGGGCGATTTCGTCCGGGTCGGTGTGTGTGTGGGATTCACATTTGGGGCAGCCGTAGGTTGATGCAGGAGCAGGCTACCTGCCTTGCGTACACGACAAATACACAATACGTGTGAGTTGACTTTGAACCTATGGCTCACAGGTTTTTGGAGGTTGTATGCTATCTGTGTTCATAATATTTTATTTTTATTATAATTATATACACATGCTATAGATATATAATATACTTAGGTTATTAAATATTTTGTTTGATCATTGAAAAATATAATCTTGACTTAAATCACTAAGGGGGATCAGTGGTATATATATATATATATATATATGAAAAAAAGGGGGAAATATTGATAGGATTTTCCAGTATTTTGTGTTTTTAACATTAAGACTCAAATTAATAATTTTACAAAATTGATATTAAAGTTTACAAATATTTTAAATTCAAGGCCTTCATCTATATTTTATTTTTCAAGTCAACCGGCACCACTATTGCCTATTGGTGGCTTCAGAAATATGGAGAAAGTGCATGGAAATGAATTAAATAAATTGGAATGATGGGTGTTTTATAAAAATAGGTGAGTGTTTTTTTATTTAATTATTGTTATTATTATTTTCCTGGGCAATAATCATTGGGGTGCAATGTGAATAAACGGAAAAAAAAGACAAAACAAAACAAAAAGGTGACGTAAGCTATGACGTTTGAGATGTGAAAAAACGCGTTAAATAAAAGTCTAAAATAATAGGGTGTTCATATAATATCCGGTGAGGTTGGCCTTTTCAAGCTTCCGTTGGTCATAAGCCGCAGTCCCCGTCCACGTAAAAACCAGATGGGCTAATGTTGGGCCTAGTGAGCGGTATTTTGGACTTTTTTTGCGTTTAGGTTGCATAAGATAGATCAACTGTAATATATCACATGCCTATGGCCCATCATTTTCCGATAACAAGTACCCAAAAAAAAAAAAGAAAAAAAAAAGGAAAAATATTTATATCAACTCAAACTACTACTTAATTTGTCGGAGCGCTTTCAAACTATTAATAGTGTCAATGCCCCCTCCTAAATTATCAAATAATGTCATAAAATTATATAAAAACAAAACAAATATATATATATATATTTAAAAAAAAATTAAAATTTAGAAAAAAACTAAAACTAAAAAAAATTGAAAAAAAATAAAAATAAATAAAAACTAAGGTTTTTCATTTTTTTTTTTTTTTAAGATTTTGTTTTATATAATTTTCAGTTTGGGCCACCCGATTTTCATTTATTTCCCTTTTTTTTCTAATTATTTTTTAAAAAACAATTTTTTTTTCCGATTTTTTTAATTTTTAATTTTAATTTTTTCAAATTTATAAGGATATATTTGTTTTATTGACACTTTTTATGGTTATTTTTGTCTTTTTGTTAGCTTTAAGAGAAATTGACATTTTTTTGGTAGTTTAGGTGAGACATTGACACAATTGATAATTTGTGGGCACATTGATAATGAAATAGTAGTTTGAGGGAGGTATGTATACTTCTTCGAAGAAAAAAAACAAAAAATGAACGCAATGTAGACTGCAGAGACAGTCTCTCCAAAGTCAACAAAGAATTAAACATGAATTTAAGTCACTATGTAGTGATGTGTGGCTTGAATTTGAAGAGAACATAGACTTCAATACACCGTATCCCCATTTGATCATATCTCACTTTCCTACTAGTCTTACAACTCTTTCATCGGCAATGCATTAAGAAAAATGCAATCTTACCAAAGGACATTCATTCACAACTTACTTATTCTTCTTTCTCACGCACTTGACCTAAATATCGTTTAGGATTGCGATTTTAAAGATTTAAAGAAGTGAATCTTAAAATGTAGTTTATGAATACACAAATTTTAAATTGTAGTTGGCATTTAGTAAACTTTGTTATAAAGTGTTGTTTCTATTAATTGAGTGTTTGGTTAACATAGGTATAAAAGTTCGGTTTCATGTACAAATTATCAACAAGGACATAGTTCACAAATAATTAAAATTAGTACCTTGATAAATCACAGGAAATAAAAAAAACTTTGAAAGTATATTAAAAATTAGCCCAAATCATAAATAATAAAAGTATTTGTCACCCCACAAAAAGTTGGAAAAATTAATAACAATAACAAGGGAAAACTTCACTTACCCCTCATGTTTAGCGCTTTTGCAATCATACCTTCAGAGTTTAAAAATTTACAATTTTGAATTCCTTAATTTTAGGATTTTGTAATGTCATCTTTCTATTAGGATTTTTTGTTAACTCCTAACGGTGGATGTCAAAAATCCCCAAAATACCTTTTTTTCTTTTTTATTTTTTTATTTTTTTAACATGGGCCATGGGTCACCTAAGTCACAGCCAAGGCCAGTCCGTGAGTTTGGTTAGGGTTCGCAATTTTTGACACAACTTGCGAACCCGGCACGAACACGACACGAAAAAACCGGGTTTGGGTTTGTTATAATCGGGTTGACCCGATTATAATCGTGTTTGGCGGGTCAACCCGCGGGTTGACCCGCCAACACGATTATAACCCGATTACGCGGGTTGACCCGTCAACATGATTATAACCTGATTAAAAAAAAAATTCACGCCTCACGTTCACGGTTCACCCTCTTCTCCCATTTTCTTTATTCTTTTCCCTTCTTAGTTGTTCGGTTCTTCACTTCTTCTTCCTTCTTGTTCAAACACGCAGCATAGAAAAGAGAGAGAATCATCTTCCTCTCCCTTCCTCTTGTCTTCTTCTTTCTCTCATCTGTAACAGAAAGAGAGATGATGATCAATTACGAACTGAGTGGAAAATGAAGAAAAAAAAGAAATATCAAAGAAAGAAACCGGCAATTGAAGACATGAAGGTAAAAACTAAAATTGAAGGTTGAAACTTGAAACATGTGAAATTGGTGTCGGGTCGGGTTAACGAGTTACACGATTATTAGTCGTGTTCGGGTTACCCGATTATTAGTCGAGTCATGTTCGGGTCGCGTGTCACAACCCGATTAATAATCGGGTCGGGTTTGTGTCGAACCCGTTTATGTAATCGGGTCGGCCGGGTTGACACGAACCCGACCCGAATGCACGAATTGCCAAGCCTAAGTTTGGTGACCCACGACCAAGGCCAATCGTGGTTTAGCAGACCCATGACCATAAAGCTTTCTTTTTTGTCTTTTTTTTTTTTTTTTAGAAAATAATAATTAAGGGTTATCTTGTATTTTTATTAGTTTTATATGGGTATAAGAGATATTTCACATGTTTACCATCTGATTTAACCCTAAATCCTAAAACTATAAAAAATAAAATTACCTAATTTGATGATTCCTAGCTAACAGTAAAAATAAAATAAAATAAAAAATTAAGGATTGAAATATCATTCCAAACTTTTACAACAACTATCTAATATTCCAACCTTAATATAAATTTATAAACTACTTCCAACCTTAATGTAAACAATTCACAATGAATACCAACTATGCATCTCAACAGCATAACAAGAGTTCGACAGAAACTACTTCCAAAAATTGTCTTCCAAGAAGAGTCAGCCAACAGAGAATTCAGCACCTAGCAAGCTACTACTAGAAAGTAAAACCAGACAACACTCTAGCGGCATCAAATAGAAAATCCTCCAAAACAAGAACAGCCAAACCAACAAGGGCAAAGCCCACAAGCAGCAACAAAGAGTTTACCAAATTATTTCTACACAGAAAGAAGCCATCCACATATATGCTCATGTTAAGAAATATTAACAGAATTAGCTCCAGGTGAATTTGGAATGTCACTGGAATTGATATCCGTTATTAGAATTTCTTCTTCTTGGTCATCCAATTTCATTTGTATGTGTTCTATATCAAAAGATAAGAGAAATTAATGTTATTATAGTGTAGTCAAAAAACTACTACAAGTAAATGAAAAAAATTAAATATGCAAATAACTATTATTACCTTGATTTCTATATAACCATTTTCTAGTGCGAACTAGTGCTTCAATAATATCAGGCTTGAGTGAACTCCTATATTGATCAATTACACATCCACCAACACTGAAAGTGGATTCGCGGGTCATGTCAAAAATTGCCAGCCTTACTATCAAGTAGTCCATTTTTTGTATTGTACATCTTTTGTTATGTAATTACACTATTTTGAGTATATGAAATTGTGTAGAATGCGACACATTTTGTATAGTCATTATTTTGTGTGTAAAAGATACAATGTGCAAGATTTAATCATATTGGTGTTTATATCAGCTTTGTGGTGTTATGTGTATATTCTCTCTCATGTTATGTTTTCGTTGCAGTGTTATGAAACTCTGATGTCGAGTTTATGTTCATATTATATTATATGGCCTTGATAGTGTTTATCAGGGTGTTGTATGTACAGTCTCCCAACCTCTGTGTAAGCTTGATTCAATATATATATACACTATGTTTTTTAATTGGGTCGCAACATCCTTGCCAACGAGATGTTCATGGCACACTTGCCGTTCAGACACCTGCTAGACCAAACTAGGTTGTTCACTAGTTCGTTCGGAAAACTTAGGTAATGGCCATTTTTTTTCATGGGGATTAGAATGCGCATAGGGATATATTAAGGCTTCTAAGGTGACTAGGAGTGTTGCTTATGCAAGAGATTAGGGTTGTAGTGGTAGATGTTAGGGCTCCCAGTAAAACTAATTAACTGATAATTAACTTCATAGTTCTCAACCATATTCCCTACGGAATAAGACTCAGTGATCTTAGACTCTCCGAAGAGAGCCTACAACAGAAGACTTTTCCACTAACAAACAGAGATAAGCTTACTAAATTAAAAACCCACAATCCTAGAGAAACAACTAGAGCAAACTAAAACATCATAACATAGATAATTCTCCAAATACTACTATTAAATACTAGTTTTCAGCATAGCATAAATATTACAAGCCAGGTCTAAAAGTCATAAATAAATATAAAGATTCAAGGCCTAGTTTTGAGGAGATAAAGCAAATGGACAATCTTGATCATATCGCGACAGGTGTCCTCATCACCATCCCACTTGGTCTTTAACCATACAGGATCTAGATCCTAAAAAATAATTTGAATTATGTCCTTCAGGTAGACATAATGACTCGTGAGATTCGTCATATTCAAAACTAACTATAAAACAACATATGTTTACAGTGAAAAAGATAAACGCATAAGCCCACGACTTAGTGAGCATAGATGCACATGATATACATGTTATCATATGGCGAACTCAGATATTTAAGATATAAATCACATGCATCGATGTAAATTTATAGTTCCTTATTTGACAAAATGATCATGAATGCAATATAGATATAGGATATGTTGTAATATGATAATCATGTCATAGTTCAACTCCATATGGTTTACTTGAGATATTAACCCGTTCCAAACAAGGTTGGCACTCACTGCTAGACTGTCGAACATTTGGATAGAAGAGGTTGAATGTTCGGTGCTGGGTAGAAACCCATTTCTAAACCAAAAAGCCATAAAACCTTTTCTAGGTAAGTTATAAGGTCTTAACATGATCCCTAATAGAGTCCTAAGCCACAATAATGAGCCCATGCAGAAAAAGATATGTCAACATCATTAAATTGTTAAAACAACACTAACCTTGCATTAAAAACCAAAAACTAGCTAGAGATAGAAAATCACAAACTAGGGCATGAAAACACTAACTAAACAGTAGAACAACAACTAAAGAAACGAGTTGGACCAAGGTAGTTACTTTCTTTGAAGCAAAAAGACTAAGAACACCTTCTCTCCACTAAAGTACTCTCTCACACACACTCTAGAGCAAAACTGACTGGTAAAAGGGTGGAAATAAATTGAAGGGGCGAAGGAGAGGGGTATTTATAGGCCCAAATGTCTGCGGATAAGGAATGGTTGGACATTTTTATTATGCCATATGTTTATGTTATGAGCCTAAGGTTTCCAAAAAATGTTTATAAGTGCATTGGAAAGAATAATTACTTATTATTAAATTGTGATGATTGAATATATGGTATGGATTGTCATGTACGGATGATGGGCATACAGTTATAATGGCTTGACCTTATGATCTAGAGATTTATATTTATGTTTGGCATTCAATCCAGTGGTTTTATTGGTGACCAGCGCAATCATGTTTTAATGGTGGTCACAATGACGATATTGTTTGTGCTGTGGATCACCCGGGGTTTAAATCCGGTCGGGCCACTGACGATGACGGCATGCGTGCTTCACCCGGGCATCGGTGTTGTATTACAGGTCCCTCAGGATGGTGCGAACCCTATCGAAAAGGGGTTAAAAGCTCGAATAGACCATACAAAGGAAATTTATGAATTATGTATAATTATGTATAAGATTCACACTAACATGATTTCTGCATTAAACCATATGTGAATTGTCCATAGAATTATACTTACTTTGTTTCGAAGTAAACTCATTTCCCTAGAATTGGCATAATAACGAAAGCAACACTTGTTAATTTTGCAAAACCCAGGACATTCTCAATTACCAAAGTTTAAAGTTCATCGCATAACAAGTTCTGTGATAAATTTTTTACTAAGTTATGAACATGTGCAATTATTTTTCCACTTGTTAAACATTTCGGTGTTTTGCAGATTAACAGGTTGGATGAATAGCCAAGTTAGAGCATTTCGCTAAGCTGCAATAAAACCAAAAAAAAAAAAAACCATAGCCTCCATGGGCCTCCATGGTTGTGGGTTTTGTCTTTTGAATTTAGGGTTAAATACCTTTGTCCCTCTTTTTGGTTTAACAACTTTATTTTTGGCTTCCTATGGTTTATTTTATATCATAAATAGAACATCGTTTATGGTTCAAAATGGAAATGATACCTCTGTTCAATTTCTGTAAAAAATTTAACGGAAGTCCACATCAGCACCCTTAAGAAACTAACACGTGTACTATGCCCCATTAAAAATAAAATTAAAAAAATTAAAAACTAAAATATTAAGAACAATAAAAAAAACTTCTTGATTTTTTTTTTTTTTTTTTTAAGGGGTGGTTGAGCCATCCCATGCAAGGTCAGCTCTTCCACTAGGCGACTTAGACGGTCGCCTAAGGCCCTTAGTGGAAGAAGGCCCCATAATAATATTAGTGATTCTGTAATAGTATAGATAAAAAAAAAAATAAAAAAAATAAAAAATACAGGTTTGTAAAGAGAAAAAAGGCCCAATTATATTGCAGTTCACTAGCTACGATGCGGATCTCAGCTATAATATTTTGAGCTCTAGGCTCTCGATCTCTCTGGCTCCTACTTCTACTCCTTTCTTGCCTCCGGTCATCCCTTGTTGGCTCATTCTCTTGGGCCTTGTCATGAAGAGGTGCTCGGTCTCGGTTTCAGTCATCACTGTGCTGGTAATCCCAAGGCTGACGATCCCGGGTCTGACCCCACTGATTCCTCTGCTAAACAACTAAGGTCCCGTTTGATTCGTGGAATGGTAATTCCATTAGGAAAATGAATAGTTATTCCTGGGAATAGAAGGTGGTGGAATGGAATGATTATTCCTATTCTTTTGTTTGGTAATAACTCACACATTTTAATCAGAATTCAAACAAAATTACTAAAAAAACCCCTACATTATTTAAAATAAAAATAAAAAATCATACTAAAAAAATTAAAAAGAAAAAAGAAAAAAGAAATAAATTGGTGGGTGGCCGGCCACCCACCGTTGAGCCGGAGGCCACCCCCGATGGACTATGGGGGTGGCCGCGGCCACCCTAAAGGGACCCTGGGGGTGGCCGGCCACCTTTGATGAGAATCGGGGGTGGCCGCCCGAAACCCATCTGGCCACCCCCGACGAGAGAACTGGGAGTGGCCTGTGCCACCCCTAGTTGCTCCGGGGGTGGTCGCACCACCCCCCGAATGCCTGGGGGGGTGGTGTGACCACCCTTGGCCCTCCATAGTGGCTGGCCGATCACCCATCTCTTTCTTTTTTTTTTTTTTGAAAATTGTATTCTTTACCCCAAGGAATAGCTATTCCTCTAAAAAATGAGAGGAATAGGTATTCCTATTCGTAAGGGAATAACTATTCCATGGAATAGACCCTTACCAAATAAAAGAATGGCTATTTCTATGGAATAACCATTCCATTCCAGGGGTTTATTTCGCAAACCAAACGAGGCCTAAATAATAAACCGAACAAGCTTCATGTTCTCGATGAACTTCTCTATCAACAATCATAGGGTTATGGAGCCCTCGGTATTGTGGACATTGGCTTCGTGGAAAACGCAATACTTGTCTTTGTTTCTTGCCAGAGGCTTTCCCATTATCTTTGGAGGATGGAAAAAGTCATGATCCTTCTTTATCTCCATAAGGAACTTGGTAATTACAGCGTTGAGGAGTGTGAAGTTGTACTCTTTAAAATATTTCATCGGTTTGAAGTCCATTGCATCATCCCCTCGAGAGTCCTTCTTCTTCTTCTTTTTCTCGGAGACCTTGGGGACCTAGAGCTAAGGCTGCCTTGATTTGATTATAGCTTTGAGTGTTTCTTCGGGCTTATGAACTCTTCTACTTTGTCCATAAACTCTTTACGATTGTTTGGTTGCTTCCGGGCCAACTCCTCCATAGGGGATCAGCGTGGATACTGTGGTATAAAGTTGTGAATAAAATCTCCCATGTAGGGTTCTCAACGAACAACTTCTCTTGATTGAACCTCATGATATAATCTTTCAGAGATTCATTAGGACCTTGAGTGATCGTCACTAGATATCCTGCAGGCTTCTTGCGTCTCCTCCGTGCCAAGAATTAAATGAGAAACATCTGATCCAAAGCGTCGAAGCTGTCAACCAACTTTGGGGGTGAACTTCCTGAACCAGTCTCTGGCATTTTCCGATAACGTGAGAGGGAAGGCCTGGCAAGCTACCTCCTCGGGAGTACCATGAAGGTCCAAATGGGCTTGGTAGTTCATCATATGTTCTTCTGGATGTTCAAGCCCAGTAAAGGTTGCTATATCAAGAACCTTAAACTTATCCGGGAGACAGAACTTAGCCACCTGGTCTATGAAAGGTGATGCATTTCCCTGTAAAAGATTATCTACTAAGGAGGTCTTCCCTTTGTCCTTCTAGAGCACCTCTTGAGCAATGAGGCAGTACTTTTCTTTCAAGTTTGCCACTTCATCCCTTAGTTCAGCGTTGGACCCTTTCGGGATTGTCCCCCCGGTGGTTATCTTCTTCTCGGTGATTTTCTTCTGGATCCTTCCGCCCATCGCTTCGGCTATTGTGCTCTCCTTCCCCATTATCAGGATTTATTACGAGCTTTCAGAGTCGAGTGAGAGTGTTCCAAGATGCGAAGCAATAGGTCGGCATTTTGCTTGGTTAGAGCCTCCGCAATTTTTTGACATCAGGGTGAGCTGATCCTGCAGGAGAACTAACTCCACTTGGGCATCGATCAATCAGATTCTCCGCTGTAGGTACAAGAGGTCTTCCATGTGTAGTGTTAGTAGAACGCGTAGCCACCATTGCAGATTTTTTTTTCTTTTTTTCTTTTTTGTGAGAAACGATGAATCGATCTCACAGACAGCGCCAAACTATTAAGACCGTTTTTTATTTGGTGACGTACGACTTTCGTTGGTGCTTTCTCTGATTTTTGCAAGACAATTAAGAAAATAAACAAAAAAGCTTTTCGAGTGTGCTGATGGTGGTGTAGGTGGGGGAGTCCTACTTGACTTGGGATAGGACTTTTGCTCAACATAGAGTCTGATCCCAACTTGATTTTTCCTTATTTGAATTCGAATGAGACTCTTCTCTCAAATTGTGTGGGATAAGATCCCGCATATCTTTTGTTTTGGCTTCTTCTCAGTAGTCCTGGTATGCCCTTGCTCCAGGATCAACTTTGCGATATACTCACCAGTCATGATCTCCCAAAGCATATCTGCCTCTGGGATGACCCGGTACAAGTATTCCCATGGCGTTCCCGAGATATGTCTATCACAAGGTGTCTTCTATCCGAGATCATTGGACACCGGGTTACAAATGTCTATAATAACTTTTGTGTTAGTAGGCTTTTAAGTAATAATAAAAAAAAGCCTTTACGAGCTTATGCAAACTTGTCGAGTCCATTATTCTTGGAGTGGGCTGGTCTTGATCGATGTGATTATTTCCCAACACACATGATTACATGAACATGAAGCAAATGGATTCTTATCCATGATTCCCTTGTTTTATGTGTTGCAGTCAGCAGTGGTGTTTATACCTTGGTGATTAAACTAATGCAAAGAACGAACTAGGGTTGGATATTCGGGTTCAAGAGTCGGGTTCGTGTCAAACTGACTGACCCGATTACATAAACGGGTCGGCACAAACCTGACCCGATTATTAATCGGGTTGTGACACGCGACCCGAACACGACCCGATTAATAATCGGGTAACCTGAACACGACACGACAAACACGATTAATAAACGTGTCACCCGCTTACCCGACCCGACCCGACATAAACTACTGGCCGTTTGAGCCAAAACTGCTCTTGCATATACAGGCCGATGTAGCGTCACACCCCCGTGAAACCCATCGCCTGAAATGTCCCGGACTTGGAGGCGCTATTCCCATTATTTTCTTCATAAATGCAATCAACTAGCCAGTTCGCTTGTAATTCCACTGGGAGCGTTATAGTCTGAAGCTTTCCCGAACCGCTACCTGCACAATCCGCAATCTCCATATCGTCAGTCGCCTCCCAGTCTTCCATTTCTGCCGGACGAGATTGAACAATCAGAGTGGAGGTAACGGCCGTTGATTCCGCATCATTGATTCTACCGGATCTTCCGCTACCCACCCGTTTGCCAGAATCCGGGATTCGGTCTTCCACAACTTGCGCGGATCCGTGCCCTCTCGAATCGCTCGACAATCTTCACTGAAATCAGTATCCCCGATAAAAGCGGAGTTTCCTATTTATGGGGCCTTATTTTTTTCTTCTACAAATGCGTTTTGAGATTAAAAACTTAAAAATTAAAAAAATTAAAATTGCGCCACGTAGGGATTGTTCTAAGGTAGCGCCGTGTGTTATAAATACAAGGATCCGGCTAGGGTTTCTGGGATTGTGAGGCGCCGGTGAGAGAGAGAGAGAGAGATGGGTATCTTTATGAGGCGTAGGATGACCGACGAAGATCGCATCCGCTACAACAAATAACTTGTGGAGAGTGAAGTGAGTAAAATTAACTCCCTTCGTCTATTAGGCCTAAATTAACTCCCTTCAGGTTAGTCGGGTTAGCGTGTTAGATTGTTAGTGTTAGGGTTAGATTAGTTTTTTTTCTTTTTTTTAAACTTAACCAGGTCATAATCGTGTCATAATCGGGTTGATCCGATTATGACCCGAACCCGATTACAGTAAACCCTAACCCTATTTTTTCGTGTCGTGTTCGTATCGGGTTCACGAGTCGTGTCAAAAATTGTCAACCCTAAAACGAACATACATCACTTTCTTGCATTATGAATTTAAGATTAATACTACTGTTTATTATCGCACGTGTGGCTTCTTTTTGAGCGAATCAACGGCTGTTTGGGGGTATCAGGCCGGAGGACCCCACCATGTGACTGACAGCTGCCGGTACCACACCAGTACCCTGACTCTTTCCCCTTAATTTCCTCCCTCTCGCACACTCCCTCCGATTGACTGTGGTCAGTGGATCTGTGACCCTCTTTTTAACTTTGAGGTCCCCCCACTGTCCCGCTGTCCATTGATTGCCACGTGGAGAGTTTAGATGCTGGTGACCCCACCCAACACTGTTCTGCAACTTGCAGCTTCCAAGTAGATGAGATGCTCACCTGCGCAGGTTTTGTCTCTTTGCATGTATCATCATAGATGAAATCGATCGAGTATTTTCTTCTTCTTCCATAATAATAATAATAATAATAATTAATTTTTATCTCAAAATCATCCATTATGATAATATATTTACTTATTATTTACTCTATAAATTAAAACTGATAAAAAGACAAGGAATTTAATTGTATATATGCAGTTTATAATGGTATAGAAGGCGTGTTCTTAATTTAGGGCAGCAGAATGTAAATTGGTCAAACGGAGACATCTTGTCCTGGGCAGTGTAAGAGACTAAGAGGGGCAGCTATTAGCCAACGAGGTGATTTGGAGGAAAAAAAAAGGGGAAAATGACAAAGTCGGCTCAAAAGGAAAATGACAAAGCAAGGCTCGCTAACTTCTCGCCACAAATTACAATGCCTTGTCCTTCTTGCAATATCGATCAATCAGACTGTGAGACTAGAACTTGGGTTAACATTTTTCTATTTCTTTTCCCTTTCTTCTCTCTTCAAGCACAAATCATGTGTACAAAAGAAGCTAAGCCAGGGAAGAACAGTACTGTGAGAACCTCCAGTACCCTTTATATCAACAGAAACTATATATATATATATATATATATATATATATATTGATGTTTCTTCAATATTTATTTTATTTTATTTTATTTTATTTTTATAGAAATTACCAATATTTCCGATGTTCATGTAGACCATCAAGATAGAAATGAGTTTGCTTTCGTTTACATGATCAAAGGAAAATTCTTTTTCACGTATTATTGAATTATCAGTTATCCCAAAAATTTTAACTATAAAAAAATATGAATTTATTAATTTATAATTAATATTTTAACATTTATTCTCAATGCCGGTGGGTTTAGGCTATCCCTTAATATTCTAACATTATCTCAAGGAGAAGATATATCTCACTTTCATGGGTTAGGGTTTTGTCATTAAATTTGATAATGAATATCAAAAGTATTGTAATTAATTTTTTTTTTTTTTTGTTCGGTATGATTAATATATGTCAAGCTAGAGTAACAATAGTTTTCAAATTAGCGGTTACGATTACGTTAGAATATAAATTAAATGGTTAAATATATTTTAGGAAAAATGGTGATTTAACATAGTATCAGAGTAATGATCCAAAGTTCAAACCTTGTATTTATTATTATTTTTTAATTTCAATTAAATATTTTACGTGTTGGGCCTCTCTTATTAAAAGAGAATTTGAGTCTACACGTAAGCTTAAGGGAAAGTGTTAGAATATAAATTAAATGATTAAATATATATTTTCTTAACAGCTTAAATTTTTAGAATAAGAGATTATTTAATAGATTACCCATGTGGTGGATTGAGGTGACTGGTTCATATTATAATTAATACAATTTTGATTTGCATTTTTGGCTACCAATTCTATCTTGAAATAGCTCAATATATATATAGATTCATTTACAAGGAAAAGATTAAAGTTAATTGGTTCAGCAGTTTTCTATCAAATATAATCTTGTATTTATTGCGTATGAGTGTCGTCTTAATTATATCAGCACCTAATTTCTATTATTTCTACACCCGAGACATTATTAATTAATTCTTCCCTATAATTAAGTGTTGACTTTTGCATAACAAGCTTGTGCATTGCATTTTGTATGATAATAATATTAATGCTGCAAACCCTAGGTGAGAAACTTGCATGTGTGAATCATGACACTTCCTTCCTAGCTCTTAGAACCCCTCACCCCCCCACCCCCACAAAAGAAAATATATATGAATATATATACATATCATGGGTGCCTTTTAATCTTGACCAAGCTGCATGCACTAGAAAAGTAATTATTTCCCAAGGCATGTAGGGAGGGGCCTTTCGATAACTCAAAGAGTTTGAATTTATTTTTCTATGTCCGAGAGTCATTGAAGTCTACAAATTTTAATTAGGAAATTAAAAAAATAAAGAGTTGAATTACCATTTATTATTACTGTATGGTTTGTTGCATTAATACATCGTCGGTTTCAGATTGGAGATGTGGGCCACGCACTCGTGACTGCTTAAAAGTCATAGTACTGCTTTTCATGCATAAATATCCTCCACATGTGACCTGAAACCCATTGCATATGATTCAAAATCCCAAAACTGGAAGAAGCTGAACAGAAGCAAGGAAATGGCAATGGCAAGTACACAAAGTGAGTCATACTTTGTTTTCATGAACTATGATCCTGAATACCAGCGCCTTCGAGCTGATCGGTCAGTTCCCTACTTACATAATTATCTTTTATATGTATATATATGTATATATATACTCTTGTTGTTTTTGGAGAAATAGTTAATTTATAATTTTTATTATTTTTTTCTTAATGAATCGCTAATGTCATGCTCTTTGTAGAACAAAGAGAGGGGCATATGAGCTTGATTTGTATCTAAGCAAGAAGCACAATGAGGTGTTGGCAAGTACCCTGGAGCCCGGCAGCTACAAGAAGACATTATCTTTGGTCATTGTTGATGGGTTTTCAGTAGAAATTACTGAGGATCAGGTATCTCTCTCTCTCTCTCTCTCTCTCTCTCTCTCTCTCTCTCTCTATCATACTTCTCTTATATATAGTTTATTCAACAATATATAGAAGAAAGTCATCAGCTAGGCTAGCTAGCTTTTCTTTTAATTTTTTATGTTTCTAATTACCTGTTTATGTTTTGAAACAGGCCAATGTGCTCAGATCTGCAAATGGAGTGAGGGTTGTGGAGAAAAATCAAGAGCTTGCCTAATGTAGCAGAGAAGACGTACGTTTGTAATTAATGTAGGTTGGGAAATCTCTAATTAATAACTATATATGATTTATCCCGAAGGAGGGTTTTTGGAGAAATCAGGAGAGATTTGCATTGAGAATCTACTGTGTTGATGCTATTATATATATATATATATATAATACCAGCCATCTAGCTATTTTCGGAGGCTTTTTGTTTTTGTCTTGATCTTGATCCATGCAGGTTCAGCTTCTTTCTGGAGTACTAACTAGAGTCCAACTATAATAACTAATATTAAGACTATGATTTATGATGAGGACACTAAATAGATAGAATCCGTTAGATTCATCTTGGAGGAGTTTTGGTTATATATTCAAATAAATTTTTCAATATTTCAATATCTTCCCTTATCCTTTCCTTATACCATTTAAATATTCTTTTAAATAAATACTAAAAAAAAGAAATGAGAAAGATAAATTTTATTATATTAAAATATTACTTTTCATAAATGCTAGAGAAAAAAAAGAGAGGAAATAAAAGGCTTTTTCATATTAAAATAATGCTTGAGAAATCAACAGTGCTACTCTAAATATAAGGTAACACTCTTAGTTCATTTAGTTTAAAAAAAATTAAAGAAATCGAAGAGTTTTTTTAAAAGTTTTTCTTACATTTAAGGAATAAAAAAGGTTTTAAAAAACTGCTCGTGGGTGCTTTTCATATTAAATGTGTTTTCATAGCAGCTGCCTTCCTAGTGGTTCCACTGAAAGCTCCTAAGAACATTCAAAACATTTATATATGGTTATTAATGCATACTTTGAAATAAAGGCAAAGTCTATGCCAAATTCATCACATACTCAGAAATATCAGCGCGTGTATAAATATATATATATTTTTTTTTTTGACATGTCCACACAAGAGGGCGGGGGAGAGGAAATTCAAACTAGTGACCTCCACTTCATGAGGCATGATCTCCAGCCGATTGAGCTATCCCTTAGAGACATATAAATCTGATATATAGTACTGCATATAAAAAAAAAAATAAAAAAAAAATTGCTAAATCCCAACAAGAAAAAGAGACTAAAATACACCATATCTACAGAAACAATGTATTTGGGATTGCAAATAATCAATGCTAAATTTATGATTCATGAATACCGGGCTGGCCGGGTTGACTAATTGGGAGATAAACGTGTATATTACAGTACACATTTACAGTACTCCCATAAACTTAAATATTTTTGGGTCCTACAGCTGATTAATTAAATTAATAATTAATACCTAAGCCCCACATAGACATGCACAAACAAGAAGGTAGGAAACAAAAGAGAGAGAGAGAGAGAGAGAGAGAGAGAGAGAGGGATTCCTCTTGTAATTCTTTTCATGCGCGGGGGTGTCGTAAAAGTGACTGGATTCATCATCTCGATGATAGCTAGACGTCTCTCACCCACTTTGTCTATTTAAGGTTACAAAGGAAAGCACAGAAGACATACTTGAAATGGTTCTGTTTCTCCGCAAAGTTTGAGAGAAAGGGGGAGCAGCAGGCCTGTGGGTCATGTGTAGCACTGTCATCACATGCATGCAACATTTGTGGTTAGCATCCACTCTCGCACTGTCCCCACTCCTCCACTACTACTTTAATTACCCTGATCACTATCGGTGGCGTTGGTGCCCTATCAAATAGTAATTTCCATTGTTGAAACCCCGGGCAACTACTCATGCACCAGATGGTAGTGCAGGTTTCTAAATAATTGTCGTTTTGACTTCTCTTCTGATGTTGAGCCACAAATATTGCCTTCACAAAGGCTCAGATATTATGTAGGCTGGGGGTCATAGCCATCCATATGTATAGGTGCATGCATTTGAGAAGGCTATCTCGTTATTTTATGTTTGTCATGTTTTCTTTTAATTAGGTCGTTATGATGTTTGCAAGTTGTGAGGGGCCAATAACTATCATTGGATACTATATATATATATATATATATATATATATATATATATATATATGGAAGATCAATATATAGAATGTTATGTCATTTGGATTAAAAAATGCTCCCAGTGAATTTTTAAAATATTATGAATGAAATTTTTATCCCTTTTACTAATTTTTCTATTATATACACTGATGATGTTTTAATTTTCTCAAAATCCATTGAACAACATTGGAAACATCTTTAGACATTTATTCAAATTATAAAAAATAATGAATTAGTGGTCTCACCTACCTGATCATTAATTTATTCCAAAATTTCTTAGGAAGTTTGAATTATAGAGCTGACTCTTTGATTAGGAAGCATTTAATTTTAGAGATTGACATGTTTTTTATACCAGGAATAATGGCACATAGAAGAGTTCAATATATATATATATATATATATATATATATATATATATAGATATATGTTAGGGATAATCCTTTAAAATCCAATTTGACTTGTATGACATAATTTTTGGTTTATCAATAAAATTGTTTATTTTCTGAAATTTAATTATTAGAATATTGGGCATATCTTTTTAAACATGTGTATGACATTTATGCATATGTACTCCTTAAGTTATATTGAATATGGTTTAAGCATGGTAATGAAATTACACAAAGAAGATCTAATGCATAATACGTTGCGACTTGTAAACTATAATTCATAGTCGGTAATAGAATTGATCATTCCATTTGATAAGACTATAACATATTAATTATATATATATATATATATATATATATATATACAATGATCCATCTTCATCATAGAAGGAAAGAATACTTATGATTGATATGTTGGTGAGGTTACAATTATGTGTTGAACTACACCACTGGAATTGTTATTCTATAAACTATTGTTAATCGAATGACTTTAATTCATGATTGCTTATTGACTCTCAATCCTAAGAGCATTCCATTTTATTAAGACCTTCAACTTTTGCCTACAGGATTTGTATTTCCTTTTCACTTTTACGTCTCAAAAGAAATCTTAGATTTTTAAAATTTGCTCTTCTACAAGCATCTTCAAATTTTGTGAATATCATAAAAAAAATTTCCCAAAAATATACCTAGCTATAAGGTCCCATTTAATCCGAAGGATATGCTACCATCAAACTTAACTAGAACGAGAAAATTCATCATGTATCATAATTCACTTGGGCAAAACATAACCTTTTCAACTGAAATTAATTCCTACCAAGAGAATTTTCTGCCAAGACAAATGGAGGACTCTATATGCAGCTAGCAATAGTGCCAAACTTAAATTACCACAATTTGGTATACAACAAATTGCATTTTATCTGACAAGGAAAGCAAGTGAAAAAAGACTTATATCTGCAATAAATGGCCACAATTTGCTTAGTTGCTTGTTCAGCCATTTCACTTGAAAATACCGACCAAAGTATGCCATTAAGTAAACCAATACCACATAAATATATGCTTAACGTAAAGCCACAAAAAATAAATTCACAAAAGCTAGCCACACTTTCATGGAACATTGATCCCTAGCAAGGTTAGCTTCAAACCTCACAGCTATAAATTGTAATATCAGATGTGGAAGAGCTTAACTCAGCTGCTACGTACAGGTTTGGTAAAGCAAAAACAAAACAAAACACACAAAAAAAAATAAAAAAATAAAAAAATAAAAAAATTTCAATGATCAAATGAACCTCTGGGTCATGCTCAATTTTTTATAGTAGCTATATAGTAGGATTTAACTTGAGTTTTTAAAAACATAAAATTGTAGAACCGATCATGTTTCTGAAATTATAAAAATATACTTAAAACACATGCCAATAAAAATCATATGATCTCTTGTGCCCTTCCTGTTCATCCAAAAAAAAAAGCAAAAACAAAAATTTCATAATTTACAAAACTGAGGCATCTTCTGCGCATAACATTTGGGAAAATTTGTTTAAAACCTTATCAAATAATTAATCGAATCATACTGAATATTATTAAACCAAGTAAAAATGATCCATCCAAGAGGTCAAATCACATCTATGAAATTTCAGCGCAGCTAAAGCTGCTGCAAAAATCAGCAAGTAACAAGGGCAGAATGGTCCAAATAGTTAACTAATTGTCTCTTAGAACCAGGCCTTTTTGGGGCTAGGCTCAATATGAAGTCAACAAAAGAATTGCCCTCTTGTGCGTATTTTCTATGAAGTACACCCAAAAAGTTGTGGTCCAAATGAGAGTAGTAAAATGCACCTCAAGCCAAAAGTATCAAGGATTCTCATATTTTATCTTGAAAATGGGCAATTAATCTCCTCTAACAACCTTGGTCCACTTTATTTAATTTCTACTATGTTTATTCTCATTCTGCAGTCAACTGGAAACACCCTTACTTTCCTCCAACTTGCATATACTTTTTGTTTTTTATACCATATTTTCCTCAGCTGCTCATCCATGTCAAACCTGCCTTTATGCCTTTGAAACTTTTGCATTTCATAATATGTAATGAACATGTACAGTTAACTACTAATATATACATTACATTTTCCACATGAATTTGCAAACAATTAGATAAGAGAGCTGGAAAAGATGTAAGTGCAACACCAATGCTAGATGCAATATTGTTGATAGAGATCAATAGTATTAGAGCTTTGAAAATCCCCCAAAGTAAGCATGTAGATGTTTAACATGAGACAAGCTGTGCATGATCACTGCACAAACAAGGTACAACCTTTTCAGTCCCTCTCGCGGGCTTGTTGTGCAAATATCCACCTAAATAATAGGCGAATAAATGTACGTTTTATTTTTAAGTGCACAAGATCAAAACGATAGTATAGAGAGCAATTACGAGATCATTCTCACGAGGATTGGTAAATTGTGTTTAAAGAGAATTTCTTAAGATAGATATTTTGAATGAAGTAAAATATGATTGCAATGGAATAAAGTAAATAACATAATTAAAAACAATAAATAAAAGGGTAGGGCTCTGATATTCACCACTAATCATACTCTTTTTAGGAAAATATATGCACAATGCTACAAATCATATTGCGATGCTTAATGTTTGCCAACTTAAGGGTATTGTATCTATTCCTTAAACTATTGATTTCCCTAGGCAACGAGTTAGGCATGACATCTATTCAAATTCTTTTCTTTATAGAAGGATTTAGCATGTCATCTATTAAATTATTCTTCAAGGAAGCATAAAACTATGAAAATCGGCAAACACACTCAAGTTGGATTGAACATGGCATCTATTCTAGTTGTCTTCATGTTGTAAGGAAGTACTTATAGAGTTTAGGAACCCTAGATGATTTTGTGCAACCTACATGTCCAAAATCAAGTTAGAGTTGGATTATGATCTTTCCAAAAATACAGGTCTTCAGCTTTGCAGCAAACGAATCTAAAATTGATTTTGAGTTGGATCTTTCCAAGAATGAGTCTGCGGACTTCACCATTCTGCAACAAACAAATCCACAATTGATTCGGAGTTGGATCTTTCCAAAAATACAGGTCTACCGATTATGCAGCAAATAAATCCAAAATTGATTTGGAGTTGGATCTTTCCAAAAACGGGTCTGCCACGTTGACCACTCACAGCCTGACCTTTGTCTACTAAAATTGCCATAACTTTCTCTAAAAAAAAACTTTTTATGAGCCTTAAAATTTATAGAAAATAGACATATAGATCTTTCCAAGCATATATGGCTCATCTCTTGATTATTTCTGAATCAATACAATTTAATCTGCAAAGATGACTAATCTGTACATGCAATTTTGAGAATTTATTTAGGCTTTACTTCACCCTTTGCTAGTGACAACCTGACTTAGCAAAATACTCAATTTATCTTTAACGGTCCAAAAATAATGGGTTTTGTTGCATTTCTCTTGGGAAACCTGAAAGCATGTAAAACATTACAAAAGATCAAATTGTAACAAGGCTAAAGGATTAACATATGCAAATTAAGGGGCTTTAATGTGTAAAATTCAGCGCTTATCATACCCACAGACTTACATATTGTAAGCCCCTTAGCAATACAAAACTGAAAAATAACTACCTACTTCAATCTTTTGTGGGATATACAATTGCATTTAGCGCATGCAACAAGCTTTTTAAAACTCTAGGCATCCCTAAAGAACGAATGAAGTCTTGTGAGGGTTTAACAGAAATGCTACTCACAAACATTTATGTCACAAACATATTATCAAGTAGAATAAGGAATGACATCAACAATGTTTTTCATTCATTAACAAGCTTAAATTGACAAACTCCATTTTCAAGACGTCTAAAAAAATTCAAAGTCCAATCACTCACAGCTGGCTAACAGAGACTTTATAAGATCAACTAGTGTAAAGTGAATTATCACATAATCCTGGGGTTTCAACTTGATCCTAATATGCAGATATCATTATCTCAAAATTCAGTGGAATTTCTATCAAATAAATGACCAAGGCAATATCACAGCAGACATGATGACTTCTTTTATTTATTTATTTTTTATTTTTTGTTTTTGAAACACAGGCTGTGCAATGCTTAGCTCCCTTAAGCTTTCTAATTGACCCATGTATCAAGTATTAGGCCAGTGACTCCCAACCCAGATGACTTAGGGCATTAGGTGTAAAGTACCTTTAAAACTTACTAACTCGAACTCAAAAGGCTACAAAGCTAAACTAGCCATGTCATTAACCAATCCAAACCGTTCACCTTTTGATGTGAACACTCATTGCTTGGTGACAAGAGGCCCGATTACTCAACAAACAACTTAGAAAAGTCATTATTCATCATTGTTCATCATGCCATTATTCATTGCCAATAACTCATGCCAAAGTCATTCATCTAATAAAACATTTGACTGAACTCAAGATTTTGAAAATAGGCATCATTAGTTTTTCATTTCATACTCCTGCTCACATAAGGACATACAAATATTTTCCTACACCCGCAAACTTAAATCACAAATTTTCCCCAATGTGTAGTAAGAGATACCCCAGAAAATACCTATTCTTAAAAATCAAAGCTCAAAAGACCAAGCAACAATGTGCACAAGATGGCAAGAAACAAAAACAAAAATGAAACACAAAAAGTGATTTATTTATTTATTTTTTTTTATTATTTTTTTTTAATACGAAAATTCAACACAATTTAGCACATTCCACAACAACGGCGCCAAAAACTTGTTGTGTAAATATCCACCTAAATAATATGTGAATAAATGTACATTTTACTCGCAAGTGTACAAAATCAAAACGATAGTATAAAGAGCAAGTACGAGATCATTCCCACGAGGATTGGTAAATTGTGTTTAAAAAGAATTTCTTAAGATAGATATTTTAAAAGAAGTAAAATATGATTGCAATGGAATAAAGTAGACAACATAATTAAAAATAAATAAATAAAAGGATAAGGCTCTGATATTCACCACTAATCATACTCTTTTTAGGAAACGATATGCACAATACTACAAACCATATTGTGATGCTTAATGTTTGCTAACCTAAGGGCATGGTATCTATTTCTTAAGCTATTGATTTCCCTAAACAACGAGTTAGGCATGTCATCTATTCTAACTCTTTTCTTTTTAGAAGGATTTAGCATGACATCTACTAAGTTGTTCTTCAAGGAAGCATAAAACTATGAAAATCGGTAAACACACTCAAGTTGGAACATGGCATCTATTCTAGTTGTCTTCATGTTGTAAGGGAGTATTTATAGAGTTTAGGAACAAGCCTAGATGATTTCATGCAACCTACAAGTCCAAAATCAAGTTGGAGTTGGATTATGATCTTTACAAAAATACAGGTCTACCGACTTTGTAGCAAACGAATCCAAAATTGATTTTGAGTTGGATCTTTCAAAGAATAAGTCTGTCGACTTCACCACTCTGCAACAAATAAATCCACAATAGATTTGGAGTTGGATCTTTCCAAAAATACAGGTCTACCAATTATGCAGCAAATAAATCCAAAATTGATTTGGAATTGGATCTTTCCAAAAATGGGTATGCCACGTTAACCACGCACAACCTGACCTTTGTCTACTAAAACTGCCATAACTTTCCCTAAAAAAAATACTTTCTATGAGCCTTAAAATATATAGAAAATAGACATATGGATCTTTCCAACCATATATGGCTCATCTCTGGTTATTTTTGAATCAATACAATTTAATCCGCAAAGATGACTGATCTGTATAGGCAATTCTGAGAATTTAGTGAGGCTCTAAATTCACCATTTGCTATTGACAACATGACTTATCAAAATACTCAATTTATCTTTAACGGTCCAAAAATGAAGGGCTTTGTTGCACTTATCTTGAGAAACCTGAAAGCATGTAAAACACTACAAAATATCAAATTGTAACAAGGCTAAAGGATTAACGTATGGAAATTAAGGGACTTGAATGTATAAAATTCAGCGCTTATCAGGGCTTCTCGCCTCAAGTCCTTAATCCAGTTGCCTTTAAAGTAAAACTTTAGCCGCAAGGCTCAGGTGAGAAGCCCTTGAGGGAGAGTGATCAGCAACAAAAATGCCTTGATTTCATACACGTACACCAATACTTCACTCGCAAGCAAGGCACAACCTTTTCATACTCCCCTCTCAGGCTTCTCGCCTTAAGTTCTTAACCCAATTACCTTTCAAAGCAAAACTTTTGCTGCAGGGCTCAGGGGAGAAGCCCTTGAGGGAGAGTGAACAGCCAATGCCTTGAAATATTCGTCCTGTTTCTTACTTATCCTTCTTTGTTGAAGAGTTATGGTGTATTGAAGTCCTATTTAGAGGGCACAGAGATAGCACTAATTGTGTGACAAAAATGTTGAAAAAATAGTTGAGCCGATTTGGTGGGGTCTCCATATCTTGCATTTGAAAATTAGTGGTAAAACCAAATCCTTTTGCTACCTAGGAGCTATTTTTCCCTAGTCATAATTATATTGTTGATTATCATAAGGGCCAAACTAAGTGCAGCTCAATGAAAATTGAGGCTCAAGACAAGAAAAAAAAAAATTAAAATGAGTTGTTTTTTTTAAAAAAAAAAAAAAAAAATTAATATAACAAAATTTTATATTAAATATTAAAAAATTAATTTAAAATCATTCATCTAGCTTTTTGAAATATAAAATTACTAATCAAATTTTCATGTTAAGGTTTTGTTAATATTATTCTCAATAGATAATATAGCTAATCCATTTTATCTTTCTTGTAAGATAGTCGGCTGTTACTAGGATTTAATTAGTTGTGTACTAAATTCAACGACACAGTGATGATAAGTGATCGGAACTCATAACGACGACTAGCTAAAATCAATGACGTCTGATACTAAGTTTAAAATATTAGATATCAAAGAAATAAAGAATAGTAAAACTAAGAAGTGACAAGATTAATAGTGATGAAAGAAAATAAAAGGAAAAACAAATTGAAAAAGAAAGTAGGTTATGATTTAGTTTGAAATCTTTCAAGATTTTAAATAACAATTTTTTTTTTTCCTCTAAACTCTTCTAGCATGTCAAACAACCTCCTATTATTTTATTTTTCTTAAGGTCTTTCAGCTTGTTTTACTTTTTTAAGTGGAGGCATAATTTGCCTATTTGGCATAGCATTGAGCCGCCTTGATCACACCATGAGGCACATGTTGAATCTCAATTGGAGGAGAATAATAAGGATGAAAATGTGGGGGAACCTTGTTCATATTCCAAACACAATTTTTAACACGTCTAAAGCCAAATGGACCACCGTGGATTACCTGGCCTATCAGGGAAGATGTTGGCCCTTAAGAACCTCGACAAGGCCATAATATTTTTGTAAGCAAAGAATAAAGCAGCTAAGGGTGCTAGGCATCTTATCTACCTTATCTTTTATCAGATGAAGTTCAACATAAACATGATTGATTCCTTGTTGACATTCCATGATTCCCTTTACTTTTTATCCTTTACTTTTAATCTCTACATCCAATGGCATATCCTAGTACTGGATAATATAAGCTTAAACAGTCACTTCTGCTCCTTCTAATTTCTTCTGTCAATGATAGTTTATTCCTTCTTTTTTCTTTTTCTTTTCTTTCCTAAGCAATGGACCATGCTACTTTCAGCAATACAATAAGCTCCAACTTTTTCTGACTTGTATGGAAAAAAAATTGTGAAGTCCATTACAATAGGACTATTATGACTTTAATTGTAGAAATATTTAGTGAAATATAAAGTAAAGGAGAAATAGTGGAAGTTAAAGAGGGTGACAAAGGACAATAAATTTTGGAGTGGTTCAGCCTTAAAAGTCTACATCTACTACTGTACGGGAAGTGATCTTAGAGCTACATCTTTTTGTATTCAGTTGTATGAAATTGTTTCATAATGTATGGTATTTATAAACAAGCTAAGGTATGAAAAATAAGTTAAGGTGGGCTAGATAAGATAGGGAATTTATGATAGGCTTTCAAGAAAACTAAATTAAGGCTTAAGATGGAAAATAGCATAACATAGAAAAATATTCTAACATTCTCCCTCAAACTAAAGGTTGAAAAAGAGAAGGAATTATATGTATATATATATATATATATATATATATATATATATATATATATATATGTGTGTGTGTGTGTGTGTGTGTGTGTGTGTGTGTGTGTGTGTGTGTGTGTGTGTGTGTGTGTGTGTGTGTGTGTGTGTGTACACAATATATATATATATATATATATATATATATGCTCCTCCCCAAGCTTGGGGGCCTTGGGACCCCCAAGCCCCAAAGTTTTCTAAAAAATAATAATAATAAAAAAAATCTTTAAAAAAAAATTTAAAATTTTACCCTTAATTTTTTTTAGTTTTGCCCCTCCAATTTTTATTTATTTATTTTTTTTCTTTCTTTCAATTTTGCCCATCCAAATCCCAAATGCTGGTTCCACCCCTGTATATGCGCTCGCGCGCACACACACACACACACACACACACACACATATATATGTATATGCTAAACGAGATCTAAGTGTGGGAAGCATCAAAAGCTAAGGTTATGAATTGCCATTTAAAGAAAGTAAAATGAAATAAACTACGTTAACTACTGTTTTAAAAAATAAATAAAACACGACCCAAATAAAATAGTGTCTGGCAAGATAAACAACCAAATAATACAGGAAAATAAAATTGTCGGCTACGGCTCTTCTTTATGATCCTGAAATGTGCTGGGGTCGACGGATTAGTCACCCATATCTAGTGGTGGGTTTTCCCCCTCTAGAACAACAACGCTATGGATTTCCGTAGGGGTGAAAATACGGATGCGGATGCGGTTATTAGCAATATCCGCATCCATATAATGCGATTATCACCTTCGATTATCCACATCCGCCTAGTTATTGCGGTTATTGAATGTGATTATTATTCGCTATCCGCATATGAGGTAATGGTATCTTTAGATTACTATCCAAATCTATATGCAGAATTAAATAAGGCGGTTATTACTCTATGCAATCTTAAAATAAATTAAGATTTTACGTATTATACAAATCACGATTATCAGCCATAGATGGTCATTGTCTCATAGAATAATTGAGGAAAAGAAAAGAAAAAGTAAATGTAGTGAAGTAGAACTTTGAGATAATAGTGAAAAAACCTAACATAATCTAAAGGTCCTAAACTTACCAAATTTAAAACGATATCCTTTTAGTGAATTGAATTAAATATTATATATATAATGAGAATGCGGATCCAGTTATTAACCGCATCCACACTTCCTAAAACTGCTATATGCATCTGCATATGCGAATAGTGATTTTTGCGAATAGCGGATAGGGGATGCGGGCAGTTATTATCCGCTCACATTTTCACCCCTAATCTCCAAGATCCTTGATGAGGAGTTCCTATCGGCACTCTAATCTGTGGTCCACCTGTCCTACTCCTCTACGAAGGTTTTGGAGAGTCTACTCACCTCCTGACACAGGGTTGTCAGCTCCTGTCCTTGCAAACAATGTCGACTCCCTAGGGGTGGCATGTTCTGAGGTGGCACCATTCGATAGTTGTGCTCTGGCTGCCGGCTGCTCGACTAGTGAAGGCACCTTGGTGGGTGTTGATGGCTTCTTTATCTGTGGGGTGTTGGTGCTAAAGAATCGGCTGGTGTAGGATCCTCCAGGAGATATGGTGGTCTCTCTCTCCTCGAGACTTCATTCGTCCACTAGGAAGGCCTAGGGGTTTAAAAAGCTTGTTACATACGCTAAATGCAATTGTGTTTAAAAAGCGGACAATATTGTGTCGTTGGGGGTGGGTCGTTACAAATAGTATCAGAGTCGTTGCCCAGCTTGAGATGGGGGAGTGTGCACAAGCCCATGAGGGTCGCCAGCAGGGACGATGGGTCCCAAGAAAGGGTGATTGTGACGTCCTACATCGTTTGGGATTGGTGATGTGATTATATATATAAACACGCCATTCTTGAAACAACGCGTTTTAAAGCCGTGATGGACATGAACCTATCAGAACTCCGTAGTTAAGCATGCTTCTCCGAGAGTAGTACCAGGATGGGTGACCTCTTGGGAAGTCTAATTCGGGGGAGCTAAAAGCGGACTATATTGTGTAGTTGGGGGTAGGTCGTTATAAGTGTAGTTGTTGCATTTTGCTTCATTTTATTTTTGGTTTAGTATTACTAAGAGATTAGCAATATGTAAGTTTGGGGGTGTGATAAGCGTTGAATGTTGCACATTCAAGCCTCTTAGCTCGCATATGTTAGCCACTTAATTTCTTTGTAGTATAATGTTTTGTGTTTTAAGCATTCTTAGATGTCTAAGGAAAAATACATGCAATGCCATCACTTTTAAGCTTCAAAAGCAAATCTAGCATTCTGTAAGGCAAAAAGGCTCGAGCGCATATGAAAATGGCTCGAGCGCATTCATGGCGGCAGAACAGACAATAAGGAAAAAACCAAAAAAGGAGTTAGTTTTCCAACTTTTACTTGGATTAGATGTTCTAAAAGGCACAAATCTGTGTAGGATTTCACTTGTACTCTATAAATACACCTCATACTCGTCTAAATCAAGGGACGACATTTCATAGTAGAATTCAATAGCAAATTAGTGCTTAGGTTTTAGAGAAGAGTGCAAAAAACTTCCATCAACTTATTGGGATGGATTTCTCTCCAATAAAGACGATTTCTAGTAACTCCATGATCGGCTAACTTATCCATAGGGTATTGATTGATGTAACTCTTTCCAAGTAATGATGGTGAAATCATGTTTTTCTTTGGGAATTTTATGCATGTAAATGATGGTTATTTAACCTTGAGATTATGTTTTCATGTTTATATTCAATTTTGATAAACCTCTAATCTTGCCTTAGAAAGTTGTTCATCTTTATTGAACTCAGGATTCGTATTTTCTGTGATTATACGGATGGTGATTTTACAACGGTTTTAATGGACACAAATCAATAGGGTTTGATAGGCCATGCCTACGAAGGATGAATTGTTTTGCATCCTAGTTTTGTTTAATTTAGGTGAATAATTTATGCCTTGCCGAAAGATGAGTTATACTTATTCATTGATTGCGTTTATGCTAATTAATCAATTTTATAGTTCATACCTAACAAAGACGAATTGTACCGTATCTTAGTAGTTAGGTGGACGATTCATGCCTATCGAAGATGGGTTATTCTTATTTCTTATTAAAAGTGTTTTCTTGACGATATTGCTGGGTGCTTGACAAACATACACAAGTTATATAATTCATGTAAGTAAAATTCTCATGATAACTATGGTTTACCATCATTATGAGGTTAGTGGTGAAGTCAATCCCCTATATCTTCTCCATCCTATCTTACTTTTACTTTTACGTTTTTATTTAGTTTGAATTGCAATAGAAAATCAAAATCAAACATATTTTTTGAATTAGATTAGAGTTAATCTTGATAACTTAACGGCCAAAACCTATAGTCCTTGAAGTGAGACACCCTCACATAGACCTATCTAACAAAGATTTGTACTATTGCGAGTGCTAATTTTATTAAATATATATATAGACACACACATACACTCAATCCACAATCAATACTTAAATCTATACAACTGAGTTTTATTAATAAATTCATATATATATATATATATATATATATATATATATATATATATGAATGATTACAACTTAGGAACAAAAACATTAGCTGAGTCGAGCGATCGAGTAGAGCCGAGCTTTATACAAGCTAGGCTTGTAAGCGTTAACTTTTTCGAGTTGAGCTTAATTGTGTATGCCTCACTTAATAATCAAGTGGGTTTCTACAGTAATATGCGGTTTTTTTTGCAGTTATGAATCGAGATCAAGTTGAGTTTATACGAACAGGTATCGAGTGGGTTGTCGAATAGACTTATATATTTACAGCCTTACACTTAGAGGCATTGAAAAGACGCGTAGGGGAAGGTTGTCAGCATGTGCAATAGCGTGATGCGCATGAAAAAAAGCTAGAAACTTTTGTACGCGTGTGAGAGTGTGTACAACTTCTGCGTTGAACTAGATGGCAAAGACCCACCAATCTTGGGATAAAACCTGTTTTGGTGGTTGTATTGTCGAAAAGGGACTTAGTACCAGCGTGTGTAGTACTGGCAATTATGTGTCGGGGCGAGTCAAGTCGCGTTTGATGACCGTCGTTGGTTTCGGGGCTTCCACAGAATTATACATATGTACCTTGATACACGATTCTGGTTTTATATTTCCAAAATCAGCTTTGAGAAAGGTTGAGAAAACACTGATAGCAACTACAAAGGCACATGGTAGCGTGTAGGCACATGGAGTTTGTGTCAGAATTTGCTAATGGCGCAGAGAGGCGCGCGCATGCTACATCAGATGAACTCTCAAATTCCGTCAAGTACTGCAAAACTAATCTCGATGAAGCGTTTTGTGTGCTGCTTTCATATCGAAGAACACATAGACTATGCTTAATTGAGAAATTGCATGGGCGGAGAAAATAGGCTTATGAGAGGCACTAAGAACAGTGACTCTTATAAGAGAAATAGTGGAAACAAAAAAGAGGGAGAAAAGAGACAAAATAAATTTGGGGTAATTCAGCTTTATAGGGCTACATCCACCATTGTGAAGTGCCTTTAGGACTATATCTTTATTGTATTCAACGTATGAAACTATTTTAGAATGTATGGTACTTATAGAGAAGCTAAGGTGTGTAAAATATTTGTAAGGTAGGCTAAATAAGGTAGATAATTTATGATAGGCCTACAAAGAAACTAAATCGAGGTTTAAAATAGAAAATAACCTCACATATAAAAAACTATAAAATGGAAAATATTCTAACACGAATGAGCTCACTTTTTTCACTCTACATTCATCCACTTAGTCTGAACTATATTGATTCACGTTGGGTTTGAATTAGGGGTGTACAAGCGGTTACAGTTAGTGGTTATTATCTCTACCTGCAATTGCAACCGCTTTAGACGGTTATCAAATTTTAGTAACCGCAAAATCACCGCATTAGGCGATTTGCAGTTTTGAAATAACCATCGGTTAGCAGTTATTGAAACCCAAAACCGCACCTCATAACTACTTTTTAGTTATGAGAATTTTAGGCATATTTTGGTGTTTTGAGCCTACATTGTGCCTCTTTTTAGATCATGTTTTAAATGGTATTTAACACCAAAATGACATTGTTTTGGTATATTATTATTTTTTGTATATATTTAATATATACATATATAAGGGTAGGTGTTTAGCAGTTATTAACCGTCTCCGCCTACCTGTAAAGTCGCTAATCGCATCGTCATAGGTGGTTTGCGGTTTTTTCTAATCGCCTACAAAAGCAGTTATGCGGTTAGCGGTTAGCTATTATTAGACGGTTAATAACTGTCCGCTTTTACATCCCTAGTTAGAATACTGGACCCATTTTGTCTTGAAATATCAAAAATAAGGATCTTTTAAATTTTCTCCCCCCAACTTCAAACTTCTTAAAATCTTAATCATTGGTTTTAGTTAAATAATTCAACTTTATTATGGATCCTAATAAAGTTTTCTTCCAACTCAATTTATTAAGATGATATGTGTTCAAATTGTATGTAATTCTAATATGTATTTTAAATTGTCACGTGAGTTTTGGACACGTGTTATCTTAATAAACTGGGTCAGAGGAATTGGACAAAAATTTTGTCCTTTTATTATCTCCAATTTATCTTAATTTTTCAAAATAAATTATATTTGTATGTAGAAATAACAAAATCTAAATTTCATAATTAGGAAACTAATGAAAAATTTAAGAATCCATACAAGTGTGCTGGGTTTATCTTTGGGCCAAAGCTTGGGCTTAGAAAACCCGACCCAAATTTAACCAACGCAGGTGTCAGCATTGTGGCGGTCAGAGGCGCAAAGTGCAACATGATCTTTCTTCACTCTTTCCAAGTCCCAAAATTTGGCGCGAAAATTGGGTACTGGGATTATTAGGGTTTTTCAATTTGGGTTGTAAAATACTTTTGCAGTTTTGTTCTGAGTAGAAGAAATGGCTTCGCACGGTGGGAAAGACTCGTCATCACCTTCACGATCCTCACCAGAAAAGTTATCCCCTGTAGTGGTCCTCGCTCATGGGGCCGGTGCTCCTTCCTCTTCCGATTGGATGATCAGGTCAATCTTCAATTCTCTAATTGTTCCTTTAATAGTCCAATTTCATGCAAAATTAAACAAACCCCAGTCGTTGATGCTATGGTTTGTTGGACATTGTGAGATTGCTTCTTTAGTTTGTATTTCAGAAAGCACTCCTTGCTGGCGTTATGTTTGCAACAAAGAAGAAGAAAGAAAAAAAATCACAGAATCTGCAAGTAGTGGTTCATAGTTTTCTTTAGGGGAGGAGGGGCTATGAATGACTTGTGTGCTAAATCACACAGTGGGAGCTATATTATGGAGACAATGTTGGTCTCATATCATGTTAAATTATCAATTATTTTAAAAATTTAAGCTGATGGAAAAATGGTGAATTTAGTTATTTAATTAATTTTGTAACAGTGTGAGTGCATGGTTAAATCGAATACCGGATAGTAGTTGCACGAACGGCTCACTGTCGTTTTGTTTGGAACAAAGAAGAACAAACACATAACTTGAAGTAATATTTCATAGTTGTGTTCAAAACAATGGGAAACATTGTGTGGTATGAATGACTTCAAATTTCTTGGGGTATAAATGTGTGAGTGTGAGTCACAAGAGAGAGTGGTCGATAAAACGTAGCTCGGGCCAAACCCTTGGCTTAAGGTGCTCTTGCAACATGTCATACCAAGGTCTTGTTTTTAGATCTTCCCATGTGTTTATTGTTTAACTCTTTACTTTCTTTTATATTTGGAGCAAAAGAAAGGAGGAAGGAAGAAGAAAGGAAAAATGACTAAAAACATTATCTTAAGAAAATGGTTTGAATGTGATATGAATGACTTAGATATTGGGAAAATAAAGCTGCTTCATTTTTATGCAGATGGAAAAATATGTTGGGCAAGGCGCTGAATGCTGTTGAAGTAGTTACCTTTGACTACCCTTGTAAGTTTCTTAGTCAATTAATAATTACTGTGTCACTTTTGCTTTATGTTTTTCTAATCTCCATTTTCCCGAAGCTGTTTGAGATATCAAAAACATTTTTTATTTATTTATTTATTTTTTTAAAAAAGTTTGAGTCTTTATTGTGTTTAACATGTTTAGAGTACTTTTAGTTTACTAGCTGATTTCCGGAATGCATGAACAGTGGTCTGAAATTATCCTTCTAATATAACGGCTTGACTATTGGCAGACATTTCTGGTGGAAGAAGGAAGGCTCCTCCCAAGGCAGAGAAATTGGTTGAGTTTCATGCAGATATTGTTAAAAAGACTGTTGCTAAGTACCCTGGGCATCCACTGATTTTGGCAGGGAAATCCATGGGTTCAAGGTGGTGGCAGGGTTACTTAAATTGCATATGATCAAATGCTTATCTGCAGATAAAGAGGCTCACTGCTTCTAAATGTTTTGTAGAGGGCCATAACAATATTGTCATCCCAACCTATGCAAGTCAATTGAGTTGGTATATCTATGTGGATGCATTTTGATATGTATGCTTTCAGAATTACCTCTGCGGGTCAATCAAATCAGAAAATCTATTGTGGATCAATCAAATTGTACGCATCATAGCCTAAACTATCAGAACTGATCCTTGTAACCTATTGTAGATATGTCTTATATGGGGCATGACTTGATATATCTACTTTAGAAATATTTACAACTTAAAATGCAAGCTTCATATCTGTAGTATGAGTTTGAGTTCTTTAGGATGGCCAAAGGAAAAGTGAAGAAGTTACCAATTCAAAGTAGGGAAATGGATCAATTTGCAGTTCTCTTTGTGGATAGTGTCTTGTTTGTTTTTTAGGATTCAATTGCGTACAAATAATGCCCATGATATTGTATATTATGTTAAATTGTGCTTCAAGTCAATGCAATTTTGATATTGATGGAGCATGTAGAATTGTGAAGTCAAATAGTGGATGGATACCATACTTATGGCATATCACACTTTTGCTTACTGTTTATGCATTTTATATTTTTTCTGTTTGTAGAGTCAGCTGCATGGTAGCTTGTGATGAAGACATCTGTGCTTCAGCAATAGTTTGCTTGGGATACCCACTAAAGGTTGTCATTCTCTAACGAGTTAACTTTGCACATATCTCTTATGTGTTATCTACAGGCATTTTTTTTTCCTGAGCATTCACATGAATTATTAAAATATACTGATGGTCTAGTAAATCAAATAATGTAGATGGGAGGTGAAAATTAACTGAAAGGAAGTTAAAATCGGTATTTGCCAGACCATATTGGTTCTCACATAGACTGGCCATTCCTATGAACTGCATTCTGCAAAGAAGAACCCTATTTCAATTATCACTGGTTTTAACTTATTGTCCAAATATCTGGATTTGTCTGAACATCTCTTCGATAGACTTATGAATATATGATCAATTGATTCTTGTTCTCTTGGAATTTTATTGTGTTTTATACCTTATATCTTGACAGTCCACTGTGCTTCTCTTGGAAATTTCCAATTTGGTGAGGAATCATGGGTTAGCACTCAGCTAAGATAATTGAAATTCTGCTGTGACATTCCACTTTCTTGATATAGGGTTCTCCTTTGCACTTACTGGACTATGCAACTCTGAGGAAGATCTCTGAGTTTTAATAAATTTTCATTACATGGTTAATAGACTTGTCCAAGCCTTGGGACCCTGTCATTTCATGATATACTGCTATTTTCATTTTAATTATGGTTTTAAGGCTTTGCCCCTTTGAGCTGCTATACATAGGCATGCCTCCTTATAGGTAGGATCAGGTGTCTTTGGTTAAAAATGACCCACTTTTTCCCATGGAGGTTGTTACTTTAATCTATGGCACCGACAATAAGGGGGAATATGTCAATACTAATTAGAACATTTCAATTTGACATAGTTGCCTTATAACACAGGGGATGAATGGAGCAGTACGAGATGAAACGTTGTTGAGAGTTACAGTTCCTATAATGTTTGTACAGGTAATGTCTTGTACGAGCACTATAGTTTTTTTTTTTTTTTTTAATGGAGTTTCTCTAGTTGCTAATTTTCCAATTATGTTTATGCTTTTGATCATAAATTCCAAACCCTCAAATTGCATTATATTGATTTGCTTTCTAGCTTTGTAGTGATTTGATTACTCTTATATATGGCTGTGTGTGGACTAGTATGCCAGAGATTGTCATTTTTTACTTGTTATGGTTTTATATATTTTTGTTGCATTAAGTTCTTTTTAGTATATCCACATATGCTTCTTTGTTTGTTATCCTCTCTTATGTGTATGTGGCTTGTAATGCTGTGATCATGTTTCATGAAGGGTAGCAAAGACACTATGTGTCCACTGGAAAAGCTGGAAGCCATTCGCAAGAAGATGAAATCTCTTATTGGTTTGCATGTGATTGATGGTGGTGACCACTCCTTCAAGATTGGAAAGAAGCACCTTCAAACCAAGGGGTCATCCCAAGATGAAGCTGAAGATCTTGCCATTCAGGCCATTGCAGTATTTGTGTCTAGGTGTATAGGAGCAAGGTAATACTTCAGTTCCAAAAGAGCTTTTGAATGCTATATTAAGGGTTGTATACTAGTATCATTTTGTCTATACTATGCTTTTTCAGTTTTTTCTTTTTTCTTTTTCATCTATAAATCAAAGGCTTCATGCCGTATCTAATGCTGTCTGTTTATATTTACTATAAGTATTGCTCTGTTATAATTTGTTATTTCATCTAAGGGTAGGGTTTATTAGCACCTAAGATATTAAAATGCATGCAAAATGATGTCGCACCTGTTTTTTTTTGTTTTTCACTGAGCACAGTATTGAATTTACCTGCCCATTCCTGGCCAAAAAAATTGCATGTGTCAGCATCTAGTATTTGGATGTTCTTTGGAGGTATTATACAGTACTTGACGCAGCACCGACGGAGGCAACTGAAAATAAACGAAGGCCAACATAAACTAAAGATAGAGCTCATGTTGAAGAGAGCCTCACTTGCCAACAATGGGTTGTTGGTAGAGTCTCACTACCGAAGGGAAAAAGAGTCGCACCTCAAACAGAGAAATCCCATCTCAAGCACAAGCATTTCACTTAAGCACATAATTTCAAACTAATAACTCTTTATTCAATCTATTCATTCATTGATCTCTAATAACATCGTTACATTACCTTATATAGCCCACCAACTTATTAGATAAAACATACTTGACGTAAACCACTAAAACATAGTAGTTGTGAACAAGACAAAGACTAACAAATAAACATAAGATAGAACACACTACAGGTAGACTACTAAAACATAGTAACTGTGAACAAAACAAAGACCAACGAATAGAGATAAAATTGAGAGCTCTTGTTGACACAAAACTTCTTGCTGATGATTGAGCTGAAACACTATTGGTGATATAGGACATGACTGCATCATTACTTGTACCAAAATTTTCCCTTTCACTTGTAAGTTCGTCCAACTAGATTGTCACAGATCATCTGATAGTAATTAGTTTTGATCTGTGACAATCTTTAGTTTTGGCCTTTCAGTTCATGTGCAAACCCTCATAGCCGCAGCAACCTTTTTTTCTGCAACTCCTAAAGTTACCCCTAGTTATGGTTGTATGTTTGCAATGGAGGTTGTTCAATATCAAATTCAACCATCAGAATAAGTAGTTCTGGAATTATAGATAACATTATCCACAGTATGTTAAAGTAGTGAAAGGGGATTGCACATTATTTTGTCAGCAAACAGACTTATTATTAAACAACGTAATACTACGGATATTCTTACAAGGGACGCAGAATATCAAAGAAGCTGTGTTGCAAGGGCTCTTATTCTTACTCTTATTTATTATCTATATTTGCTAGGCACCTTCATCGGATAACTGCTCCGTATAGTTCTGCTTCTGCACAATTAAAAAGAAAAGTTAGGATAACAGTAGTATATTCTTGGACACCTTTTCTATCTCAGTTGCTTGTGGCTTTTCATTTTCATTTTTTGATTGGTTTCTCTAAACTTTTACAGTTTTTAATGTGTCGCTTTGGTACTGTATTGTGGAAGTGAATTTGTTCTAGAATTACAAAAAATATTATTGTGAAGGTGCACGTTAATACGTGCAAAACCTTCATGTAGAGAAGTTTTAAGCGGTTGATGCTAGCACATTGATATTTATAGCACTTGCCTTGATGCAGTCTTCAGTCACTGTCACTTCCACTGTCGCTCTTGCTGCAGCTCCTCTTACAATCCTTGGACTTCTTCCTGTAGTGACTCTTCTCCTTCTTGCCCTCATACTTTTCTTTCATTTTCTTCTCAGTCTTCCCATGGCAAGCAGTGCCATTAGACGCATAGTAGCCGGTGTGGCCATTGGCTTGGCCATGGGTCATTTCATAGTGGTCATAGGCTTGGCCATGGGTCATTTCCTGGTGGTCATAGTAGCCATCGGTCTGGCTATAGCAATGAGTCTGGGTTTTGGCCATGGTGTGTTCCGGGTAGTGAGTCGGGGGGTGGCTGTAGTGTTCAGTATGGGTTTTGCTTACAGTTTGGTCTGGATAATAGGTATCGCTTTGGCCATAGCATTGGTTATGGCCGCTGGCCATTGCATAGCCTGAAGGGTGTCTCTGGTGATTTCCTTGCATTGCCCAGCTAGCTAACTCGGTCACCTTGTGGCCAGAGAATTGCCGTTGGTTTTTGGCTGGCAGGTTTCGTATGAGGGCTTGTAGCACTGCATTGAGGCCATGGCAAGGGGATCACTCTAGCTCTGGGTTTTCTCGTAGTTGCTTGGTGCTGGAAGGCAGGGCAAGCAAGAGCTCTTATATAGGCTTGGAGAAAGTAGGATTCCTTCAATCTTCTAAATTAACCAACTTTTAGTATCTGCTTTTGCAGAGTGGTCCAAAAGATTCCATAAAAGAAAATGAACTCCCTTTTTTTTTTTTTTTTTTTTTTGGCGTGGGGGTCAGAAATTGCACTATTTCTATTCAAATGAATTTATTCTCGGGGCACTGAAAACGCAATGCCCACCTTGTCAAAACTATTGGGTCTCTTTCTGTGAATCCAATCCCTCTATTCACATTACCAATGAAGAAAAACAAGAAATTAAAAAAATAGAAAGAGAACGCCAAATAATCGAGAAAATTGTACGTATGGCTACAAAATTTGAAACAATACAACTTTTTATTGGGCAGTGGATATCGGAATTTCTGTTTTATATGCACAGGGAATATAAAGGACAGTTTAAATCCATTATTTGGAATTTGTTTATTTATTTTTTTAAAAAAAAGAGCAATCCCATATGAAGAAACAAATTTTATACACACTGTACACACTAATTGCACCGGATGGATATGTTTTGATTAAAGAGCATCTGTAACAGTTTTCTTTAACCATTTAGAAATCAAATTTATACGAGAGGACATATATGAAATCTCTGAATAAGGATCCTTTTAAATTATTTGTCTGAATTTAAGCGAATTCTAGCAGGTGATTGTGAGACCCATTTGATTGGATATGTGGTTGTGCAGCTCAACTTATATTTGGTCAGGTGAGTCTCATAAGTGGTCTTACACAATTATCTTTTTGAATTCTCTCAAATTCGAACAAATAATTTGAGAAGATTCTAATTTAGAATCTCCATAAAGAAGGGTGGCCTTGTGCCTAAGCCTGCCCATATATAAGGCCAATAATATGTGGCCCTATCTGCGGAATGGCGGTGCTTAGGCCATCATTTCAGTGTCATATTGTTGGCCTGTACAAGCCCAGCCCGGCCACAGCCCATGAATAGCCTTAAATTAGATGATAAAATTTCACTTTGCCGAAATTAAGGGATTATTCCATGTTCTTGACATGAGTGTTGCCTTTGCCACTTCTGAACTCTGTATTTCTTAAGAAAGCTCAGTGATTTTTAATCAATTTCATTACATGATTCATTATAGATAGGCCTTGGGTTGATAGTTTAGTTGTTTTCTAGCATTTTTAATGAGCTCTTCAAACTTTAGTTAAATTAATTTGAAGAGAAAAATCTACTTTTTGCTATTTTAGGTAGCCGCATTTTAAAAATACTAAGCATCCAACTCCCGAAATCTTTATTTCCTTCATTTAAATATTCTTTTTTATTATTTCTTTAAATACTACCATGAACCCATGTAGTGCCCCAGATTATTATCAAGGGTTAATTAGGTCATAATTAGGAATTTGAGATTTGTTGACTTTTTGAGTTGATCGAAAAAGGAAAGTTTGCGGTTCCCACTAGGAACGTTCGTAGTTCCCACCACGAATGATAGTTGACGTGCTGTACTGTGTGTGAGAAAGTACATCCCATGTCTTTAGCGTGTATGTCAGATCGTACCCTGAACGATCGCGATCGTACACCGAACGATCATCTTATCCTAGATTTTACACGAATGTTTGTGATTCGCTTGACAAATGTTTGCCAAAAGCCAGATCAGTTGATTCTTATCTACTACCATTTTTTCTCCTATAAATACCCCTATCGTCGCCACTTTCACCTCATTTTCGCCCATTTCGTTAGTAAATCCTTGAGGGAGAGTGAGAGAGTGTTTTGGAGAGAGATAATAAGCTCTCTTTTAATCTTTCATCTTCAATAGAGGTAACATACATAACCTAACTCGTTTCTTAAATGGTTCTTACGTTGTTTAGTTAGTTTTTGTGACATAGCTTATTGTTTTGTTAATATCTCTAATTAGTTTTATATCCTTGCTTAGTTTTGACTTTAATATTAGTTTATCACTAAATTAGTAGTTTAAGTGAGGTTTAACGTGCCAAATTCTGCATCGAGGCATTATTGTGGTTTGTGACTCTATTAGAGATCATATAAAGACTATAAGACTTGTTTAGAATCAGTTTTATGGTTTTTAGGTTCGAATTTGGGATTCTGCTCAAGCACCGAATGTTCGACCTTCACTGGACGAACAAACGATGTCCGAGTCGAACAATCGACCCTTCTGGCTGAACGATTAGCAAATGGGCAGAAAGCCTATGTTGAGCAGTTTAGGACTTAAAACCTGTTTTAGCTCGAATTTAGGGTTGATGTTTAGTTTTTCTTAGATTTTGAGGTTGTGAAGGCTCAATGAGACTTTTTAGAGGAGCCATGTGATATAAGTGAGTAAAATTCACATGGATACTTGTTATTATTATTTTTCCACATATCACAAATATTTTGTATATCAAAACATATATGTTTACAACTCACATGAAATGTCATTTTTAATACTGTGAACTCTATTTTGTGAAAATGTGTGATTAATGAAATAATGAAATGATGACATTATGAAAACATGCATGTAAAATACAGTGAAGACTAAATTGCATTGTATGACATGGTACACTGTCTCGTGCGGAAAAATGGCCATGGGCTTACTATTATATGAGTTATTCTTTATGGTCAAATGTTTATAATGTGTTATGATGGGTCTTGGATCTAATGGTTGTTTTGTAACCGACGCATCATGCTTGAATGTGGGTTACAGTTATGACTTTGCTAGTAGTGTGGCCACACAAGATCGGACTCGGTCCGGCTGCTAGCATACAATAGTATGGGTAGATATCCGGAGCACTGGTGTTGTATCACAAGTGTCTCAAGACAGCACTAACCCTGCTGGGAAGGGGTTAATATCCTGGGTAGACTATTCGGAATTGAATAACATGACTCTTGTTATTAGCATATATATTATATCTATATCGCATACACCATCATTTTGTAGAACGAAATAATACTCTAATGCATGTGATTACAATTTAAACTGAGTTCACCATATGATAACATGTGTATCATGCATATTATTACTCACTAAATCGTAGACTTACGCTTGTATGTTTCCACCTATGAAACGTGTATTGTTTTATAGATAGTGTTTGTAATGACGAGTTCAGAGCAGTATATATATAGTCGTGCTGGAGAGAGCGCTCAAGATCATTTTTGAGAAGTTAGATCCCATTTGGTTGGCGCGGATGTGGAGAAAACCTAGTGAATCCCGTTGGAATATGATAGGTATCATCTTTATGCTTTATCTTCTTAAATGTAGGATTTGACTCTTGTTGTTGGTGACTTTTAGACCTTTGGCTTTGGATTTGTACTTACTATTTTGATGACTGGTCTTATGACCGTATTTTGAGAAGTTTCGGCAAGTAATATTATGATGATGTTTTAGTTACTCTGGTTATTCTTGATGTGATTGTAGATTTTAGAATGATATCTTTATTTTTTTAAGTGAAAGTCTTTCGCTGCAGACTTTCTTTGGAGATGATGAGATCCCTGAGGTCTTTGAACTTCTTAGCATAAGACTGAGAGACGAAACATGAAGTTAACTTTCAGTTAGTTAATTTCAATGGGCGTTACAACCCACCCCTTTTCTTTTATACTTTTACTTTTTTTTTTAAAAAAAAATAATTCTTTAATTTTTTATATTTCTATTTTTAATATTTTAATATTTTTTATTTTATTAAGAATGTCATGTGTAGTTATCTTATTGGCAGTGATGTGGTATCTAACGGAATTTGTCGAATTTTTTAACGGAATTTGACTCAAGAGAGCGATTTGTAAATTAGGCCAATTACAGGGAGTTCTAAATTCACTTTGATACTGTATGGAGCAATTTGTATATTAGGCCAACAATAGGGGCTGATGGTGCATTTTTCTCTATATTTTTTTTCTTTAAAAAGCATAGAAATGAGTCTCATTTTGATTGTATGGATTTTATTTTTTTTTAAGTTAAAAAAGGGAAAAACTCTATATATCCTCCTCAAACTATCACCCAATTGACAATGTCCTCTCAAACCACTAAAAAGTTGTCAATGTCCCCTCAATAATGAAAATACCCTTAATAAAATAAAAGAATTCTAAAATTTCTATTAAAAAAACTAAAACTAAAACTAAAAATTATATATAAAAAAAAAACAAAAGAAAAACCATGGGTGGCTCTACCACCCCCTTTGAGTTGTTTTGTGAGGGAATGTCGGTCACAGTTCTCTTTTCTCTCTCCTTTTTTGCATTTTTCTTATTTTCATTTTCTAATTTATTATTAAATAATAAAAATGTCTATATACGCTTTTATATTTAGATTGCTTAATATAAATTAATTGCTTATGAATATATATAGTTTTTGTTACATATTTTAATTGTATGAAATATATAATTATAGTTAGCTGAGATTATGGAGAACAATGATTTCATTGAGCGCTAATCAAATTTTAAACGAGCTCATCTTAAGGTAGGTTTAGCAAATCTTCTAGTAGATCCTTGCTTAATGAACAAAAATTTATGATTATCATTCTAAGGATAGAGATTAAATCCAAAGACCATATCTACAAAAAAGACCTTGTCAACCAGTTAACCATGATTTTTCAAAAACACAATTTGAAAAAGCATGACGCCATTTTAATCCAACATGGTTTAAAAAATATACTGATTAGTTGGAATACATCATTTCACAAGATGCTTCGTATTGTTTATATTGTTATCTCTTCAGACCAGGCACTGAAAATCTTGGCTCCACCACTGCTCTCTTATTCTATTAAATGAACATTAGGCATGGCAATATAAATTATAAGTTACATTATATGTTTTAAACAAAAATTAAATTTGTTGAATTGTTTATTTATTTCGTTAGTTATATTCTTTAATATTTTAATAAATTTTTGTCCAACTGTAGTTTTTTAATCTTGACTCCTTTGAAACAAAATCCTGGTTTTGACATTGAGTGTGGTGACGACTCCAACATTGCGAAGAAGCACCCTCAAAATGAAGCCGAAGATCTAAATGTTCAAGTTGTCACAATGTTTGCATTGATGAGCATTGAATATTGCATATTCAAGTTCCTTAGCTCGCATATATTGTTATCTTAGTTTTATTGTGATATGATATTTTGCATTGTTTTTATGTTAACAACACTCTCGGGAACCAAGGGAAAAACACAAGTAACCTTCCGGACTTAAAGGCAAAATTCAGCAAAAGTCAAATCCAGCATTCACCAAGGCAACACGCTCGAGCGCAGGACCATTTCGCTCGAGCGCATCAGACCATAAGGCTCGAGCATGCATTAGAAGCTCGAGTGCAGTCGGAAGACATGCGCGCATAGGACACCATCATATTGGGCTCGAGCTCAACTTGTGCTTGAGAGGAGTAATGCCTAGGATCAAGCGCAGTTGTGCGGCAGATTTGATAGCAAGACACCAAATTCACTTAGGAGTTGTTTTACGATTTCTAGTTGGATTAGATGTTCTTATATGTACAAATCCGTTCAGGATTTCACTTGTACTCTCTATAAATACCCTAGGCTCATCCAAATTAAAATATATAGAGATTAGTTTGCATTAAAGAATAGAATCACTAGGATTAGAGGCTAGGGTTTTGGAGAAAAGTACTTCAAAGTTCTAACAGCTTTATGGGATGAATTTCTCTCGACAAAGATGATTTCTAGCATATTTATAAGCGGCTAAATCTTCTGTAGGGTATTGATGTAGTTCTTTCCTAATTGTAATGGTATGGTTGTGTTTTCTCTTAGGAATTTTATGAACATGAATATTGGTTGTTTAATTTTGACATTGTTTTAAATGTTTATATTCGATTTTGATAAATCGCTTATATTGTCTTAGAAAATTATTTATCTTGATTGAATTCAACGTTTATATTTTCTGTTGTTATGTGAACGATGGTTTTACAACGGTTTTAACGGACATGGAATCAATAGGGTTTGATAGGTCATGCCTAGGAAGAATAAATTGTTTTACAACCTAGTTAGTTTAATTTAGGTAAATCAATTTACGCTTATCCCTTGACTATGTGTAAGCTAATTAGGATATTTGATAACCCATGCTTAGGAAGAATGAATTGTTCTACACCTTAGTTTAGGTAGAGCATTTATACCTTGCCGAAAGATGAACTATGGTTATTTCTTAATAAAAGAATTTTTTTGACGACATAGTTGGGTGCTTGACACACACACACAAGTCGTAATATTCATGTACGTGAAATTCCTAAGTTAAATGCAATTTACCATTATGATTAGGCTAGAGGTGAGATCAATCTCTTATATTTTTTCTTGACTATCTTATTTTTACTTTTACGTTTTTATTTAATTTCAATTACAAATAAAAAATAAAAAATACTTTCTGAATTAAATTAGAGTTAATCTTGGTAACTTAACAACAATCAATAATTTTTGAGGTTCGACACACTCACCTAGACCCTATATTACAAAGATTTGTTCTATTGTGAGTGACTATTTTTATTATTGATACACTCAAGACCACATCATGCATCTAGTTTCGAAAAATATGTTTTAGACCTCAAGTTTAAAAATTCAAAAAAATCTCAAATTTATCACATAGTTAAGATTATCGAGATTATAAATTTTCAATCCAAACACCTTAAATATAAATACCAAAATCCAAGAAAGCATAAACTTAATCAACACAAATATTTTGGTAACAAAGTAGAAACCATTTGAATAACTTTTCAAAAGTAAACCACTTAAGGGGCAACCAACCCTAAAGGTATTCCGTTTGGGACCTTCCACCGCAATGGCTTAAGAACCTTTCACCACAGTGGCTTTAGAACCTTTGGCTTTCTTGTACAAGGATTACCTTCACAAACCAACCTTGCTTGCTAGAACCCATAATTCTAGTGCAGAAGGTTTTTCTGTTGTTTGAATAATGATAAACGAGGAGAGAAATTGGAATTGTTTAAGCTCAATGGTCTTTAAAAACGTTTCTAAGAATAATGATGTTAAATCATCACTTATTCCAAAAGTTTAAGCTGATAGAAAAGAGTAAATTTAATCATTTAATCAAATACTTTAACATTCTCCCTCATGTGTGGGTTCAAACTCCTTTAATAAGTGAAGTCCGACACGTGAGATATTAATTGAAATTGGAGGTAAATTGTAAAGTTAGGATTCCAACTCAGGACCTCTGGCTATGACACCATAATTATTGTATATTCTCATTCGTTACTACATTCCATATTTGTGACAAAATGTTTTCATATGTTAAATCACCACTTTTTCCAAAAGCTTAAGGTGATAAGAAAGAAAAAATTTAATCATTTAATCAATACTTTAACAAATGAAAAATAGTCTCTCAAACTTCAGATTCGTGGCTTATGAGACTTCATATAAGTGGCCGGGGAGAAAACTGAAGCTTTTAAGTTAAGTCAACTAGGATTTAAAACAATTTGTCGCAAAATTGTTTGAATAGGAGTAAGTCTTATTCGATCAAGATCTACGGTTTCAAGGAATCACATGCTCTTGTTCAAACAAGATACGAAGCTCTCGAATTTTAGTACTAGGACTTGATGCTTCATCTTGCTCGAACAAGACTTCGAACAAGCTTTTAGGATTTTTGTATTGGCATTGATGCGCATCCTTGTTCGAACAAGATTCAAACAAACTTGCGAACAAGACTTCTAAATCTTCCATTTTAGCTCCAAAACTTGTACTAACTCAACCCTAAATACATCCCGCTACCTAACATATTTTGACTCTGAATTTGCCAACACAAAAAACCTAACAAGTTCCATTGAGAGCAAGGTAATATCTTATAGATATTCCAAAGTTTTGATCTACTATTTCACTTAAGTTCATGGTTCCTTATATTGCATTTTGTTTCCCATTCTAGTATTTAGAGTGTTGGGTTGTCCTTCCTGTGTGAGGGACCAACCGACGTGTCTTTTAATAGACATAATGAATGTCTTTTATAAAGACCAAAAAAAGAAGGAAAATAAAAGGTAGAAAAGAAAGAGAGCAATGGCAGTACAGAGAGAGAAAAAAAAAAGGGTTTTTCACATAACCACTTCTGTCAAAGATTGGAGGATCGTTTATGGTCTGATCTTGTTGAAATTTGACCTGACAACGAGAGCTAGGTATTGAATGGTGTCAATCGTTGGCTTTCCTCTCCAATTGCTTGGTTGCTCATACCCACTTGTGAGATCTTTTTGTTGCTATTGTTGAAATCCACTTTTTAGAGTGACATATTTATGCTTAATCAAGAATGAATGTATTCTTGATGTGTTGGTAGCCTCTATATATTTCTCTAGAGAAGATGTTGTAAAATCATTATCGTTGATAGTGGAAGATTTAATTGGACTAGGTCTCATGATTTTTTCTTTTGGATTGAAGGGTTTTTGACGTAAAAATCTTGGTATCTTGCTTGTGGGTTGCTTGATTATTTTTCACTGCTTTGTGGGTGAGTATATTGTTGGTGCTAATTTGACTATTTAATTTGCACAAAGAGGGGTAGATTAAGTCTGTTGTGTGTTTACAATTGGTGTTCACCCCCAACAAACTAGGTTCAATGTTAGTATGGAGTTATTGTGAAATTTAAATGGAGGAGTCATCTAATAGCATGATTAAACTCAAGGCTTCCAATTATTCAATTTAGAAGACTAGGATGGAGGATATTTTCTAATAAAGGTACGCCACTAATGCCCTGTACTAATTGACTTGTTGGAAAATAAAGAAGAGTTTTATTTCAAAAATTCCTTCCATCAAGGAAGACTTACGTTCTTGATTTAGTTCACACTGATGTTTGCACTATGAACATTAAAACTCTTGGTCATGTACTTTATTATGTGACCTTTATTGATGACCACTGTAGAAACCACTCTAGAAAAGTGTAGGCATTTGCTTTGAAAACTAAAGATCATGTGTTGTATGTGTTCAAAGCCCTTTCATATGAAGGTTGGAAGGGTAACTGAAAGGAAACTGAAATGCGTTCGAGCATATAGTTGTGGTGAATAAAGAGGACTATTTGAAGAGTATTGTAAAAGCCATGGAATCAGGCTTGAGAAAACTTTGCCCAAGACTCCGCATCATAATGGCTTAGTAAAGAGAATGAACATGACCATCTGTGAAAGAATCAAGTATATGCTCTTTCATGCAGAATTGCCTAAATCCTTTTGGGGTTAGGCAATATGACAACAGTTGACTTGATAAATCTTTCTCCGTCAAATCCTTTGGATTGTGAGATTCCTCAAAGGGTTTGGACATGCATAAATGTTTCTTTTGAGCACTTGAGAGTATTTGGCTACGGTACATTTGTCCATGCTCCTAGGGATGAGAGGTTCAAACTTGATAGCAAAGCCAAGCAATGTATCTTCCTAGGTTATGGGCATGAGGAGTTTGGTTACATCTTGTGGGATCCAGTTAATAAGAAAACCATACGGAGCAAAGATGTTGTCTTCTTTGAAGATCAAACCATTGAATACTTGGATCAGACTAAAACGGTGGAGTCTCTCAGTGAAGACAATGCTAATTTGGGTTGAGTTGTTCCTCCTCGTGTGACGCATGATAAATGATGAGTACCAAATATTGTTGATGAGTACCAAATATTGTATATTTGGACCCTTTGAATTACATTAGTTAAACCTTTGGCCTTGTTGTTTTCTGATGTTTTGGGTAGTTTTTGTGTTTTTGTGTTTTTGTGTTTTGTAGGTCAATAAGAGAAGAATGGCAAATTTCATGAGAAAATGCTTGGAAATTCGGAAGTCCTGAAGAGTCGATCAATCAAATTTTGCCCGAAATCGATCAATCGAATTTTCCCAGAACTGACTGTTGCAGAAGAGCGCCAAAACGCCCAATCAGGAGCTTCTCCACGACAAAAAGCAGTTCTCCCTCTGCTTTTCGCAGCAGAACACGCTGGTTTCATGACCTTGGTTGTCTTTAGCAAGAGAGGAACCCTAAAAGGGGTTAGAGGAGTCATTTTACATGGGTTTCTAACCCTAAGTTCCTTCTATAAAGCTATAGCCATGCCTCCTGGTTGGATAGAGTTCAGAGAGCAGTAGCTAGGTTTAATTTGGTGCATTTTGTAGTTTATTTCAGTAGCTCTTTTCTTTAGATATTTGTCTTTGTAAAGCTTTTCTTCAATTTTCATGTTTGTTCTTCAAGTTTTTGTGGTGTTCTTAGTCATGGGAGGCTAGAACTCTTAACTAAGGTTGAGGACGAAACCTCTCCATTGATGACACTCACACTCTTGTAGTCCTACTTGCACATTTAATGCTATGTCTTTATGTTGTTCAAGTTCTATTCATTTAATGCTTTCTATTTTGCAATGAATGTGGTTGGTGGTAGACATAGGACATTTAATGTGTTTCAACCTATGGATACATTGTTTTATCGATTTGAAAGATAATATCCATTGTGATTTATTCTTTAAACGGATACAATGGATGATTTGATTTCAAATGGGTACTCTTTGTGATTTATCTTTGAGTTGGATTCGTTTAATGGTTCTAAGGGTTATGGTTGAGAAACTTGAATGACACCCTAAGCTTAATGTTCTTTGGGTGTTCAAGTGGAAACCAAGAGTATGAGTTGTTGGATTTGGTTTGGTGAATTCCTTAGTTTTAGTCCCTTTTTAAATACTTCATTTCTTCTTCTTTAACTTAGCATTTTTGGTGCATGTTTAGCCCTCAAACTCTTAGAACTAGGTTAGAATGAGGTTGATTGAACAAGACATTGATTTTTGACCATTTCCTTGTGGATTCGACATCGCACTTACACAAACCATATTGCAAACGATTCGTGCGCTTGCGAGTACTCTTTAAAACTCACAACAATAAACATAGGAGGGATGTACTAGAAGAATAGGTTGATACAATTGGTGAAAATGGTGAGCTTGTAATTGATCACGTGGAGTCAGAAGAGCACATAGAGCAAGCTTCTTCAGATCCATCTACTGAGATTCAGTTGAGAAGATCTACCAGTGACCAACAGCCTTTCAGAAGGTACTCAATTAATGAGTATGTGTTATTTTTTGATGGGGGAGAGCCAAGAAGTTATCAAGAGGTTTTGCTACATGACTAGAAAAATTAGTGGCTAGAAGCCATGCAAGAAGAGATGAAATCCTTTGTATGAGAATCATACATATGATTTGGTGGAACTACCTTAGGGTAAAATAACACTCAAGAATAGATGGGTATTCAGATGTAAGATTGAACCAAACAGATCACAGTCAAGGTACAACGTGTGATTGGTTGTAAAGGGGTTCGGTCAAAAGAAGGGTATTCACTTTGAATAATTTTTTTCACCCGTGGTAAAGATGTCTTCTATCAGAGTTGTTCTAGGTCTGGCTGCTAGTATGAATTAAGATTGAACAGTTTGATGTGAAGACTGCTTTCCTCCATGGTGACTTAGAGGGGGAAATCTATATGGAGCAACTAGATATGTTCACAGCTAAAGGAAAAGAACATCTAGTGTGTCGGTTGAAAAAGACTTTGTACGGACTCAAGCAGGCATCGAGACAATGATACAAGAAATTTGATTCTTTCATGGTTGAGCATGGGTATGACATAACTACATCAGATCATTGTGTATTTGTGAAGAAGTTCTCTAATGGGGAATTTATTATTCTCGTGCTATACGTGGACGACATATTGATAGTTGGTCATGACATTAAAAAAATTGACAAACTGAAGAGGGAATTGAGTAAGTCCTTTGCTTTGAAGGACTTGGGACCTGTAAACCAGGTTCTTGGTGATCTCTCGTGACAGGAAGAATGCAAGATTGTGGCTATCACAAGAGATTTATATCGAGAAGGTATTGGATAGATTCAACACGAGCAATGCAAAATCGGTGAGCTCTCCACTTATAGGTCATTTGAAGTTGAGTATAAAGGAAAGTCCTACGTGTGACAAAGAAAATGAAGAAATTGAGAAAGTGCCTTATGCATCAGTCGTGGGTAGCTTAATGTACACCATGGTGTGCACGAGGCCTGATATCGTTCATGCTGTTGGAGTTGTTACTCGGTTCCTTTCTAATCGCGGCAAAGAACATTGGGCAGCTGTGAAATAGATTCTTAGGTATCTTAGAGGTACTTCGAGGGTTAAGCATGTGCTTGATGGGTTCACGAATGCAGATATGGTTGGTGAAATTGATTCCAGAAAGTCTACTTTAGGGAACTTGATTACTTATTCAGGGGGAGCAGTGTCATGGCAATCCAAATTGCATAAATGTGTTGCTTTGTCTACAACAGAGGTAGAGTACATTGCCATCGCATAAGCAGCCAAAGAATTGTTATGGATGAAAAAGTTCTTACAAGAATTGGGTCTACAGCAAGAGATATATGTGCTTTATTGTGACAGTCAGAGTGCTATTCATCTCAGTAGGAATCCAACTTTCTTGTCAAGATCGAAACATATTGATTTTAATTATCATTGGATTTGTGATGCATTGGATGAGAAATTGTTACAGTTTGAAAAAATTCATACTGATGATAATGGGTCCGATATGATGACAAAATCTTTGCTTATGCTAAAACTTGAAACTTGTAGAAAAAAAAAGCGGGCTTGGTGGAGCCCCCTACATAGTTGGAAGGGGCTGAGGAGGTTTTTTGGGTAGTCCCTCCTATGTAAGGGACCAATCCACGTGTCTTTTAAAAGATACAATGCGTGTCTTTTATAAAGAAAAAGAAAAAAAAAATGTAGAAAAGAAAGAGAGCAGTGGTGGTGCAGAGAGAGAAAAAAAGAAGGGATTTTTCATATAATCACTTTTATGAGAGATTGGAGGATCGGTTGTGGTCCGATCTTGTTAAAATGTAGTGTGGTGTTCCAGATGACGAGGCCTACATATTGACTAGTGTTGATTGTTGGGTTTCCTCCCCAGTTGCTTGTTGAAATCCACTTGTTAGAGTGACAAATCTATGCTTAATCCAAGAATGCATGTATTCTTGATGTCTTGGTAGCCTCTAGAAATTTCTCTAGAGAAGACATTGTAAACTCATTGTCGTTTATAGTGGAAGATTTAACATGACTAAGTCCCATGGTTTTTTAATTCCTTTCGTATCGGAGGGCTTTTCATGTAAAAATCGTGGTGTCTTGCTTGTAGGTTTTGCTTGATTATTTTTCATTGCTTTGTGGGTGAGTTAATTTTTTGTGTTAGTTTGATTATTTAATTTGCACAAAAATAAGTAGATTAACTCCGCTGTGTTTGCAATTGGTGTTCACCCCAGCAACCCAACGTAGAGACACTAATTAGTATTTTTGCTTTGTTCTTATGTTTATAAAGTATTAATCATAGACAAAGCGTTTCTTTTAAAAACATGTTTTGGAGATCTCACTGCAATCCATTATTTAGCTTAATGACTTATTTTTTGCCACGATATATCTCTCCTGGCAACTATTCTAAATTCTATGTTGTACATAAAAAATGGAATTTGGTCTCTTGATTCCAAATAATTAGGATCATGAACATAAACAATTTTCGTTGCAGATGATATAAGCAAATTAAGCAAATGGTTGCACTATTTTTTTAATATCTAAGAGATTTTATTCATAAAAGCCAGACATTATTACATATACTTTTACATGGGATGACACACCATACACGCACGTAGCGATTATTTTTTCACTCTTATTTATTTATTATCGTGCAATTCATGAGCTAGGGATCTTTCTTATCATCATGGTTGTGACGTTTTGCCATTGATCCTTCAATTCTGCAAACACCAAAACACAGAATATTAGACAGTTCCGTAATATGGGAAATTTATTGGGAAATAAAACTAATGCAAACTATCTGCCGTTTTCAAAGAACAGAGAATGGAAGCTGCATATTGCTATATATATATAAATAAAATAAAATATTTCAAGATTCTCAAGAAATCCTTGGAAAAATTAAACTAAACACATGGTTAATAACGCTACTTACCTTCGTCTTTCCGCGGGTATCATTGTCACTGTCACTCTCGCTGCTGCTAGCTGCTGCTGCTGTCACTGCTGCTGCTATTACCTGAGATGCCATCCTTAATCTTCTGCAAGAGGTTCTTGCTCTCTTTCTTCTTGGTCTTCCCCTTGGATGCCGTGCCATTACTTGCGTGGTTCTTGCTGTGGTGACCTCCTTTGGTAGCAAGGGTAGCACTCTTGCCCGGGCATTGAGTCTGCACTTTGGCTATGCCCGGGTCTAGTTGCTGCGTCTTGGCTTGGCTCTGGCAGCAAGTTTTGGTCTTGGACAGTGTCTCCTTCGCAGGACAAGACTGGCCGGACTGCGGCTGGGGATGTGTCTGGCTGGTGGTCAGAGATCCATGATGAAATACTTGGTCTACAACCAAGGTAGTCATCTTGGACACCTCTTGGCCCGCCTACCTTTCATTGCATTTTTGCTGGCAGGTTTCGTTGGATGGTTTGACGCACTGCAGTGAGGCCATGGCTTCTTTGTGTGTGGTTTTTGCTTATTGGTGTATGGTGTTGCTTGCTCTTGGAGTGGAAGAGTTGGGGTTGTTACATATATAGGCATGGGAGAGCGAGTGGGGTTGCTCGACTCTTTATAATTATATCACCTTTGAATCGGCTTTTTAATGTGATGCACCCACCGAATAAATTCCGACTTCATATTAATGGTTAATGTCTATTTCCAATTGCCTCGTCTTCATTGTTTCAGTCTTCCATCAAATAAAGAATTTAATCTTTTTCAAAGGAGAGAAAAGGACTGATTAAATTCGATAGAGTTTAGCTTTATACAAAATGACTTTTTTTTTCTTTCTTTATTTATTAAAAATTTGTAAAAATGGGCTTTTAATGAGCACTATCCATATGAGCTCAGGCAAAGAGTACTGAATATGGACTTTGGAGACGTTAATGCAGTGTCAGGTCCAACCCAAAAGAATAAGAGAAAAAAAACAAAAAATAAAAAAAGAAAGAAAAAAAAAAAAAGAAAAGAAAAGAAAGAAGAAGACCAATTTGGGCTTATCGCATAGAGAGCCCTACTAAATTCCAAGGCGGATAAAAATGTGGGAGGTTCTCGGAATCAACAATTATCATATAAGACAAATTGATCTCAACAATATTTTTAAAGAGTTTGGAACCTTCTTTCAACAACTATATATAGTTTTGAGAGACAATAATAAATTAAATTTTTGAGGTGATTACAGGCCATATGATGTAGTACAAAACACCCACAATTCATAATTTTGTTATATTTTGGTAGTTTTTTTTTGTATGGATGTTTTTGTTATAATAAATCTATTAAGAATTTGGTGTTTTATTTGTAATATTAAGAATTCTTGTTTATTAAGGATTGGGGTCCTTATAAGTAGAGATCATTGTCCTTTTAAGGATTATGAGTCCATTTCATTTCTCATAAGATTTTCTAGTAAGCTTAGCATAAAAAATGGTAGCCTACATAATTGTATGGTTCGGACTTCTTATTATTCATTTATCAATAATATTTTATTCAAATTTGTTGGTTTGTGCCCCATGTTCAGTGGCGTGGCCGCTAATCATGATGATCTGTCTCCGTATTTCATGCGTTGTCCGGCCCGTCTGACATTCTGGCCGTTACACTTCTCAATGTACGACGTTCCGCGTTTTATACGGTGTGCTCAATGATTACCAGAGCCGTCCTCCATTACACTGCCGACATGTGCCCCGGGAAACCGAAAGGTCGCATCATGATGTGCTGTCATCGGAACCTTGAGCATTGCTCGACTCCTGATACTTTAACCGTTGCACTTCCCAGGATCCTCATCCGGGGCACTTAATGACAACTGTAGCGATTGCGCCACGTGTCCCGGAGTTTCTAGTATAAATACCCCCTTCTTTTTCCCGAAATCTTCTCCATCATTTGTGCCTTTGCCTCTGAGAAATCTCCCTCGTTCTCCGCTCTTGAGCTCTGCAATCCCAACTTCGAGTCATTAGAAAAAATGTCTTCCTCTGGCAGCTCTATCCTCAGGGAAGGCAACACTGCCTTCGATCCCACCTTCTTCGGTGAAGATTAGCTCGAGGCAACGGTTGAGGGTGGTGAAACCTCCACTAAGAATGAGGTTCTGCTTGTCGAAGATATCCCACTGGACATGGAGTATGCTTGTGGGCTATGCTCCAAGTATTCGCAGGTGGACGAGACCTTCCTCCGCCATAACTATGATATCATGGCGTCCGTAAAACTCAATTTTCCCAGACCGGATGAGAACGTCTTCCCAATGCCCGAGTCCGGGGATATCTGTCCCCACAGGTGGATGCTCATGGCCGACTTCCATTTCCCCCTCCAGCCCATAATCTAGGAGCTGCTCAACTACCTCTAGCAATCTGTGTTCCAGGTGCTGCCTAAAGGGTGGAGGCTGCTCCTGGGCTCGTACATGATCTGGTCGGGGATCAACCCCGGGTGCAAGATGTCCGTCCCATAATTCTTTTCCATCTACCGTCCCCACTTCAAGGAGTTTGGGACAATGTCCTTCACTGTCAGGACGAAGCCGGGGTTTGTTTAGATAAAGCCAATTTATTCAAACAATAAGTACTAGGACAAGGAATTCTTCTACGTCTCAGGAGAGTGGGAGTCTCCAGCGGACGAAGTCCTTCCTAAGGAACAAAAGGTGCCTCGACAATGGGGCACTCTAAAGAATGAATGGTATGAACTTCCCAGGTTGACCCACGAACAAAAGAAGCGTGTCAAGGCGGCCCTCAAGTTTGCCGAAGTCAAAGAGAACCACAACAGGATGGACTTTGACGCCATCGTTACCGATGCCGCCCTCTTGGATATATTTACATATAACATCTCGGAAGGCAAAGTTCTAATGAAATGACGGCAATTGAAGGTTAAGATCCCAGCTGTCGGGTCTTGAGGGCCAGCTAAAAAGAAGACTAAAGCTGCCAGGACGTTGCAACCATCAGCTCCCGGGGCGACTCCAACAAAGAAGGCTCCAAAGAAGTAGGTATAGGCAGAAAGGAGGGTCTTGGCCTTGTCCTTGGACCAATTTTTTTTTTGACTCCCCTATCTCCTCGGCAGCAAACCGAATGCTACCCGAATCTGTTGAAACGAATCCGCCACCGCAGAAGACAAAAGTTACACCTAGAGAGTTCCGGGCGGCAGATTCCGCTGAGCCCGGCCAACGTGTTGGGGTTGAAGCGCACTCAAGAGACCAAGTCGGTGTGCTCGTCCTGCCCCTGGATGGTGTACTCGCACTCACTCATGGCCCGATCCTAGGGAGCCAAGACGATGGTGAGCCAAAAATTTTTGTGAATATCTCCTCTGACCAGGATTCTGGTGGTCACATTCAAAAAGATGCCTCGGGGCCCCTGCATAAGGAGGAGGAGACCTGGGCGACGACTCCACCCCTTTTCTGGAAATGCAAGGTGAACAAGGGAAAGCAGAAGGTTGATGAATCTCCAAGTTACAAGAGTTTGGGAGCATCCTCTAGGGAACGAGGGCTTCCTTACTGCGACCAAGTTTTCCCAGGTTGGGAAATCCCAACGTCTTAGCCCCTCCTGTTGCCCATCCACATGAATGTTATTCACCGGGATGTGAATGTTATTCACAGGAACATCGAGGAGCAGCTCTCTCCCAACTGCCGCCATCTCCTCTGTTGCGGCAGAGGGTACAGGTAGGAAGTCTGCTTCCACGGTGGCCTGGTCGAATTCATTTATCTTTAGGATCAAGGTACTAAAAGCCTTGAAGCCCCAATTAAAGCCCTAGGCCCATGCCTGGTCCCAAAGCGAAGGAACAGAGGACAACTGCTTCATAGCCCGGAGAACCTTAGCCTTCCAGTACTCGTACTTTAACTTAAATCCCAGCATGCTTTCTTAGACTCTTGTAGCAAGACCTCGGTGGCCTTTGAAAGGGCCTTAGCGTCTGTTCGGGCTGTCTGAGCTTCTGCCCGAGCTTTCTCCGATTCAGCTAGTCGGATCCTCAAGCCATCCATTTTTGCTCGTGCTTCTCCGACTCAGCCAATTGGGTCTTCAAGTCGTCCGTCTCTTTCAAAATCCGGGCGTGCTCCTTGGCTGCTTGGCGGGCGGCTGTATCAACCTTCTTTGAATCGGCCACCAGCTCCTTGTTGATCTTTTGGCAGCTACCCACTTGGGAAAACATGCGGATGTGTTTTGATCCTCACAAAACCATTCTTAATTGGTCTGATAACGTAAAGAGTATTCCGATTAGGTGGTTGCAATCTCATCACAGGCTCTTAGCTCGTATTATGTTGCAAAATCTGTGGCCACTCTCTCACAACAATAATTTCATTCTAAAAAGGGCCAGGTTTCACTATGCCATCCTCCAGAGCATTCCTTTTTGCATGTGCAAGCACATAGTTCTAACTATGATAGAGATGCAAGAGGACAGTTCAGTGGCACTGCCTTATGGAAGTTTGGTAACAAGGATATGTCAAAAGCTTGTAGATGGCATTCCTCCATATGAGTCGTTTGAAACTCCAGATGGTGCTTTCAGCAAGAAAATGGTTATGAAGTCTGATGCTCAGCTTTAGAGGCACTAGGAAACAGAGGAGCTAGCTTGTCCCTTTCCGCTTCCTCCAGTCCGGCCAGAGCCATCAGTTGCTTCTTCCTCTAAGGCTGCTCTACCGAGTGATGTAGTCATCAGTGCCTTGGATCAGATCACGCAACACATAGAGTCCATGGACACCTTTTGGCGTGAGTAGTACCAGGTGTTGGATGCTAAAGTGGACCAGGTCAGCATCAATGTAGGGCGGTGCCTTTTGTACTTGGAATTTGATGATGAGGAAGATTAAGTGCTGCGTCACTTATTTTTTTATCTTGGATTTTGATAAATTTTTATGACGGGGCTGAGAATTAAAGATACTTCAAATTTAACCGTGTGCGTGTGCAACGAGTAATAAAATATTGTAAATGCGGAATTTAAATGATGTTAACGAAGTGGAAACTTAATTAAGAGAAAAACCACTCCGGGATAGCCAAACCCATGATATCCACTATTTTTCAGAAGACAAAGCTAGTTAAAAAGCAGTAGCACTCACATACCTTTATGCAGTGGCCGTACCTTGAACTCTGACGCATAACCCAATGTGAACGCCTCCCAACTAAGTCACCTACTTGAAGGGGTCTTTAATGGAATTGTTTACCTTAGGGCTCCTCCTTAAGATAGACTTCAATACGGGCACAGCAACAGCATACAACGGCAATGGCTTAAGAGCAAGCAGATTAGCACAACAAATCCTAAAATATACTCTCTAAACTTTAAAGAATTCAATATCGAATTCTGTAAATTGTACATGCTTAGAGGCCTCTATTTATAGGCTACAAAAGACCTAAATCGAGTCTTATATGATTTTCTCTAGGCGGTGTCCAGACGGTAGCTAAGAGCGTCTGAATGGCCAAATGTGCAACTGGCTTTCCAAATTCCCTGTTATTCTTTCCTGAATAGGGCCACGTCTGGATGGTGTTGCCCTAGTATCCGGACGGTTGCACTCTTGCTGTACGCAATTTTCATAATAAGGACTGAGTGTTCGGACAGTGTAGACTGACGTCTGGACGTTTACAAATTTTCTACACGTCTTACCTTATCAAGGATAGCGTCCGAATGGAATAACCACGTCGTCCGAACGGTTGAAGCTACCTTCCCATATCTGTGTTTGGAAAGGAAATCCTTTTACTTGTTGAACATTGAATAGTGTCCGGACGTGTTACTGAGACGTCCGAACAGATGCAAACTGGAACAGTTCGAAGCTTCTAGACACAGATGGGAGTCCGGTCGGATGTTGCTTGATTGATGAGTGTCCGGACGGAATATTACATCGTCTGGACGGATGCACGAGACTTGAACTTCACTGTCTTGAATTTTGCACAGAGTCTTCTTGAAGCACATAACTAAAGTATAGAAGTGATTTTGTCCAATAGATTGCAGCCAATTACAAACTAACAAACTCCCCATTTGGCCATTCTGGGACAAAAATCACTTGTTCGGTTAAAAATACAATCCCAGTTTAAATAAAAAAATATTCCCCCTTTTTGTCTCAAAAGGACAAAGGGTAAAATAGAGTATAGAAAAACCACAATAAAATCACTCCCCCTTAATGTCTCAGCAGGACAAGGGTAAACAAAGTAAAATAAATCCAAGAGTTATAAAGTATTACTAGTAATAAAGCAATAAAAGCAAAATGTCTCAAAATAAATCAAACACAGCATCAAATAAAATAAATCAATCCTCCTCAGCCAGGGTAGGATCGTCCTCATCATTATGTGCCAGATGATGGTGCTGGAGACACTCCTGGATATCCACCTGGCAATGCTCCACATGGAGGTTAATAGAATGAACCACCCGCTGCATCGAACTCATCCCCCCATGAATTGACTCTAGAGAGGCTAGAATCTGGGTCAACACCGCATCAGACTGGGGAGGTGGATGAGCAGTCTGTGAAGATGATGCTAGAGCAGCCATCTCAACATGTATAGGAGGAGGCTGAGGAGCTTCATCTTGGCCTTCATGCCTCAGTTGGGCATTTGACTTCATTAGTGTCTGATTGCCGAGGGGGTCTTGTATCTTCATCTTGGGCTCTCCAGAGATGTTTATACTAGACTGAATGATAATTTGCGAGATGAAGCAGCCAAAAGGAAGTCCAGTAGTATTCTCATCTCGAGCCTCCAGCATGATATTAAGAATATGCTTGCACAAGCAGAATGTCAATCTCATAATGATGGCATATAAGAATTGAGCCCTCTTTTAGATCAGATCACTCTTCCTAACAATAAGATAGAAATTGTATTGGACAATCCTTGCTAGCAGGCGGTGCGAGGGAGAAAAAGCACCGATTCTGATGTTGGTATCTCACTCTTCGCCCTGAGGGATGGCATGAAAGAACTCTCTAAAATCCTCCAAAGAGGGAGCCACCAAGACCTCATTGAATGGGCTGGCAGAAATCTGAAGCACTGGTACCCGAATGATATGAGGATCAACTAGAATCACATGCCCCTCAACAGTAGACTGAAGGACAATGCCATTGTCCTCATCTTACACAATGTCCAGATGAGTATAGAACTCTCTGACTAGTCTGGTGAGTACGATGCATGCGCAATTGTAGAGGTAGCCCCAGTTATATGTTTGAATAATCTCACTGATAACGTCAAGGGGAGCTACCATAACATCAGCCTTGACAACATTCCTCTCTGGAATGACCGGCCTATTGGCAATTTTGGCTTTGGAAACTGCACTTCTTTCCTTTGTCCTCTGTACTATGCGCTGAGAGCTGCTGGCAAACATGATTCTACAAAGAATAACCGAAAAAAAAAAAAAATTGCCAAAAGTAATACCAATGATATTAGATTCTGTTAGTCCAAATTTTTTTTGGCATTACAACGGCAGTAAAATGGACTTCCCAAAAATTAGAAACCAGCAATAGATCCCAACACAGTCCAAATAAATAATATAACAGTTATTCCAAAAACAACAACAAAGAATATGCTTAACCTTTATCTCAAAATAAATTCTAGAATATGTATAAAAATGTAATAATTAATATAAAACTGAAAAGTAATGCACAAGTTTAAGCAAAATACCTAGAAAGGAGATAAAGGTGCACAAGGGGACAAAATAAGCCGAGATTTTGAGAGAAACAATGAGAAAAACTCACCAAAAAGACAAAAACACAAGAAAAACCGAGAGAAAATAGAGAAGGGATGCGGCGGCTAGGGCAGAATATCACTACTTAAACTTGTAAGGTAACCGTCTGGACGCATCACTAACCCGTCTGGATGTAAGATGCCATACGACAGAATTGCGCGTGTCCAGACGTGTCACCTAACCGTCTGGCAATCTAAGCCGCACTCATTTGGACTTAAGATGAGACCGTCTGGACGCTTCACACTAAAGGAAAATTTGCCGAAAAATTATTTTTCCTAAAGTCAGCTTCAGAATATGCATGTATAATCAACTGATATACCAGTCAAATAACATTTAAAAAATATGCAGAGATATAATTGAGAGTTAAGAGTTCAATTAGCACAAAATTCACTGTAGATAGAAATTTTAAATAGATTACTCAACTCATGCAATACGTGTGTGTGAAGACTTTCTCAATAAGGTATGAAGTTCACTGATATGACTTAAAGCAAGAATTTTCTAAATAAGAGAGAAAATTAATGAGAAATCAGTCAAAAGTCAAACCTTATTTGATTAGGGCGTAGCAACCCTCATCTAATACACTCCCCTTAAGATGCAGCACTTTTTTTTTTACTTAGTCCTTTAGTGACTGTCTATTTCTACAATGATTTGGTCACTGATTGTTTCTTTAGGGACAAATTCAAGAACAGATTTATAGCACAATAAGCAGTAGATCTTTTTATTTATCCATATTTATTGACTTCTTGAATGCTTTTTATCACTTGGTGCTGTAACCTTGAGATAATGGTAGAATTTTTAGGTTCTAGGTTTAACAGCGAGTTGGTCAATTTGACTATCTTACAAAAAAAAAAAAAAATCGCTCATCAGAATTTTCAAATGCAAAAAGTTAGAGAGAAAAAAAAAATGTACCTTAGGGGAGCCTTGGATAATGCACAAAAATTATCGTATGAGAAAAGTAACTATTTAGCATTAAGATGCACATGAAAACTTGGCAGATATTAGGCATAAACTCTTAATCATATATAAGCATAGTCAATAAATGAGCTGAGGTATCAGGCAAAAACACATGCAATATCTGAAAAGCCAAGAAAAAATAAAAAATAAAATTCCTGCATCTTCTCCACCAATTTTTTTTTTTTAATTAAAAACAATAAAAACATGCTTCAAAGGTAAATAGATATTCACAACCCTAGCATATTGTAAGATCAAACCTGTCTTCAAAGAGAAGGGATCACTATTACCAATACAGAAAAACAGTCACCAGACATGCTTTTTCTGTCATCCCAAAATAGTACCTTCAAAAATTTCTCAAGAGCAACAAGAGAAATAGGGGGCAAATAGCAATGGTTCCTAAATTGCAAGTCAAACAAAGATATGACATTTAAAGAATAATGCAATGCAATCAAACTTGATGCTCTAGGATTAGGAACCAAACCCTAGGCATGTGAACCTTCACCAACTAGGTGAGTCAATTCCCTGCCTCCTTCTGACCCATGCCTGCCTTCCTTTTGGTGGTTGTTAACAGGACTTCATCTGATGATCTATCCACTAGATTATACTCTGCATCCAAATAGGCAGATCCCTATAGAATTAATCATCCTCCATCTTTTGTGGCTTCTTCATGAAGTGCATTGATTTTGTTAGTCTTGAGTTTGCCATTCTAATTGGCAGGAACAAATCTCTATTGATGCCGCTGATGCTGAGAAGCCTAACACCGTGGGGCCTGGTTCTTTGGAACTTAATGCCATGGAGCCTAATACTGGGGGGCTTGATGCCATGGAGTCTGATGCTGAGCCAGAGGTCTAGTGCCAAAATTTGCTTGTCTTGGTATTTTTTTCTTGACCGATATATGAGCTTTGAGAAGAGAGCACTAAGGTCGGATTTCTGCTTAGGCCGCAGTGATGGCATATAGAAGGTCGTCTAATGGTGGGGGGATTCTGAGTGACCGAAATATCTCCACTAATTATGTCATTTCCTTCGTCCACGACTGTGAGTGGAGGCTCAGGGAATGTAGGCTTGACAAAAGCAGTCCTAGAAGTATAGGGAATGTCAGAGGGAGGAGCTACATACCCGAGCTCGGTTTTGGCTGTTGGGTTCTTCTGGATTGACAGCATATGGGTCAGCTTCTCATTAGTGACCCTCTCCAACTGAAGTTGTGTCTCCAGTAGCTTCACATCTAGATCCTGTATCTTGAGCAATAGTGAACTCTTCTCAGTCTGTAGGCTATTCAGCTCATGGATGTGCTGCTTACGAGTCTCCCTCAACTTCTCGAACTATACATAGAGGATTTTGTAAGCTTCTTTGAGTTCTTTCCCGTCTTTGTCACTGTGCTCAGAGTAGTAAGAATCCTCCTCTTCTTCATGCGGAGCCACAAAGGCTAGAAACTGATCTTGAGTAGGAGATTCTTCTTCTTTGGACTCATCACTGAGAGTCGCATTGTAAGCCTTCCCTTTTCCCTGTTTGAGGTTCCCACAATCAGCCCGTATATGCCCAAAGCCTGAGCATTCAAAACATTTGGGCCTCTTGGGTCTTTCTTCTCAGCTTCCCCAGGTTTAGACTCTTTGGGGGCCTTCTTTAGTTTTTCGAAGAATTTCTTCTAGAATCGATCATTCCTCATTAATCTCCCGAAATTCTTGGCCAACATTGCCACTGCATCTTTTTCTTTCTCAGAGTCTTCTTCAAATGAGACTTTGACTTTCTTTTTAGATGCCTTGAGGGCAATAGTCTTCACCTTCTTGATTGGGGGCAGGGACAGCTCAAAGGTGTGAAGAGATCCCACCAACTCTTTAATCTTCATCTCTTCTAAATCTTTGCTTTCTTCTACGGTAGTCACCTTGATTCTGAAACGCTCAGGCAAAGATCTTAGAATTTTTCGGATAAGCTTTACATCCGAGACGGACTTCCCAAGACTCACCATCGAGTTTCTTAAGTCGCTCATCTTAGAATAAAACTCTCCAAATGTCTCATCATCAAGCATCTTAATATCTTCAAATCAAGAAATCAACATTTGAAATTTGACAGATTTAACAAGTTTTGTACCTTCATATGTTGTTTATAAGATTTGCCATGCTTCTTGAGCAGTTCCACAATTTGAAATTTAAGTAAATTCAGACGATGAAAGCGCTTGACATAGAGTATGGAGGACTTTGTCATTGGAGAGTCGTGCATTCTTTTCATTTACAAGCTCAATATTTGTATCCATTGGCTCAATCCAACCAGTTTCAATAGTTTTCCAACAATCAATGGATTTTTAAAAAAACCGCATACGAGCTTTCCAATAGCCATAGTTCGTACCATTAAAGGTAAGAACGGTCTAAGATTTTGAGACATATTACAATAAAATAGAAGTCAAAAGGATAATACTCAAGAAATAAATCTAAATAGAGTGTACCAAGCTCTAATACCAATTGAGAATTAAAGAGACTTCTAATTTAATCGTATGCGTGTGCAACGAGTAACAAAATATTGAAAATGCGGAATTTAAATGACACAAATATTTTGATTGCGAAGTGGAAACTCAATTAAGTAAAAAACCACCCCGGGGCAGCCAAACCTAGGATATCCACTATTCAGAAGACAAAGCTAGTTACAAAGCAGTAGCACGCAAACACCTTTATGCAGTGGTAGTACTTTGAACTTTGACTTATAACCCAATGTGAACGCCTCCCAACCAAGTCACCTACTTGAAGGGGTCTTCAATGAAATCCTTTACCTTAGAGATCCTCCCTAAGATAGACTTCAATACGGGCATAGCAACAACACACAATGGCAACAGATTGAGAGCAAGCGGATTAGCACAACAACTCCTAAAATATACTCTCTAAGCTCTAAAGAATTCAATACCAAATTCTATAAATTGTACATGCCTAGAGGCCTCTATTTAGAGGCTACAAAAGACTTAAATCGAGTCTGATATGATTTTCTCTACGCGGAGTTTGGATGGTAGTTGAGAGTGTCCAGACGGCCAACTATGCAACCGGCTTTCCAAATTCGATGTTATTCTTTCCTGAATAGGGCCTCATTCAGACAGTGTTGCCCTAGTGTTCGAACGGTTGCATTCCTGCTGCACGCAGTTTCCATAACAAGGACTGAGCGTCCGAACAGTGTAGACTGATGTTCGAATGGTTGCAAATCTCCTGCACGTCTTGCCTGATCAAGGATAGCATTCGAACGGAATAACCACGTTGTCCAGATGGTTGCAGCTGTCTTCCCATATCTGTGTTTGGAAAGGAAATCCTTTTACTTGTCGAACATTAAATAGCGTCCGGACGTGTTGCTGAGACGTCCGAATGGATGCAAATTGGAATAGTTTGAAGCTTCTGGACATAGATGGGAGTCTGGACGGAAAGATCTCGTCGTCTGGACAGATGTTGCTTGACTGATGAGCGTTCGAACCGAATACTACGTCGTCCAGACGGATGCACGGGACTTGAACTTCACTATCTTGAATTCTGTACAGAGTCTTCTTGAAGCACATAACTAAAGTGTAGACTCTAAATACAACAGTATCCCTGATTAATAAGCAACATTACATAGAAGTGATTTTGTGGAACAGAATGCAGCCAACCACAAACTATCATGGGCTACTTTCTGAACATCTTTACTATTTTGTTCATTGGTTTTAAACCTTTATGGGTTTTTTTTTTTTTTTTTTTTTTTTTTTTTTTTTTTTTTTTCTGGCTTTATTACTCTGTTTACCTTTTATCTTGCTAAGACAAAAAGGGGGAGTAATTTTTATTTTTGGTTTAAGTCGTTTTTGTCCCAGAATGGCCAAAGGGGGAGTTTGTTGGTTTATTGGCTCATCCTATCTTGACAAAAATGTTTTCATATCAAGGAATTTCCTTTACAGGGATTTCCATAACAAGGACACCATTTTTCCAGAGGTTTCCAAAAGAATATTTGTAGAAGATTTATTTCAATATGGAAATGGGTGAACAAGGAAGAAATCTGCACATAATATCACTAAGAAGGAATCATCCTGGAGAAGGAAATATTCAGGAAACTTTACAGTTCAGAAAAAGTCGGTTTTTCCTACAGACCGTCTTGACGCGCAATTGCAGATGATGAAGTTAGTAGTTCAAGGTCCGGACGGCCTAGCAAGCGCTGAAGTTAGTAAGTCTCTGTTCGTACAGGGTCTGGATGAAAATGCGATGACTGTGGACGAAGAAAGGGTTTTCATGCAACCGTCCAGATGCTAGGGTTACCGGTCCGGACGCACCTTAGAGATTTACTGAAGATTCAAGTGCAGGTCCGTACGCCACAAGCACCGTCTGGACGCGACCAATGGAAATTTGAATTTGATTAGAATTAGGATTTCTGAAGCCTATTTAAAGGGGCTTTGTGCTTGTAATTTTAAGGGAATTTAGCTATATAGAATTCCAGTTGCTAAGAGAGAGTATTTAGGCAGATATTGTTAGATGTACTAGCTTTTTTAGAGTATTATGTGTAATTTGATCAACCATTGAAGTCTAGCTTTGGGAGGAACCCTAAAATAAAGAAGACCATTGAAGAACCCTTCAGACAGGCAGTCTGATTGGGAGGCCCTCACGTATAGGTACGTGTTAAAGTTTAAGATACAACTACTGTATTATGGTTATGTGAGTACAACTGCTTTGTAACTACTTTTTTCTTCTTAATAGTGGATTTCCTGGGTTTGACTACATTGGAGTTGTTTTTCTCTTGATACAAAGAGTTTCCACTTCATAATGAAAATAACTGTGTTCTTTATTTTCTGAATTTATATTTTGGTTGATTGGTTGATCACACACACAATAGTAGGAGTCTTATTATTATTTTTTTTCAAGATGTGATTATACTATACTGCCAATAGAAGAAAAAATAAAAAATAAAAAACATATTCCACTGTGAGATTTCTGATGTAGCTACTAATGTCCCGTGAAAAATAAGATATTTTCCGCTTATGGCTTTGTATTTAAAAGTCGGGGCATTACATACTATGTAATCACTTGTTCTGTAATTTGCAAAATTACAAAAGAAAACTCATACACGGTAAATTTGATATATCAATGAAATGAATTTAATTTCTCCCTTCTGTCTTTTCTTTTGGGACTTTAATTTCATAGACGGTTCAGTTTGATATAAAAAAGTACTAGGCTTTCTACATTTTTTTTTTTCTTACTTCAGAAAATTTTGCATGTTGTCTAAATCGTAGCTGTGTTGAGGAAATGTAAAATGTCTTTGATGATGGACTTGATCTCCTAATCTGTTGTATAGTCTTGTCTCTAAATGGCTTAGATTACTATATATCTGAGAATCACCTCCAACGGTGATGTTGTATAGTCCAAATCCAGAATAAATGTTTTAATAACCTTGACAATTAAAGCCTCCTTGAGATTCACCTAGTGTAAGGTCATGAGTTAGGCTTTTGGCTAATTACATCCTTCTAAACAGTAGTTGCTGTTAAACGTACGTAAGCTTTTCTTTTCTTTCTTTTTTCTTCTCCTTTTTTTTTTTTTTTTTTTTTTTTTTTTTTTTTTTGGTTATCCCTGATACCTCCAGTCATAGCAGATTGAACCAACTCTTGCTAGTGGATCTCGTAAGACGATTACATCTTACCTACCATATGATAGTACGTATAATTATATATCCTTTATATTTAATATATATATATATATATATATATATATATATATATATATATATATATAATAGAAATTGTCATTATTTGCATATCCAAAACAAGATCGTCCTTATCAGCTAGAGACCTGTCACCATCCTCCTGCATTCGTACATCAAGAAATTCATAGAATAATATACTTGTTTGTGGTGCCCAAGCTACAAAACAAGACTACGAAACTTACAAACTATCTGCCCTGTCCTTCACCTAGAGAGCCTATTTTTAACGTCTATGTGGAATATCTTATTGATATTAATTGTTCTCTCTAATCATTGCTCCAATGGTATTGGAAGGTCAGAAACTAGCTACTTAATTGCTTGTTATCTAAAATACTGTTTTAATTTGGGGCTGTTTTAATTTTTCTTTCCAGTAATTATTTGATGAAGCAATTGGCTATTCAAATAGCTTTAAGATATTTTTTTTTGTTAGTTCAATTGTGTTAAAAAAAATTGAAAGATTGATAAATTAAATTCACACTTTCTAAAGTTTAAAGATATAATTACAAAAGTGATAAAAAAAATCAAGAGTGATAAATGAAGTTTTCTCTAATTACCTTTACTATTGTGTATGTGAATTTTGATGCTAAAGAAGTTTAATAAGAAAAATTAATGGTGCTATCAGTAACATCTGGATCTTCACACAATGTGAGGATGATTGTGTTGGTGATCCTCTTATACTCGGTGATTGGCTTAAGTAGATCTCCATGTTTAATAATTAGATCTCCACGATTTCTTTACATAATTGCAATACTGCTTGATAATTAAGACATTTAATGTTGCATATTGACTTGAGTTACAAGAGGAAAATGACTTATTCGGGTCCTCACTTGGTTTGAAATGTCTGAGTTTATAGAGAAATGCTATTTTTTCCTTCTTCTATCCAATTTCCGTTCAACTCTCTCTCTCTCTCTCTCTCCATATATATATATATATTTCAAATCTACTATTGAATTTGTAGGACCTACACGTGGGTCTTATAGATTCAATGGTGAATTTGAAAAAAAGTTAGAGAACAATGCCTACACCACCTATAACACATCCTGTTCTAATTCCACTTTTTGCCACCCCATCTCTTTAGCAAAGACTATTTCCTTTAAAACAGTAAGAGATTCTGCAATAGCCGGATCAATAATAATACCCTTTGGAGATTGCAACGTGGCCAACACCTCCCCCATAGGATCTTGATTAGTCACACTTATCCCCATTTTCCTATTATGTGTATCAACCGCAACATTTCAATTAACCTTCATTAGCTTTCGTCGACAATGCATTATTACAGGTTCTCCACATAAACACTTTAATCATATTGGGCACCTCCATCTTCCATATGCACTTAAATGTAGCCTCGCATAAGAGCACTCCCCTCTATCACATGTGGTATAGAAAGTTGCTAGATGATAGACACTTCTTACGGTAAATTCCCTGGTCGCGGAGCACCTTCAAATCTGCTTATCACCGCCATTGAACGAACTAAGAGGGATTTGGGCTATTTTTCTGTCTCCGCCCCCAAACACCACATTAAGCAAAGAAGTGTTCCACCAGCGAGTGTCCCAAACAATTTCAGCCACCACATCATCTTCAAAAAGTCCCCATCCCAGAGTATTAAACATACGAACCACCTCTTGCGGGATCCATTTGTCTTTAAAAATTTTGATTTCTTCTCTAGACCCCACTCTCCAAATTAGCCCCTCTCTCAACAAGTCTCTGGCGGACCAGATACTTCTCCACACATACAAAGGCATATTCCCTAATTTAGCATCAATTATGCCACCATAAGGAAAGTATTTTACCTTTAAAATTTCTGCAGCCAATGAATCAAGATTCTAAAGCACTCTCTAACACTGCTTTGCCAAGAACGACATGTTGAAATTTCGAAGATGCCAACACCCGAAGCCCCACTCCATTTTGACATCCCCATTTTGGTCCAATTCACCTAATTAATTGACCAGTTTTGGAATATGAATATGTCTTCTAAAAGTTGAGAGGGGGGGGGGGGGGGGTGGGGGGGTGAGGGTGGTTGTTTGGGTCTAAAGTTTGACTTTTGAAGGGTAGGGGTTTCAAAGCAGTGGCCCCCCTCATTTATTTAGCTTATATGATATTACCCATGTACTAGTATACTTGCATATGTTACCTGATAATAGTTTAAAGAGAAAAATACAATTTAGCTCCCTAAACTATCATAATTTCTCTGGATGGCTCCCTAAATTGCCAAGGCTTGCACTCTGACCCTTCAAACTACCATAACCTATAAAAAAATAAATAAAAATCAAAAAATAAGAAAATTTTTAAAAAAAATTCAAAAAAAAAAAGAGGCTAAAATTTTATTTCTTATTTTATTATTATTATTATTATTATTATTTAAAAAAGATGGGTGTTTGGGATGGTGTTATTTCCCAACCGCGACCCGATCTTCCCGACATCCTTCCAGTCTCCGTCCATTTGTAACGCCGTGATGATCGATTTTATAGCCCGGCTTGGCGAGTTCCAATTCCCAATCATCAGCTCGCTGATCTTGGCCGAGCACAAGCTCACCCCGCTCTGGAAAATATCCTCCACCTAAAAGAAAAGCTTGTGATTCTTGAGCTCCAGGTAGCTATTGGCCAACGTTTTGAATGCCAAAAAATCACAGAGAGAAAAATGGATATGAACATCAATGAACAAGCTCACGGCCGTTGATTTCTTCGTCAGAAACTGATCGAGGTCATCTACATCAATGATAGGCTTGCTCGTCATTTGTAACAAAACAAAATTCAAATTGGAATCATTCATAACTTTCGAAAGATCAATATCATAGACATCGAAGGATACAAAATTAGCCATGTCCGCGATCAGAGAGGTGGGGACGAGTTCGCCGAGCTGCATGCGTGCATCGTGCCCAATGACGATGCTAGAAAGAAACAGTACATCCTCCAATCAATCGCAATATTTTTTTTAAAAAAATAAAATAAAATTTTAGTTTTTTTTTTAAGTTTTAAAAAAAATTTAAAAATTTAAAATTTTTTAAATTTTTTTTTCGATTTTTTTTGAATTGAAAAATGATACATGGCAAGGGTATTATGGGGATATTTCATCAAATGAGGCCTTTTTCAAAGGTTTTACTAGTTTGGGGGCCCGAATGCAAGCCTTGGTAGTTTGTGAGGCCATCCGGAGAAAGGGTGGTAGTTTGTAGGGCTAAATTGTATTTTTTCCTAGCTAAATTTTATTTTTTCTGAGCTTAAATGTGCACATTTTCTTTAATTAGAGTAAGCTTTATCATACTTTTCTTTGTACTAATTCTTGCATTTTATATTTAATTGTGGAATATTATTCAATTATTAAAGTTGATCTTAAAAATAGATATGAATGCAACGAATTGTGTTTTTGTGGGAATTGAGAAATTAAAAAAGAGAAAATTATAATTTAGTCCCCTAAACTGCCAGCCGTTTAGCAAGTAGTTCCACGAACTACCAACGCTTGGACTTTGATCCCCCGAACTACCAAAACGTTTCAAAACGGCCAATTTTATTGAAATATGCCTATAATATCCTTGCCATGTGTCATTTTTCAATTAAAAAATAGGAAAAATTAAATTAAAAAACTAAAAATTTTTAAAAAAAAATTAAAAAATTAAAAACTTAAAAAAATAAAATAAAATAATTTTTTTTTTTAAAAAAAAAAAGGAAAATAGGTGTTAGGGAGTGGTTTTCGGGCCACCCCTAGTAAGTCCATGACTTGGTGAGTAATAATACACATGGTAATAGGTTATCATGTTGTGAACTCAGTTATTTATAAATCCCATGCATCAATACAAGATTACAGTTTATCATTTGACAATGTCATCGTGAGTACAATATATATATATATATATATATATATATATATATATATATATATATATATATATATATAATATATGCTATAATAAGATAGTCATGTTATAGGTCAATTCCATATGGTCTACCCATGATATTAACCCCTTCTTGGCAGAGCTGGGACTATCCTGAAGGACCTGTAATACAATACTGGTGCCCCGAATATGTACGCTACCGTCCATCATTAACAGTCCGACCGAGTTCGACCTCGAGTGGCTCATGCTGCAAATAACGTTCTTAACCATGATTCCATTCAAGCATGGTGCGTCGGTCATAAAACAATCATTGGATCCAAAGCCAAACATAAAAATAAATAAACCGTTGACCATAGAGAATAACTTGTATAATAGTAAGCCCATGACCCTTTTTCCATATGAAACGGTGTACCATGTCATACGATGCAACTTAGTCTTAACCGTAATTTACATGAATGCTTTCGTAATCTCATTACTTCATTATCTTACCATTATTCACACATTTTTCACAAAAAAAAAAAAAAAAAGAGAAGAAGAAGAAGGTTCACAGTAATCAAAAGGATATTTCATGTGAGTTGTAAACATGCATGTTGATACGCAAAATATTCATGCTGTGCAGAAAACAGTAATAACAAGTATCCATGTGAGTTTTACTCACTTGTATCGCAAGGCTCTACCGTAAAGTTCTCTTAAGGCTCCACAACCTCGAAATCTTTAAAAAAAAAAAAACCTATCATCATCTCTAATCCCGAGTTAAAACTGATTCAATGCTCTAATAAATTCAAAGTAGGTATTCTGCCTGACCCACGAATGTTCGGGATACGATGCTCAAACGTTCGCTACACGAGGAACGATAATTTGAAGAAAGGGATCGAACATTTAGCCAAGGGAATCAAATGTTCGATTTTGGTAGAAATCCATTTTGAACCATAACTCAGCTGAACTACTTCTAAGCAAATCCTACAGTCTTAACAACACTCCTAATACGATCCTAAGCCTTAACAGCTCATCATGCAAGAATGACAACGTCTAATAGCATCAAAATGCCAAACCTAAAATTAAGCTAGCATTAAGACCATAATAACGACTAGAGGATTAAACCTATGATTAAAATCTACAAAGATAAATGTACAACGTAAAAACTAAGAAAGAACGAGTTTAAGCTGAGGGAATTACCTCACTAGAGCGAAAATGTCTCCCTCATACCGAAACGCTCCCACACATTCTCAGCAGAGTAACACCAGCTCAAAGGGTAGAAGGGGTGGTGGGTATTTATAGTAGAAAGGTTGTAGGTGGATAAGGATCATCTGATTTGCCAGCTGGCGAATGTTTGCCAAGCGATTCTTGAACGTTCATGTACTACTTAAGGTTATGCGATCATTTGGCGTACTATTTCGATCGTTCAGGTACGATCTGACACACATGTTGAAGGCATGAGATGTACCTTCTGACAAAGTACAACACGTGAACGATCATTCGTGGTGGGGACTTAGAATGTTCTCGATGGGAACCATGATCATTCTCGGTGGGAACTACGATCATTCGTGAGAGAAGAGCAAATGTTCGTGACTATCAGCAAACGGTTGGTCACCGCAAAAAGTCAAATAGTCTTATTTCCAATTAAGAGCTACTTAATCCTATTAATAATCTAGGGCACTATAGAAATCCAATGGGCTTAAAAACACATCATTAACCAGTCTTTGAATCCTCTTTCAGTTAATGTGACCAAGACGTAGATGCCAAAGGTATGTTTCATTAGTAAAATGAATCTTTCTTTTTAATGATAAAGCATTATGAGTTGGTTCTAAAACAGAATTGTTAATAGCATATACATCAGGAGTAATAATATACAATCCATTTACAATGATACCAGGACAGATAAATAAATTACCCTTCTTTATTATCACTGTATCTCTCAAAATAGAGGTATAACCACACTTACCCAAAAAAGTCACAAAAATCAAATTTCTACGTATATTGGGTACATATAGACAGTTTGCTAATGTTAAAAATCTTGACTTAAAATAAATTTCAACAACTCCAATGGAGTGGACCGAAACCATCGTCCCATCTCCAAGCGTCAAGTGCATCTCTCCTTCATTCAATTACCTGGTTACCTGGAACCCTTGGCAACGAATTACAGACATGATTAATTGATCTTGAATCCACAAACCAGGAATTACTGGGATTTGCAATTAAACATGTTTCCACTAATAAAGAAGATGTATCACCTTGACCTTTGGATGCAAGAAACTTAGTGCAGTTTCTCTTCCAGTGCTCTGGCTTATCACAGTGGTAATAATTACCAACTGCTTTACCATTTGTCCCCTTTTCAGCTTTGCTAAACCCCTTGACAAAAACTTTGCCACTTGTTTAACTTATTCTTCTTCTTCTTACCTTCGGTTTAGAAGTGGAAGCTTGTGCCCTTGGTCTTCAGGATGTTTTCCATTACGATTAACTTATTCATCAGTTCAGACAATATGAAATCATTTTTGTTCATTGTCACATTGAATCTGAATTGATTAAAGGAGCTAGGCCGGGATTGGAGTTTTATGTCCACTTGAGATTCACCATCAATTTAAGCACCCAGAACTTCTACTGAATTGAGCATAGCTATCATAGACAGACAATGCCCCTTTACTGGAGTACCTTTAGCCATCTTTGTTTTTAAAAAAGATCTCATCGTCCTTAACTTAGCAGTATGATTTTGCTCTCCAAACATTTCCTTCAGGACGGTCATCATGTCATTGGCATGATGTAAATCTTGAAGTTGATGTTGGAGTACATTGGACATAGATGACAAAATATAACATTTTGCCATTTCATCTAACTTTTTCTAGCGATCAAATCGCTGTCTAACAGCGTCAGCTGCATTAATAGATGGATTAGTGGGACTAGCTTCAGTCAACACATATTTGTGCCCCTCAACTATAAGCACAATATCCAAATTATGTTTTCTGTCTACGTAATTGGGACCTGTCAGCTTATTCTGATTCATGATAGTTGAGAAAGGGCTAAACGAAGACATTTTGGTTCTGAAATATTAAAATTTGAGCATAGCATATCAATTTAGCATTAAAATATAATATGTAAACCCAATTGAAAACACGTGGTGTTTGCAAATGCAACGACAACATAATCATGTTATTAAAAACACCATCTGAAGGGAGCAGAGCCCACAACTAAGGTGAGATGCTTTTAACTACCTTGATTAGGTGAGATTCTTTCTCATTATTAATGTTACTAAGACATTAATAATTTGCCGCTTTCTCTTTAGAATATAATCTTTAAGATAACAGAGCTCCGAAGGGAGATTAATATCCTATATTAGTCAAGTGTATATCATCAAGTAGATTTGATGTGATTGTCAAGAAACAGCACAGAAGCGTGGTCGCTCTCGTTATATAATTACATCTCGTCTATCCCATACAAGAAATCTACCCTTGTAACCCACGAAGCAAAGATGCCCTCTGAAGGGAGCAGGGCGCATGGTCAAGGCGAGATGCCTTTACTTCATCACTACTATAAACTTATGATGGATACCGGGAGATTCAAAATCTTGAACCTCTCTCCCACTTGATATTTTAAAAAAATATGAGTTTTAAAACAATTATAATCTCTCAAGAGCAAATAGTAAGCGTCTATATTATGGACGCTTTATTCTTTCTCCACTTATGAAAGGTCAAATTACAATTGAGACCTTGCTTTTTGTGTTTCTAAAAGAAAATACACTTCCTAGTCACATTACGAACCTCTACCATTTATCATGCTTTCTTTATATTAAAAGATTAATTTCCAATGCTTTTAACATTGGAATTTGTCAATTAGAATTTGGTAGTCTTTCATACCAACTTCATAAGGAAACACATCTTGTTTATGGTTTACAAAGACAACAATTCATCCATGAATCAAATTCATGGTTGCTATGCCTAAAGTACCTTAATTATTTATCCAACACAAAATTAACCTTTATGTGGCATTTTGTTTTTTCAACCATGGTACCAGTACTCATGCATGATCAGGGGAGGAGGGATGGGGGGTCCAGGGGGTGGCCCCCCCTTCAACTCTAAGTTTTTTTTCTTACCCAAGGTAAAATTTCTACCTATGTTCCGTTTGCCCACCCTTAGGAACTTATTAGGGGGCAAATTTGCCCACCATCCGCTGTTATTTTCTTTTATTCTCACAGCTCAAGCTTTCAAGGCGTTTCTGTAATTAGGTTTAAAAATTACAAAAGTTGAATAAGAGACCATGGTTGAAGACGATCCAAGCATATTTTTTCTTTTCTTTTCAAAACGCACGGTACAACTTAAGAAAGGCACGTTAATGCTTTGCTTTTTATTTTAACTTTGTAGAGTGTGCACCTTTTTTTTAAAAAAAAAAAAACAAAAAAACAAAACTTTGCATTGCACAACATTACTCTGCACCTTTAACAAGACTGTCAAGACATGACTTTTCTTTTTAAAATTCGTTCTTCTCTCATTTGTGAAACAAAGAAGTGATATAAGGCACCGAATTCCAAAAAAATAAAAAAAAATAAAAAAAAAAATTCTTTCTTCTTTCATTTGCTCTTTTAAATTATTATTATTATTATATATATTTGGATTGCTTTTTCTTTTTTTTTTTTTTTTTATAATTTTTTCATATTTAATTGTTTGTGAATATATATAATTTTCGTTTTATATTTTAATTGTATAAAATATATAACTGTAGTTACTTGAAAATGATATATTCAAGACTATCAGCAATGAAAAAAACCATATAGCGATCTCAAGGTATGAAGACTGGTTTAGGACAACTGAATTAATTAACTCAAGGCGTGACAAAATAAATTGTAAGTTATATTTATATGTTTTAAAAAATAATTAAATTTTGTTGAATTATTTATTTATTGCATAAACCTTCATAAACCTTTCTCTTGCATTAATGATCAAAATAAATTTTAGGTCATTAATCACCATAAAAAAAAAATTAATATTTTGCATAATTTCATGCTCTTTATGCCTAAACTTGAAATTTGTTTTCAAGAATAACAAAACTTCATGAAATTCATCTTGTAAAATCTTCATTTTGTGTTTATCAATATGTTGTACTTAATTTACAACATATTTCATAATCAAACCTTTTAGAATATTTGATTATGACACAAAACAGAATTTTAAAACTTTAAACATTCTGAAGGATTTCAGAAATATTTGATTATGACACACAATAGAATTTTGCAACTTTACACATCCTGTAGGATTTCTGAATTCCAGATTTGTCGATGAATGGTGAACTGATCATAATTCTTTCAATAAAAATTGAAATGCAAATCCTTTTGGACCATAACATCAACCACAATATTTTTATGCAATAACAAGTGCCCAAACATTTTTAGCACTTGTCAATAAGCATCTATTAAAAATTGTAATTCTCACATGCTTACCGTAAAATACAACAACAAATTTTTCAAATGCAAAAATTAATTAAAATAGCAAATGACCTCCAAACAACTTGAAATTTTGTAGTATAGATCCTAACATGTTAAATAACATCTTCCAGGTATTGGAACAATTTTCCAGTCTCTAGAGATCCTAAAAAAAAAAAAAATTGAATTTCATAAAAGAAAATTGAAAAATAGTTTTCTATAAACTTTTTTGTTCGCCTTGTTTTCTTTAAAGCCCACTTTGATGCTACTTATTAGGAATTGGTTTGCAAAAACATGTTTGCACAGCAAAATAAATAAATAAATAAAATAAAATTCCCAAGCCAAGCTCGAACTTTATGAAAAACAGGTGAAGAACAATGCTATTTTAAAATAAATTGCAAGGCAAAAATACTTACTTGAAGAATTTGACCACTCCTTGGCTTTTTGAGCAAAACTTTGCTCCTTACTCCTCAACGAAGGACGTGTGATCTCAGGCATATTGAGACCTTCAGATCTTCTCACCAATGACTGATGATGACCAAGAGTATGGGCTCTCAACTTGCTCTTCAAAACTTAAACTTATTCTCGTAACTTAACTCAAGAATATTAGTTCTTAGTAAAAACTAAAGAATTGTTGCAGTTACTTATATTTAAAAGAGCTACAGACATATCTATTTATAGCCTTTGAATACAAGGAGAGTGAGAGATATAAGCAATGTGGGATAAGTTGTAGTAGAAGTTCTAGTAGATCTAGAACTCCACTAGGGGTAGATGGCTAGGACTTGGAAAACCCTAGCCTTCCACCTCATGGAGTCAACACATAAGGGCACGAAAAAATTCCTTGGCCTATGCGTCAAGAGCAGTCCCTCTTGGGCTTGGATTTTATCCCAAGCCCCAATGTGCTCTCTTGCATCACAAACACAGTTTCTTTCTAATCCATGTTTTTAATAAATAAAAAATAAGTAGCCTAACAAATAAAAAGCCTGATTTGGTTAACTTAAATCAATTTGGTGAGGGACCCTGATAAGCGTCAAATGTTGCACATTCAAGCCCCATAACTTATATATGTTAATTCCTTAGCATTGTTATTTGTTTAATTTTGTGTTATTTTATTGTTTTTAGGTTTTAAATAAAGATGTAATTAATTCAATTGATTTTGGGTTTAAAGCACACTTTGAGAAGACTTAGAAGATATGTTCAAGCTTAACCAATCATAATAGAAGACCTATATGATGTGGTTAAGGTTAATCAAATCAAGTGAATGATTAAATCGGAATTTCTCCACTAAGAGTCAAAATCGGATTGGATTCAAATTTGGATTCTACACATGTCACAGTGTTTTAATCATAACTTTTTCCTTAGACATCTTATTGCAATGAAATTGGTGGCGTTAGAAACCTAATAAAAAATAAAACAAATATGTCAGAAATAGCTTTTCCCTAATTCAAAAGTTTACTATGCAAAAATCTCCTCGCAATAAAAGACCGCAATTCTGGACGAATTTGGAATCCTTTTCCTACTTGGATTGAAGTTTCAATCTCCTACTTGGATAAGAAGACTCAAGAGACGATTTTCCTGGGATTCCATGAGCTTCTAGGCCTCTCAAAGTCTCTATAAATAGATCCCTAAGCTTCAAGAGAATGTGTGTTTGTGCTTAGCTTTAGACATAAAATTCTTCTTGGAGGCTTGACAAGTTGAAGAGGAGAAGAACATGGTAGGAGGCCATCCCAGCACCACGATGAGCGGCTAAATTCGTCATAGGGTGTTGATGTAGCCCTTTCCAAGTAACAATGGTTTAATTGTATTTTAATTTGATATTTTCTATATGCATGATGGTTGTATAACTGTGAGAATTGATCTTAATGTTTATATTCAATCATTATGAATATCTTATCTTGTCTTAGAAAGTCTTTTATACTGATTGAACTCAATCCTTCATATTTTCTGTGATTATGTGAATGATTGTTATACAACGGTTTTAATTGACATATGATCGAGAGGGTTAGATAGACCATGCCTAGGAAAGACGGATTGTACTACACCCTAGTTTACTGTAATTTAGGTAGACATTTCGTTCCAACCGAAGATGGGTTATACTTTTCCATTGATTGTGTGTATCCTATTAAAGACGTAGCTAATCCATACCAAAGGAAGACGGGTCGTACCGCATTTTAGTGGTTAGGTGGACGGTCCGTGCCAACAAATGATGGATTATACTTATTCTTTAGAGGTAATTTCTTGACTACTCGAGTGAGACGAGCCCTATATCATGCATAGTATGAATTTTCCTTGTTAATTTATGATTGACCATTGTTATGCGGTGAGTGGTGAAATCAATCCCCTATTCTTTATTTTTATGTTTTTTACTTTTATGTATTTATTTTTAGAAAACAAAAACCAAATCAAACTTTTTTTTTAATTAAGTTATATTTAATCTTGAAAAACTTGATAGCAATTCCTTCGCGGTCCTTGAGGTTCGACACCCTCAATATACCCTTATCCTACAAGAATTCGTTCTATTGCAAGTGGTTAATTTATTATTGATATATTTTGGTAAACAAAAGATCACATCAATTTTTGGCGCCGTTGCCGGGGACTGCAAACGGTTATAGTATTAAGTTTTAAAGATTGAATTTAACTTAATTCTTTTTTGTTTTTATTTTATTGAATTTTTATTTTATTTTCGTTTCTTTCTTTTTTTTTTCAATTTTTGTTTTTATTTTACTTTATTTTATTTTATTTTATATTTGTTAATTTAGTTCATGTGGGGAGGCATTCCAACACCCAATGGACCATGTTCATATTGCTATAGTCCTTATCACCATGTTAAAGATTGTCCTATTGTAGGACAATTTTCTAACTATTCTTATGAGCATATGAACACACAGTTCTCTAGACCGAGGAATGAGCCGTACTGTGATTCCTATAACCCGAGATGGAGCAACCAGTCTAATATCTCGTGGCAAGCTCAAGCTCCTGAAAATTATGCTCCACAATTTCATGAACTATACCATCAGGCATATCCGCAGTTCAATGATCAAGCGGTCTATCCACCATCTAACTTCCATCCTCCTCACCAGCAATGGCAATCATCTCCATATTGTGCTGACTTTGAGGATAATTGGCAGCCTTCTTCTCAGGCTACACCATCTCCTCAGTCAAATTTTGATGTTCAAGCTCAGATATTGAAACTTATGGGTGAGATCAATCAAAAACTCTCTCAGACAGTGACCTCTCTCAGTCAGACATTGAACTCTCCCTCTGAATCCATTGCCAAGATAGAAGCTCACGAAAAGGAGTCATCTCCCATTTACCGGCCTCCACAACAACAGTCTCAACAGGAATAATATACTCCTCAATTCTTCGCCGAGATAGAAGCCAAAATGGATGCTCACGAAGAGGAGCCATCTCCCATCTATTGGTTGCCACAACAGCAATCTCAGGCTGAACCACCTCCTCCGATGAGTTCTAACTTTCAAGATCAGATGATGAAATTTATGAGTAAGATGGATCAAGTAAGAGACTCTCAGACTCAGATTATGAAGTCTTGTTAGGAAATAAGAGACTCTCAGACTCAGATTATGAAGTCTCACTAGGAACAATATACTCCCCAATTCTTCGCCGAGATGGAAGCCAGGATGGATGCTCACTTTGAACAAATCATGAACCACCTCAAAATAGAAGAAAAAGAGCTTCAAAGACATTCGGTGGCCAATCTTGATGGACACTACATGGTGGATGAGAATACTTCTTATCATGAGCAAGTCATCACCACAATGAAGAATGGAGAAGTGGTCGAAACTCACGCGGAAGAGATGGAGGAGCAAATTGAGGCCCCACAAGCTCTACATCGGGCAAAAGGCGAGGAAGTGAGCACTGAGGTTCCTTCATTATCCACTCTTATTCTCGAGACGCCATATGAACCCTGAGCCCCTATTACTTATGACTTACTAAGAGGTCAGGAGAGTAGTTTGTTAGGGTTGTTAGAAGAGCAAGAAGAGACCATCGAGGTAGAAAACTTTCTTGTGTATTCTCCTCACTTTACTCCAGTTCATAATTCCCTTCCGAATGAGAAACTGTTTGAGAATACTCAGAAGAATCTACCTTGATATGAGGACATTTGGAACCTTTCTGTAGGTAAAATTTATTCTCTTTGGTTCAAGAGAAGAAAAGATTGGTGCTTCAAATTTAAATTTAAAGGTCAGAGAGCACTGAGCGCATCAAGGATGTGGATTCCGTTGGCTTGACGGATCCCACATATTTTGACTAAATGAGTCAGGTTCATTGGTTCAAACACAAGCCATGTGCACTCGAGTCATCCATCAGGCCAGGGTACATGATCTCCTTCCAGGTTTATCTTCTCCATTGTTGTTTCATTCTTAGTTTATATTTTTACAATAATGTGTTGCCCTTTACTGGTATTTGGTTGAAGTATCACTCTCTTTTTAAGGATATGTGTTTTTGCAAACAAGTTTGGGGGTATGATATGCCCCGCATCTGCTCATTCAGGTATTCCTATCCTCTTATCGTTATGTTCAATTCTATACACATATTGGGGAAAATGTGTGATTCAAGTTTGGGGGTATGGAAGAACAAAACACTATCCAATATTTTGCTATGTTATTTTTGAGCATGCTGTTGATTTTGAATTCTGATTCGTATTTCCTTGATGAGCTTAACATGATGAACACATGATCACTTGACTAGGGAATTAAGAAGTTTTGTTATTTTCTTTGACAACATGAGATATTACTTGTTTCAATTTGATTCTCACAAGCACACTAGAATGTAGTCTGTGGGGTATGAAATTTGAAATTAGTTATGTCTATTATCAATATCTTGGATGCAGCTGGGTAAATTATTGGAGGAATAACCTTGGTAGTATAAAAATAAAAAAAAAAAAGAAAAAAAAAAGAAAGAAAGAAAAGAAAAAAAGAAGAAGAATAATATTGATCACTTTGAGCTTTTCACTAAGTAACTGGATCTCTTGCCTCATTAAGCATTGAGTGTTCGCGTCAAAAAGTAAAAGTTTTCTTTGATTGATAAAATGGCTAAGTTTAGCTTCGTAGCATTTTTTACTCGAGTTAGTAAGTCTTTAGAGTATTTTACACCTAATGCCCTAAAACCATCTGGTTTGGGAGTCATTGACCTAACAGTCATTACATGGGTCAATTAAAAAGCTTAAGGGAGCTAAGCATTGCACAGCCTACATATATAATAATAATAAATATATATGCCTTGGTTGTTTTATCTAATGGGGAGTCCAGCTAATTTTGAGTGTTAAACCATTCATGATTGAGATTAGTTTTTGAAATCCCTTGACTATGTGTTAAGTTCACTTTACACTAATTGAATCTTGTGATATCTCATAATGCCATGTTAGTAGCTTAATTTTTAATTCCCTGAAATTGTGAAGATGTAGTTTATTTTCTTAAGCTTGCCAATGAATGAGAACCATTATTTTTATGATGCTGCATTCTTGGGAATAACATGGTAGGGACAATGTTTGTGGGTATCATTCTTAGCAAACCTTCCAAGACTTCACTCGTCCACTATGGAGTCCTAGGGGTATAATTGGCTTGTTGCGTATGCTAAATGCAATCGTACATCCCACGAAAGATGGATTTATCTTGTTGTTTTTCAGTTTTATTTCTTGTTTTGTATTGCTAAGGGACTAGCAATATGTAAGTTTGGGGGTGTGATAAGTGTCGAATGTTGCACATTCAAGCCCCATAACTTATATATGTTAATTCCTTACCATTGTTATTTGTTTAATTTTGTGTTGTTTTATTGTTTTCAAGTTTTAAATAAAGATGCAATTAATTCCATTGATTTTGGGCTTAAAGCACACTTTGAGAAAACTTAGAAGATATGTTTAAGCTTAGCCAATCATAATAGAAGACCTATATAATGTGGTTAAGGTTAATCAAATCAAGTGAAGGATTAAATTGGAATTTCTCCACTAAGAGTCAAAATCGGATTGGATTCAAATTTGGATTCTGCACATGTCATAGTGTTTTAATCATAAATTTTGTCTTAGACATCTTATTGCAATGAAATTGGTGGCGTTGGAAACCTAATAAAACATAAAACAAATATATCAGAAATAGCTTTTCCCTAATTCGAAAGTTTACTATGCCAAAATCGTCCATCAATAAAAGACCGCAATTCTGGACGAATTTGGAATCCTTTTCCTACTTGGATTGAAGTTTCAATCTCCTACTTGGACAAGAAGACTCAAGAGACGATTTTCCTGGGATTCCATGAGCTTCTAGGACTCTCATAGTCTCTATAAATAGATCCCTAAGCTTCAAGAGAAGGTGTGCTTGTGCTTGTGCTTAGCTTTAGACAGAAAATTCTTCTTGGAGGCTTGACAAGTTGAAGAGGAGAAAAACATGGCAGGAGGCCATCCCAGCACCACGATGAGCGGCTAAATTCTTCATAGGGTGTTGATGTAGCCCTTTCTAAGTAACAATGGTTTAATTGTATTTTAATTTGGTATTTTCTATATGCATGATGGTTGTATAACTGTGAGAATTGATCTTAATGTTTATATTCAATCATTATGAATCTTTTATCTTGTCTTAGAAAGTCTTTTATATTGATTGAACTCAATCCTTTATATTTTCTATGATTATGTGAATGATTGTTATACAACGGTTTTAATTGACATATGATCGAGAGGGTTAGATAGACCATGCCTAGGAAAGACGGATTGTACTACACCATAGTTTAGTGTAATTTAGATAGACAGTTTGTACCAACCAAAGATGGGTTATACTTTTCCATTGATTGTGTGTATCCTATTAAAGACGTAGCTAATCCATACCTAGGGAAGACGGGTCGTACCGCATTTTAGTGGTTAGGTGGACGGTCCGTGCCAACAAATGATGGATTATACTTATTCTTTAGAGGTAATTTCTTGACTACTTGAGTGAGACGATCCCTATATCATGCATAGTATGAATTTCCCTTGTTAATTTATGATTGACCATTGTTATGCGGTAAGTGGTGAAATCAATCCCCTATTCTTTATCTTATCCATACTTCTTTATTTTTATGTATTTATTTTTAGAAAACAAAAACCAAATCAAACATCTTTTTAATTAAGTTATATTTAATCTTGAAAAACTTGATAGCAATTCCTACGCGGTCTTTGAGGTTCGACCCCCTCAATATAGCCTTATCCTACAAAGATTCGTTCTATTGCGAGTGGTTAATTTATTATTGATATATTTTGGTAAACAAAAGACCACATCAGACCCACAGAAAAAAAAAAAAAAAAAACTAGCAAAAATAGTTCTGACTCATCAAGTCACTATTTAATTATAATTGATTCCACTAAACAATTGTAATTACACTCTAGTTTATATTTTTTTTATTAAAACAATTAATCTTTTAAACTTGCTTAATATTGACTTTTGATTTCTCTAGGAAATCTTCTGTAGCATAATTAAAGTCGAGATACCGTCATTTAATTATCTACATCTTTATCCTTGAGTGTATGATTTTATACATTATCTCGTGAAAGTCTTATCACATGTACATTATATTTTGGTATCTCATATCAAAATGCTTTAGCCAGAGAATGAGAATAATCCAATCCATAAAATTTATCTCAAGGGAAAATTTCTTATCCTTTTACTAAAGGACTTGGATTTCTTCTTGAGAAAAGTTTTCTCACAATGTTAATGCGATCACCTAAGGCACCAAGAATGTTAATCATAACAACTCACATGGTTTGTTTAATGCGATCACCCAAGGCACCAAGTGTGTTGATCATAACAACTCACATGGTCTATTCAATGCATAACACCTACACATAAACCCGATGCCTCCAACTTCGCCTAATCATGATAAATCACAAAGATTCAATGCGTATCACTTTTTGCAAATGGAATGTTCAATTACATTACCGACTGTGAATTATAAAAATTTTAAGACTACATGGATTATGGACGAAGACCTTGTGTGATAACCCCGTTACTCACACCATAGACCCTATTCATTGTAATCCAAGGGCCTTTCACATGCAAAATATATATAATCATTATTAAGCATGTAAAATATTATATGCATGTCTTATGCCCAAAAATAGGTCAATGACTAACAACATTTATTCATAACAAACTTATATGTCAACAGTACATTAGGATTTAAGGCATAAACTCCAACAATATCGGAGCCAATTTCAAGAAAACTTGGTTTAGATTTTATACATGTTCTTCACATTTTTCAGCTTTATGCTATATTACTTGTGTTGGATTTTTATTCCAACAGCTTTGAGGATTTTGATTGATTGTTCTTGATCCTGAAATGTTTGAAGTCAAAAGGAGCACTTTTGGTACTTTATACATATTTTACTGTACCAAATAGTGTTGCTGTATTTTTACAGCAAGAGCTGCTATAATTACGAATTTTGACGATGCTTTATACAAGTCATAAAATTGTTATGAGATTGTTCTCTACATGTAAAAATCGTTTTTGATACAATGGTTCAAATGGATTCAAGATTCGATGAAAATAAAAAGAGTTCTTCGTTCGTTGACATATGTAAAATTTTATGAATTCCAACGGCAACTATTTTATTTTGATTTTTTTTAGCATGACTTGTGAGTGTTTAAAAATTGATGTGAAAATTGATTTCGTATGTAAAAAGATTGTTTAACGCATTGCAAAAATCAACACTATGTTTTGAATGTTTTCTCAACATGTTTCATTATGTTTTCTAATGTGTATGAAGTTTGGAATTTTAAATTCCAGGCACATGTTTGAACTTGTAAAATTTCTTTTTTATGCATAATCAAGGAAATAAATTTCTTCGATTATGTAATATGTTATATATTATAAGGTATATAAGAAGTTATTGATCAAAAGAAAATAAGGTTACAAGTTTCTTGGATGTATTTTAGAAATACTTTGAATTTGATTTCAAGTTCTTGAGATTAAAACACATCGAATGAAATCAGTCTAGTCTTGATTTTTTAGTGCATGATTTTCATGTTTTCAATAATTTGAAAAGAGTTTTCATATTATTGAAATATGATGTTGCATTCATAAATATTTTTTGGAAGCGTAGTGATTTGTTCGCAATGCTTGTTAGGACATGAGTTTTTCTTGTAATCAAGTAACGGAGAAGAGCCATGGGTCTAACCCATGACTATGACATCGCTTAATTGTGATGGCCAGCCACCACTCTTGGAGTGCAATACCTAAAGTTCATCAACTTCGGTGAGCCTATAGATTATTTAGGGTTTTCCCAAATCCTAATCCTAATCCATAAACCTAAAGTATGAATCCAAAAACTCTTAACCTAACATTTTTGTGATCTAATTTTTCTAAGAATATTTCGGATTGTGATAATTTCCAAAAGAATTGGTTGTGATTTTTTTTCGCAAGACATAAACATGAGTGATTCCAACTTATTTGGAATGAGATGTTTAAGATTCACAATTTAGGAAGTTATGAATAAGGATTGGTTTAGAAGTTAAAGCTCCATAAAACCTACGACAAGATTCCAATGTGATTGGAATGAGGTAACCTAATTTTGTTAGGGTTACCATGTCTAGTTTGGATGAAAGGAGGGTTGACAATGTTTTCCTTAATGGGAGTGTGAGATGAAACTACAAGAACCTAAGATATGACAAAGTTTCTTTTGGAAGAAGGGTTCCTAATTTGATTAGGTCAACCATGTCATGTTAATTAGAGCTTCTATTTTGAAAAATAATTGGATTAATAATTCTATTAAATTAGAATGCCTATTACCTAATAAGATAAAGAACCTAACGTAGTTGTGATTGCTTATAAGATTGGGAAGGTAATCCAATTGTAACGTGATTATAATTGGTTTTTAAACAAAACCCTTTAGTTTAAAATATCATGTGGGAGAGAGAATCAATATTATTGATTCTTGCAGTTTCCATCATAGGTCTATAATAATGATGAAGTAAGGACACATCGCCTTAGCCATGGGCTCTACTCCTTCGAATGGTGTCTATACTTTGCGGATTATAAGATTAGACTTAATTAAGGGAATAGGAGATGTGGTGATGTATTAAGAACGACCACGCTTCCATGGAGTTACTTGACAATCACATCAAATCTACTTGATGGTATATACTTGATTAATTTAGGATATTAACCTCCATTTGAAAGAGAATTCATGTTGACATCGTTAGCACCTGAGCTTTATGAAAAGTTGCAAAACTTTAAGGTTGCTTCAAATATGTTGGAATATCTAGAAGTAAGGTTTGGGGAACAATATCATATTCCCAAAGAAGACAAAGATACTTTGATGATGATGAAGTTGTTTCAATATAGAGTGAGGTTCTCAAATTGAAACAAAATGGTTTATTTGATGCTGAGGTTGATGATTAATCTAAGATTGATGAAACCCTCAGATCCATGATACACTCTTTTGAGTAATTCAGACATAAGCATAAAGGCAAAGATGTTTGCTCTTCGTCTGATTTGGTGAGTATAGCAGCTGATAGCATGATGGAACCTAAGTTTGGTATGATTGTTGGTAAAAATTCTTTCTCATAACTGAAAGGTAAGGAAGAGAAGCAGGAAACCAAGAAAAATGGCAAAGCTGTTGTCATATGTGTCAATAAAGCAAGGAGCAAGTCGAAACGTAAGGCCAAAGCGATATGCTTTTATTACAAGAAGGATGGACATTGAATGACAAATTGTCCTAAGTATCTGGCACTCAAACATTCAGGTAAAAGTTTTCTTTTGGCTTTGAGATACATGCTTAATAAGAATCCACCAGAATTCCTGGTGTGTAGATTTGGTACTAATACATGTCTGCAATTGGATTGCATGTGTTCCAGAAAACCAAAAAAAGAAAAGACAGACTTTGAAGTTTGAAGATGGAATGAAGATTCCATGGATGTCCTTTTGTTAAATCATTTATTTTTTAGACTATGTTACAAAAAAGTAATTTTCTGAAGTTTTTGCTGGATATTTTTGAAATATGCCAATGCAAATGATTGATAGTCAATTCAGTATTTATTGTTGATAGTCTTATTATTTATGATTTCTATGAATAACATTTAATTTTATAATCAATTATTACTTTTGATATTTATTCTTGAGCTAACAAAACATAAGTATTGCCAAAGTTGTATTGTACTTGTTTATTCATCAATGATCTAAAGACTAGTTCAGGATGGGCTTTAGAGGCCCATTGGATCTTGATGAGATCCTAGGTTAAGAATCATTCTTGGAAGATAATATGAACAAGAGGTTCTTTTCTTTGAAAAGAAATCATGGCATAGGTATATGTTTTGTTATAAAAAGAGATGTTTATGTATGAAATTCTTTAAGTTTCCAAATACATAAATAAATTTTAATTTAATCAAAGTATCTTTTAGGATAACTCATCCAAATTTGAATAGTATCCCAGTTGAGTACACCTTAGTTCACACAAAAAGATAGTGTGGGATATGAGGAATAAACTTTTTCGTAATAAATGTGATACTTTACCTAATTTATTTAAAGAAATAAAGGTTATGGGAACAAAGTAGTCTTATTTGTTAGGAAGATATTGGTTCACACCAAGTTCTTAAAAATAAAATTGTATAAGTAAATCCAAGGAAAGAGTATAGAGAATCTAAAAGAATGCTCAGATATTATGTGAAGATATTACAAATGTTTCAGATACACTATGTATTTTACTAGTTACATATATAAAGTACTGACCATATTGTAGTGGGAGTTGAGATTCATTAGATGAATCATATCCCAAAGAAAACAATGGAATGGTTTCGGATGTAAATGTTAGATCAAGGCTATGTAAATGTGGTTAGTATTCCAATTAAGTCTGACTACTTATAGAGGTGCCTAAAGACATTGAAACTCAGATATTGTTGTTGAGTTTACAAGTAAAGATTGAATAGACATGAAGGATAAAACCTTCGAAGCATTAGTGGTTAAGAATGTTTCTTAGGAAAAAAGGAATCTACTATAAGAAAATTCTTCACCTGTAACCATGCTTGACCTTTATTCAAGATTAAAGTTTAAGGTTGATTATTTTGAGAAAATCACCATGAAAGATGTATCTGAATGATACAGTCAGACAAATGTTTGAGCAATGATCTAAAGGCATGTAATATACAAGATGCAGAAGTATTTTGTTGAACTTATGCATTCATCCAAGTATTGGAATATTAAGTTTGATCTAAGAAGTCGAATGTTAGATCAAGACTATGATATAACCATGAGTACAAGAGATATCAATTAAAATGGTAATATTTAGAATTTGAAAAATTGAAATGACTTCTAAAAGTAAAGTGTGTGCATAAGTGTCAACAAAAATTAAAGCACAACGGAAAGTAAATGACACAGATATTTTTGTTGACGAAGTGGAAACTCAGTTAAGAGAAAAACCACTCTGGGGCAGCCAAACCCAGGAATTCCACTATTTAAAAGACAAAACTAGATACAAGACAGTAACACTCACATGTACCGATGCAGTGGTCGTACCTTGATCTCTGACGTGTAACCCAATACGAATGCTTCCCAACCAGGTTCGCCTACCTGAAGGGGTCTTCAATGGAACTCCTTATCTTAGAGCCGACCTCTAAGATAGACTACAGTTTGCAGCACAGTACATTTGAAAAACGGCTTCAGAGGAGATATCACGTCTCTGAGCTCTAATGGAATTCACATCGAATTCTTGCAGCTCTAAGTGCCCAAGGACCCCTATTTATAGGCTGGGGGTCAGAATGGGCATCAGGTAAATTTTGCCTGGAAGCCTTCTGGACGGTGGACCATGGCCGTCCGGACAGACAACTGTGCGACAGGATTTTCCGAGGATTTTGTGGAGAAATCTTTCCTGTATAAGAACATCGTCCGAACGGGATGGCTCGATCATCCGGACGGATGCACGTCCGCTGCAAGTAATTTCCATAACAGGCTTCGCGCGTCCGGACCATGGGGCAGGAGTGTCCGGACGGCTAAACTTCAACACGCAATTTCCATATCTGATGCGTGTGCGTCCGGACCATGAGGGAGAGACGTCCGGACGGTTCATTTTGAACTGCGATTCTTGCCTTACAGAGATACGCGTCCGGACGGTATACCACATCGTCTGGACAGTTGATTGATCTTCTCTTTCTTGAAACTTGGAAAGAATCAGTGATCTGTTCGAGATCCGATAGGCGTCCGGACGTGCTGCTGAAACGTCCGGACGGAGCAAGTTTGCACAGAAGCTTCTCGAGATGAAGTAGGTGTCCGGACAGAAGAAGCACGTCGTCCGGACAGGTGATGCTTGTCTGTCTGATGTCAGGACGGAGTGACACGTCGTCCGAACAGATGGAACAGTAGACAGATAGGCGTCCGGACGGGATGACACATCGTCCGGACGGCTGACAGGGAGCTTTTTAATTCTTCTTACTTCACTCTGAAAAGTGGAATCCCTATTTGCCGCATCATTACACATAAGTGATTTTGTCCAAACACAGAATAAGGCCAAAATACTAACAGAATTGATAAGACCCTCATCATTGATGATGATGTCGGAGTACTATCAGCAGTCAAAATCCAGACATTAGATGAATGGATTATTGACTAATTGTCATAGTGTCTTGCCTAAAAAGTAAATGTGGTTGCTTTTGTAGGTAAAACACTTAGTTGGAGAGGTATAGCAACAAATTGGTTGTTAACTCTATACTAAAACAAGAGTGTTTTGGGACTCAATGAGATGCACAATTTTATCTCGAAAGAGAAGATGTCTCTTAGGGAGAGTCTCTCAGAGAGATAAAGAGGTGGCATGATTCTATTGTGACTAATTTCTATTATATCTTGTTTAGAGGTTACTTGCTTTGGTGAGACACTAGGTGTTTTACTTTGTGAAAATAGATTACAGATAATTGTCCAATTGAAATTAAGGACAAGTGGGAGATCGTTAGGACTAGTGTCTAACACTCCAATTGCATTGATGATGTTTTTCTATAATTGTATAATATTGAACATTTGACACATACGTCATTGTTTTACATGTACATATGTATCGTCTCGCCCTAAAATCTAGGGTGAAATGTAGAATTTACATAATAATCCATGAGACGCTACTTCTAAATCCTTAAACAATCATCGCAGTGGAAAACCTATAATAATTTTTGTCTTTAAATTGACCATATAAATATATCAAATAAATTAACCAGAGCTTCTATATCGTAATAAAATATCAACACATCTCAAAATTACAATCACAATGTACAAGCCATTACAACATAAAGAGAGACTGATTTTGGTCAAGTCAGTGCCTCACCAACAGCATCATGAAAGAATCCATTCGATGACTTCTAAGATCGAAGATTATCTACCGCACATGATGCCTAAACCTGCAACATAAACAACATCTACATGATTGTGGTATTAGCCATGTCCGCATAGGTAGAATAATGAGTTCACGGTCTCAACAGTGTAAAACTCACTAAGTTTTTGTAATGAATTGACATTTCTATCTTTCCATCATACATTTACAATAACAGCTTCTATTGGTATAATACTTCATTTTAAAACATTCTGTAGTTGATAAGATAAACAATGATATTTTATAAACAAGTTAAATCATACTACGTAGCTATAAATATATATGCATGATCCAATCTCCCGTTTGGAATCACATACATACATACATACATATATATATATATATATATATATATTATGTGACTCAACTATATTCCTATACAAGCTTTCCAAACCTTCAGAAAATACAGGCATAGGGATACCTTTCAGCAATAAACGAACGAAATCATAACTTAGCTATACCCGTATATTAGCTTTCCATACCTTCAAGAAATACAAGCATAGGAATACTTCTAAGAAATTGACATCATAACTCAGCTAAATTCGTATACAAGCTTTCCAAACCTTTGGGAAATACAAGCATACGAATACATCTAAGCAATAAAAAAATGACATCAAAACTAAGCTATACCCATATACTAGCTTTCCCAACCTTTAGGAAATACAAGCATATGAATGCATCTAAATAAATGATATTATAACTCTGCTATACCCATATACAAGCTTTCCAAACATTCGGAAAATAAAAAGTATATAAATACATCTAAGAAATAAACAAATGACATCATAACTCAGTTATACCCGTATGCAAGTTTTCCAAACCTTCAGAAAATACAAGCATACGAATACATCTAAGCATGAAGCCTTATAAATCATCACATGCAATCTAACCATAATAAAATATTTATGCTTTGTTCCATTCAAACTAATACGCATATTGATACTTCTAGCATGAAATACCACATAAATCATTATATGCAATCTTGCTGTAACGATATACATATGTTCTGTTCCATTCAAACTCATATACATATTAATACATCTAACATGAAAATCATCATAAATCATGATCATCATTGTGTTATGCATGCTTTTCTTTCGTTTTTCATCACATCTTGATGCCAAGGGTTATGCATCCCAACGGTCTAAAATTTCATAGTGCCCAGGGGTACGTAGCCCAAGGGTCTTTAGTTTAGAGTTTTTTTTCCATGTACATGCTTGTTCTATTATGTCATATAATCATTGTGTCCATGCTTTCACATACTCACGCGTCATTTAACATTATATGTTTTTCACACCATTTACAAATTGTAACATTACACAATGCAATAATACATTAGGACTAACCCAAAACATCTCTAACTCTAAACTCCACTTGGGTTCTTGACTCGTCTCAAGAGCTAACCTACCATGACAACCCATAGAATTTTTAGAGTTCCAATTGACAACCCAATAACTAAAAGAACTAACCCATAAGGACATCCTATGGTTAGACACCAAAATTTATAATTTACAACATCTGGAAAAAATTTAGGGTTTGGGTCTTACCTTGGTTTTCAACCAAAAATGAAGTTTCACCCCCACAAAACTCTAACCCGTTGTTTGAATGTTGTTTAGAACTCCTCTAAACACAAATGACCTAACGGAATTTTAGGGATTAAGTTCAAACCCTAAAAATCAACCAAAATACAAGAAAAGTTAGAGTTTATGGATTTACCTCAAACCAATCGATAGAAATGATAATCTTGCACTAAGAATCGCATTGCCGGAGTTGGACTTGGATTTGGAAGTCTCTAAAAATCAATATCTAGGGTTTGGGAGCAAACCTTAGGAGAGAGAAGAGAGAAAATCATGTGGAAGGAGGAGAAAATGGGGAAAATTGAGATAAAAAAACGTGTTCTAATGGTTTACACCCTTACCTATCTGGACAGGTTAGTGAGCTGTCCGAAAAAAATTGGAAACTCAACTTTCTTTTCAACCCGTCTATACACGCCTTCAGCCCGTCCGGACACACCAGTCTGAAATGAAACTTAACTAAATTTCTAAGTGTTCTTTCTCATTCTCTACTTAATTAGTCTAAATTGTGTTTTAAACTCTTATATAATGTCTTGGATGCTACAACATATATGTTTGAGTATTTTCATATTATATACGTGTAAGGTCCATAAGTTACATTGTATTTTCATATTATCACACAGAATATCATAGTCATAGATCCTACAAATTATAAATGATTGTTCATAGTCGTAAATAGAACTGGAAAATCCATCTATGCTATAACATGTCAACCTTAACGATCTATCTTAATTAGGAGAAACAGGTAGGGCTTCGGGTTGACATGTTGGTATAAGAGCAAGGTAGTGCCATGCACCGAACAAACTCCGTGAGTCATAATTCTTTCAATACTGTGATAAAGAATGATGTACGTGCCCGGTGACTTATAACAGTTATTCTAAATCCTGAGAAGATTGTGAACTTAATATAAAGTGTAGGTCACTTTAATGTATGAGAGTGAGATCAATCAATGGTCAAAACATCTGTGCATTGGGTGATTGCATGGTAGCATTGTGGGAACACATTCTTCAAGAATGAATCCAAATCTTTTGTCATGGAACAAAGTGACAAAAATATTCCTCTTGATGTAGATTTAATAGGAATGATTATCTTAAAGCTAGGGGCCTAAAAGTTTTAGTGGTATTTACTAAAACTTTGTTTTGTGCAAGGTGAGATGAAATGGTACAAAAAAGTTGTATCATGTAATTAAATCAAGTTATCAACGAAAAGAGGTAGTGAACAAAGTTATAGTGTATTGAATTTGGTTCAACTATGGAATGATTCCATGGAAGGGTAACATGTAAAAAATTTTGTACGTCACAAGGATTTATTCATTAGTTTGAAAATAAATATTAGAGTGCAGTCACATTTGTTTAGTGGAATTAATTGTGATTAATAGTGTCACGTGATATTGTCATAGACCTAAGAAGCTAATTATATTTTTCCTTTTAGGTCTCTCTTTGAGCTAATGTAAATTGACCATTTGTTTTTGGGTTTTGGTTATGCATTTATATATTTGAATTGTTTTATTTGATAAAACACGGCCAAAGGAGTATGACTTCTAAGTGGTTTATTATTTAGAAATGATTGGGCTTAGGAATTTATTTCCTAAGGACTTAAGCAATTAAAGAGCTTTGGGCTCTTGCAATTTATTCCAAAAGGCTTAAGTGGAGTTAGAGGAGAATTGGGCATAAGAGATAAAATCCAAGCCCATGCTTAAGAGTGTGAAGTAGTGGGCTAGGGTTAAAACCCTAGAGGATAGGACTAGTAGTCCTAGTTCTACTATGGCTCTAGTCTTGGTTCATCCATGACTCCAGTTTTAGTTCTAGTACAACTCCATTTTATCTCCTAAGACAATCTGGATTATAAATTCAAGTCAATAAATAGAGGACCATAGTGAAGCATAAAATTCACCAATTCACTGTATCAATAGTTTGTTAGACACTCTCGATCATCAAAGAGAAGATTTAGAGGTTTACTCAAGAATACCAAGAACATAAAGAACCGGTTCTCGATTATTCAACATGTAAAGAGAATCTTAGCAAAAGTTAAATAGCTCTGCATGCTTAGGAGAGGTTGAATTCAATTGTAAGTACTCCGAACTTGTGTATTTGATTTATCTAGCCCTATTTATTTAAAGTTAAATTTTTTCTGGGATCGGTTTCCGCTGCGCTTACTATGTTCGTGCATGATCCCCAACAAAACCGTCACAAGGACAATTTAATAGTAAAAACTGTTTATATATATGATATATATATATATATATATATCATATACTAGCTTTCCGAACCTTCAGAAAACACAAGCATATGAATACATTTAATCATAGCATTACATATAAATGATCATATGCAATCTAGCCGTAACAACATACATATGCTCTATTCCATTTAACTCATAGGCATATTGGTACGTCTAGCATGAAATTCCACTTAAAATATTTTATGCATCCCAGCTGTAACTATATATATATATGCTCTGTTCGATTCAAACTCATGCATATTAATACATCTAGTCATGAAAATCATCATAAAACATGTTACACATCATCGTCATGTCATGCTTGTCTTTTCTTGGTTTTCATTGTTTTGTTGCTGATGCCGATCAGACTTTAACCCAACCGGTCTTACACTTGAGTGCCGAATGAACTTTAACCAAATTAGTTTTAAGTTGACTTGTTTTGTTACTGATTTCAAAGGGACTTTAACTCAACCGGTTTTACACTTAAGTGCCAAATGAACTTTAAAAAAATCGATTTAAAGTTGACTTGTCTTGTTGCTGATGCTGAAGGGATTTTAACCCAACCGGTCTTACACTTGAGTGCTAAATGGACTTTAACCAAACCGGTCTTAAGTTCAGCGTTCATGCTTTCGTTCTATGCTCATGCTCATCATTTCACATATTTATCATGATCATGCTGTCATACAAATATGCATCATATAACATAGTATGCTTCTAATTCTCTTTTCAAATACATCATGAAAACATTGGTCCATTATAAAACCCATAAGTCATAACTCATACTTATTTCCATGATATACTTGAAACACATAAAACCTCATCAAATTAGATCTCAACACAATTCAAGATATTGAAAGCAATCTTACAATAAATGTTATCACAAAATATTTTCAGCTTGAGTTATCACAAATGTAGCATTTTCTAAGATTTTACAAAATATTAAAAGTTGTATTTTTTTTTTTCTCAATGAGTTGAATACTCACATTGGCTGCTTAATTTACGGCATAGGAAGGAATTCTCCATGCAATGTATCATTGTACGATACATTCCAAGTACACATTAAAACTAACTCAACACTTTTCTAACTCTAAATTCCAGCTAGGTTCTTAATTTTTCCAAGAGCCATAACCCATGGAAACCCATAAAATTTATAGTGTTCCAAATGACAACCCAACAATTACAAATTAATACTAACCCACAAGAAAATCCTAAGGTTAAACACCAAAAATCCCAATTTACAACACTTAAGAATATCTAGGATTTTGGGTCTTACCTTGATTTCTCACCAAAGATAGAACCCAATGTTTGGAGGTCAATTAGAACACCTCTAAACACGGAATACCTAGAGAAATTTGAAAGATTAAATTCAAACTCCCAAAGATAAATCACAAATACAAGAAAAGTTAAGATTTTCAAATTTACCTCAAACAAATCCGTAAAAACAATGATTTTACACCGAGGATCACGTTTTCGGTGTTGGATTCACATTTGGAGGCTTCAAAATACTAGAGGAACTTGTCCAACAACATGAGCCTTAGGAGACAGAGAGTGGAGAGAAATCGTGTGGAAAAATAGAGAATGAGAGAAAAATGAGCTGGAGGAACTCGTCTAATAACATAAATCTCAATCTGTCTGGACAGGTTAATAAGTCGTCCAGACGCAATGATACGTGCATCCAACACTCTCGATCGCACTGTCTGGATACATAAATGTCTCGTTCGGACACACATGAAGAAATGAACTCTCAGCCAAAGCTGTTCGGACACAAAATTGTCCTGTCTGAACACATGTTTCTAACTTTGACAGTTTCTAAGTGTTATTTTTTCGCATTTTACACAATTAGTTACTTAATTAGTTTAATTCATATTTTTTAACACTTACTTAATATCTTGGATGTTACACTATATTTTTGCCCTTTTTAGACTTCTTCCACTTCTTTGTGAATCCTTGACATACAAGGTGAACTAAATGATGTCTTTGTTGCTTAGGCTTTGCCTCTTCTTAAATAAACCTACTAACCAATTCATTTGCATTCTGCTTATCCTTAAGAATGTCATAATGAATTTGAAATGACCTATACTGAGGAGGCAAGGAGATCAAAATAAATTAGATAAAAAAGAACTTATCCACATTTATCCCAAGATCCTTTAATTTAGGAGCTAGATTTTCTATTTCACGGATATACTCATGCATCCCACTTGTACCATCAAATTTAATTGGTGATAATCTCATCATGGAGTGGTTGGTCATTAACTTGTTCAACGTTGTCAAACGATTCTATAATTGTAGGAACAACAACTTCTTTCGAAGTTATAAGTAGTGGGGCATGTACTCTAACTTCTTGAATACCAACATTTTGTGGTTGTCACTCCCACTCATTTCCCCATTCTCAAGGGAATCTAGAATTACTGGTTTCAACAATTTTCAAACTATGTGTAGGATAGTGAAACCTATACCTTCTGGATTTTTCTGGATAACCAATAAAGTAACCACTAATGGTTTTTAAATCCAATTTATTTTCATATGAATTATAAAGTAACCCCAAACATGCATGTGCCTTACAGTTGGTTAATTTCCTAGCTTCCAGTCCACCGTTCAAAAAGATTCTTTGGAATTGCTTTAGTAGGAACTCTATTCAATAAATATACAGTGGTCTTAAGGGCTTCCATCCACAATGAAGGGATAAAGAGGAATTACTTTAACATACTCTAAGCCATATCCATTAGAGTACGATTACGCGTTTCAACTACTCCATTCTAGTGAGGCGTATCTAGCATAATGTATTGGGCACAAACGCTATGCTTTTCAAGGAGTTTAGTAAATGGGCCAGGGCATTGACCTGATCCATTATATCACTCACCACCTCTATCTGATTTGACAACTTTTACTTTTTTTATCTAATTGTCTTTCAAGAATTATGAATGGCATTAAATAAAAAACTAAAAAAATACAAATTAATTGGGGGATACCCTAGACAAGAAGAAACGAAGGGATCATTAATCCCAACAGGCTCCTAAAGCATGAAAAAATTACATCAAATGTCCTAGGGCTTAAATATATCTGTAGAGACCCCTTTGGTGGAAAGTTTTATAATTTAAGCATGAAATTTTTTTATCCAAACTCTCCTAGGGCTTAAACATATCCGTAGAGAACCCTTTGGTGGAAAATTAATTGTATTCTCTAAAATAATAACGTCGAGACCAACGCTCTTTATGAAAAGTGAGAGAATTAAGTGGTATATTAATCCAAACTGCTAGATGATCAGAAACTTATGCAAGTTAAATTAATAAATTAAAGAGGATCTAATTAACACGACAAAACAATCAGTCAATGATAGCAGAAAGAAAAGGTTTCTCTTGGGGTTGAAAGACAAACAAACTGACGTGTGAACCACACGCATATATATATATATATTTGTGTGTTGTTCGAAAGGTCACGTATCTCTGGTTAGGCTAGTGGTTGTCTTCAACCTCTGGCTACTGCCCCGCCATGAATTCCTGTCTCGATTTGAAAAAAATATATAAATACTAGCTTGTAAGCTAGCTAATTAAAAGGGTTTACATCTTTTAATTTTTAATTTTTTATTATTTTTTATTTTTTATATATATATATATATCTTGATCAAAAGAAAGAGCTTAAGTACTCCAATATGTTGTTGTTATAGAAAGCTAGAAAAGAAAATCCTCCTCGAATCAAGACTTGAGTTGGCAATGTCTAACCTAAAAAATCTGTTGAAAGAGGAAGGCAAAGGAAAGACGATAACTACAAGTCAACTCATTTTATATGCCTGTTTGGTTTGGTCGCACCAGTCATTCCATCGCAAACTTTTTACCCTCACCATCACATGCAAAGTACGGATTTTCATTCTTCACTCGCTCCTTGCAACTTATCCCAGAGATTTTTTTACCTCTCTCCCTCTCCCTCATCATTTTTTATCCTTTTAAGTCTTGTCGTTTTAACCGCTAATTGATGGAGTTCTTCTCTGACTCTCAAGCTCTATCTTCTCAAGTTCATTTGTTAGCCGCTTCCCAACACCCCCACCAAAAAACAAAGACCCCTCTCTCTCTCTCTCTCTCTCTCTCTAGTTCGTAATAAAGCTTTTCTGCTATCATACCATTAGGCTCTTCCGTCTTTTCTTTTCTTTTTCTGGCGAAACCATTTCATTCTTTTTCTTTTGGGCAACTATTTGCTTTCTGCGTGTGTTTGTGTGTGTTCTTGATGATTTGAGAACTAATGGATAAACGTCGAGCCCGGAAACAAGCCAAGACCAGGAGCGCCAAGTCAGAAGGTTCTGTCTTTCCTTGTTCTAAACTTCGTGGCTTCCTGCTTCAGTTTTGCTTTTCTATGGTGCCGTTTGGTTGCCAGGAAAAGAAACGCTGGATAAATTAATAATTCTATAATTTCTAAGACCAGAGAGACCATTGACTCAAATATAAATATATATATATATATATATACTTATCAAAAAAAAAAAACTCAGTATTGGATACGTATGATCATATCGTATATGACACTTTTCTTTTCTGTGGTTGCAGAAGTGAGCAGTCTTGAGTGGGAGTTCATAAAGATGACTGAACAAGAAGAAGATCTCATCTACAGGATGTACAGACTGGTTGGAGACAGGTAAGTAATTCAATTCCCAATTGTCCAGATTGCCTACCATTTCCAGCATTGTTTTTCTGGTTTGATTTAGGTTAATTCTGCACCATACAAAAAGATTACATATATAGTTGCATTAAATTAGATCATGGTACATGATGATGCTTTAATTTGATGAATACAGTACTAGTTTATTATAAGCATACCATATTAGTTAATAATTTGTGGCCATCCATTTGTTCACTGTTCCCATGCACTAGAGACGGGACCAAGAAACTCACTAGGGCATGTTTGTTGGCACGATTATGTATATCTTGGATTTTTTTATAGAAATTAAGAGCCTTTGAGGGCCATGACAGAGTGATTACAAGAAAGAAAAGGGGTATGTGGGGGAGGATCATGAATGGATCTGCCAAGAGGAATAATTGCACTATTGCACGCTTTTCGGCAACATCATGTGACCCAAGATGAGGCCAGACTAACTATTACATAATTTATAAATGAAACTCTTTTTTATAAGTACATATTTACTAATGAAACTACTGCCTCGCCGTGCCCAGTCATTTTGGCCTTGTTTGGTAATGAGGTGAGAGTTGGGAGTGGGTGTTGGAAGTGATAGATGTGAAATAAAGTAAAAAGAATTTATATGAAAAAATAAAAAAAAATTTATATTGTAGTGAATTTTAAATTTTTTGTTATTTAAATAATAATAAAAAATTATTAGTATAATATAAAATTAGAATGCTTTGAAATTAATTTTTTTAAAAATAATTGAAGAGAAAGAGAGAGTCAAACAAGCCCTTTATTTATTGCTAGCCATTGTGAGTGACATAAGTTTATTTAATTTTTTTTAAAAATAATCCACTGGACCACCCTTTTGGTGTTAGTTAAGAAATGGATAGACATTCTTCTTTATGGGGGAACCCGCAGGAGCTCACTCGCAGTGAATTATCGACACATGACATATACCAACATAATCATATATGGGGGAACCCACAGCTCTCTGTGCACCCATACGAACTCCTTGTTGCATTTATTGTATATACGATGACAGAACAAGCTGTTGACGTCTTTCAGTGTGCGTGTATATATATATATATATATTAACATAACCCAAAAAAGATACTCAAAGGGGAGCTAGCTAACGAAGGGTAGCAAAGCTAAAAGCCAAACCCCACAACAGGGAAGCCAAAAAAAAAAAATACAAAGACTATACAAAGACAAACCCTATTTTATATATATATATATATATAAATGACTATTAACATAACCCAAAAATGATACACAAAGGGGAGCTAGCAAGACCAGCCCCAGCTTACAAGGGCAGCAAAGCTAAAAGCCAAACCCCACCAACAGGGGAAGCCAAAAAACACAAAGCACGAGGAAGAAAAACCGACCAGCAACAAGAAGCCTCCAAAGGACGTCAACCCCAGCATACCACCTAACACAAAATGAGGAAAATTTCCTAGCTAACAGTACATGTGAGGCAGTACCTAAGAGCTAACCAACTAATTATTAGCCCCAGAAGGGGATCAAGTCAATGAGGATAATAACTCTAAGCCTAGCATATATTACGGTATTCTTGCCTACGGACTAGAGTTTGCATATTAATTAGGTGATTAAATTAACTTCTTTTTTTTTTCTTAATTACTTCAGTTTAAGCTTTTGAAAATAAGTTGTGATTTAAAAAGATATTGGAATAAAGGTAATGAGTTTAAACATTGTCTCCATTATTGATCATCTTTCACTTTGAAAAGTCCAATGACCCCAAATATCACATAGAGGGGGGAGAAGGTGAATAGGTGTTTGTAGATAATAACAACGACCAAAAAATTTGTAGTAAACACCTGACTTGCACTCCAACAAACAACTTGTTTGTCTTCTATCATAGTAGCTTCAGATCTCTAGCGTTCCTTATATATATAAAGCTTCCTCTACAACGCGGAACTTTGGGAGCTGAAGGTGTGAATTGTGTAGTTTAATGAAATCAATGAGAGGTTTGAAAAGTAAGGCATAGAAACAAAACATTCCCTCCAAGAATAAGCTAAACAATGGTCTCAGGGTCTTGTAAAAATTGTGGCTTATAAGACTTATATATACTGTAACGATCAATCCCCAATGACACAATATTGTCCGCTTTTGGCTCCCCCAAACCATACTTCTCAGGAGGTCACCCATCCTGGTACTACTCTCGCAGAAGTACGCTTAACTGCAGAGTTCTGATAGGTTCATGGTCATCGCGGCTTTAAAAAGCATTGTGTCAAGAATGGTACGTTTATACATTAAGCACATTCCCATTGTCAGACGATGTGAGATGTCACAATCATCTCCTCTTGGGACCTAGCGTCCCCGCTGGCAACGCTCATGGGATCACCCAATTCTTGGCGTCCCAGCAAGTGCTCACTGGTGACCCTCATGGGCTTGTGCATGCTCCCTCCATCTCAAGATGGGAAATGACTCTAATATCATTTGTAACGACCCACCCCCAATGACACAATATTGTCCGTTTTTTATTCCCCCAAACTAGACTTCCCAAGAGGTCACCCATCCTGGTACTACTCTCGTAGAAGCATGCTTAACAGCAGAGTTTAGATAGGTTCATAGCCATTACGGCTTTAAAATGCGTTGTGTCGAGAATGATGTGATGTGTTTATACATATAAGCATATTCTCATTGCCAGACGATGTGTGACGTCACATTTACCTTGAAGAAACTCATTGTTAATGCGCAATTTGGTTAAAGAAAAACATTGTTTGAGGCTGGGACTTTCAAACGAGAGTACGTTTCTGATGCCAGACAGAATTAAGATTGTTCTGACAGCGTATGATAATAACAGAAAATAAGGATTGAAAATTGAAAATGAAATTTAGGAAGAAAAAATCACAAATAGGGAAGAGAAATACCATAATTGTCCCAAATAAACAAACAAAGAAATAATACTGAAATTTAATTGATACTTCAAAACTAAATTATTCCATTGAGTGTGTATCCCTTATATAGGAAAAAACTAAACAAAAACAAATCCTACTTGGAAAATGAAAACTCAATCTTTATTGAAAATGAAAACTGAGATACACATACATAATTGGAAAAGGAAAACCTAATCCTAATGGAAAAATAAAACTAAAACATACGTGCATAAATAAGATAACACTAATGTTAGTCTTCTCCTGCATTAGTCTTCCCAGGTTGGAAAGTACCCGCCCTCGAGTTCAATGCCAAAATAACTTGATGCGAGAAGAGAAACAACTTGCAACCCATCACAACTTGATTCTAAATAGTAGATTTGGATTTTCTCGCACCAACTTGAGATAAAATCATCTTCACAAGCTCTCGATTGATTGTCCTAAATTCATTCTCCGTAAGAAAATTTCAAAAATGATTAATTCTTTCTTGACCAAGAAAAATCCAATTTTCCTCCCACACGACAAAACCAACGTCAAGATTTTGTTTAGGAAAATTTGACAAAAATTTTAATCCGAAGAAAATCAATATAATTGATTTTCTCAAGAACTTATTGAGATATTTCACTCTCAGAACTTTCATCAAACACACAGTGGACATCATTCTCTTCAAAAAAAATTATGGTATCAAGAAATAAATTTACCTCCTTCAATAGATCCTCTTTGTGAGGATAGATATTGTAGATCAATAGAGAGACCCAATCTACAAAAAAAATCTTCCTCAATACTTTAATCTTCAACCTCCATATAAGATAGTTTTGATAGATAGGGTTGAGACTTGCTAACAATAGTCAAGGCGGTGAGAGTGCCAGAAAATTCTGGAAGCTCAACTCTGAAGCCTAAGTTTCCACATAGCTTATCCTGACAACATTGTTCCTAAAATAAAACAAGGTTACGATACGGGTTCTCGAAATTGGATTCTAAATCGCAACCATCAATATTGTAATTCATCTTCATGTGTTGCGGTGTTAGACAGTGGGTTAACTCTACAACCTGCCTCTTCAAGTATTTAATCATCACATCTTGTACATTGTGTTCATGGTAGGAGACTTTGTAATTTGGAACTTGTCCACACCAACCATGACCACGACCACTAGTAATGAATACTGATGAAAGAAAGATCACCCTAAGAAGACATTTAAGCTCTGATATCAATTGGTGTCAGACAAAACTATGATTTTTCTCGTATGACAACAGCATATATTTAAAGATTGAAAACGAAATTAAAGAAGGGAGAAAATAACAAATAGGGAAGAGAAATACCATAATTTACCTAAATAAGCAAACGTATAAAGAATTCTAAAAGACTGAAATTTAATTCATACTACAAAATTGAATTGTTCCATCGAGTGTGTATCCCTTATATAAGGAAAAACTAAACAAATCCTACTTGGAAAAGGAAAAACCTAATCCTTAATGGAAAAGGAAAAATCAGACACATACATAAATTAAATAACATTGATGCCGGTCTTCTCCTGCATTAACTTCATTCAAACGGTTTTACAATTTATCGCATGCGGCATTTGAACAAAGTTTGAATATTGTTGCAATCGAGAGTCTCAAATTTGGCTTCATAAACAAAGCGTTCAAACAATGTTCGAATGTGATTGTGATCAAGGCTATCAATGGTATCTTGTGAAACACAGTACTTCAGCCTCATTCGAACTTGGTGCAACCACCCTTCAGATTGATCCTCTCCAGAGCTTGAAATTTGAAGAGTTGAAGTCCTTCATCTGAACGACTTGCGATCGTGATTACAACTGGGGCATTCTGAAACTCAATTCTTGAAGTGCCTTTAATACCTTTCGAATGGGCCCATGAACGGAGCGTTCTACCTTGAATTCCTTAACCTTGTAAAATTGTCTTGTTTGAATGCCCTTCGATTGAGGTTGCGAATGATAGTTTATGATCTTCAATTGGAGTCAAGCTTATGAACCCCTACTTATGAACCGACTTAACCACTAAATTTAATTAGTCTTAATAATATAACAAGTTTTGACACTGAATTTCCAACACCATAAAACCTAGTTCGAATCCCCCCTCCTCCTCTTGTTTGGACATGTCAAAAAAAAAAAAAAAAAAAAAAAACACCATAAAACCTAAAGCATTTCAATTAAATATTTCATATGGTAAACCTCACTTATTTAGGAGGGTTTTGAGCTCAAATGTAAAGGAGAATGTTAGAATATTAATTAATTGATTAAATAAACTATTTTCTATCACATTAATCTTTTGGAATAAGTAGTGATTTAAGAGACACATTCCTAATTTTTTTTTCTTGATAAACAGTCTCAAATTCATCTTTCCAAAAGGCACACACATGCTGCCAAGATAAGCTTCACAATCAGATGAAGAAGAGATTTACATCTGCACGCTCTGCTTAATAATTAGTATAAGCTCATCCAACAGAAAAATGTCCAAGGCAAGTTGCATTTGCTAAAAAAACTATAAAAATTATAAAAAATTTCAAAGATTCTGGCATGGTTTTTTTTTTTTTTTTTTTTTTGTAAATTCAGTTAAATTCTTACCCACACCTAAATCCTTACAATCATTTTTTTCCCAAAAAAATGAGAGATATTTTGGGAATTTTGACCGGATTTAACGAAAAATTCTAACAAAAAGTTGAAATTGAAAAATGGATACCCTTAAGGTATCCATCTTTTAAAGATGGATATCCTAATTGTAAAAGTGATGAAAGATGAAGGGTTAAAGAACAAAACTAATGAAATAAATAAATAATTTAACAACATTTAATTTTTGTTTAAAATATATAAATGTAAGTTGCGATTTATTTTTCCATGCCTAATGTTAATTTATTCAGTTGTCTTTAACGATTATTGATATTTTAAAATCGCTGCATGATTTCTTTATTGTTGATATATAGTTTTGATCAATATATCTTTCTCAATATACAGAATCAAAAAATCGTTATCTACTAATCTATCATTTGGTTGTGTAATCAATCTTTATCAAAGAATTCATTAATTGTTGAAAGAGCTCTTTCAATCAGTTCTTTTTTGTGTATGGCATGAACGTAGCTAGCTAGTACGTTCCTGAGTCGTGATAAATGGTACTAAAATCAAATTGATATGATAATGTCAAGTGACTTGGGCCACTATATCCTTAATTAAGGAGGCTTCAATGACGACATCAGTGATTTAAATATTTTCTTATATTGGATTGTGAAATTAATAGACATTGGATGAGAGTCTCACTTTGGTTATGTGACAGATTTACTGAACTATATCTACAATTAAGAGTTACAATCACGTTTGGGCTCAAAGTCCCTTCTAATAGGAAAGACTTAACAAATGAAATATTTAATTTCAAATAGAGGTAAATGAATGAGATAAGTTTCAATTTAGAACCTCCGCTTTGAAAAGCTAACACGAAGGTACACCTAAATTTTTAAGTAGCCTTCTTTTCTTCTTTTTTTTAACATTAATGTATCTATTCTAACCCAAGAAGCTAGATGATAGCCATGAGAGATTATACAGATCTGCAAAACAAATAAGATTTAAGTAGTATTATACATTAGAATAAAAAAATGGCTTATATGTAAGTTAAGAAACTGAAAATAGAATCAATAAATGACAACTAAGGTTACGTGGTCATTTATTATTATTATTATTATTTATTATACACACACACGTGAGATAACCACATACACATGCAAGGACGAATGTGTTAGGTAAGATAATCCCTCCATTTTCGTTTATGAGAAATGATAAAAAAACTTCAAGTGCACAACAACTACAATCCCTTCATTTATACACAACACATGCACATGCACATTCAGAGAATGCATACGTGTAGTATTGACACGGATATAGCATTTTTACATGGATAAATTTCTTACATAATTTACTTTATTTTAAGCTCCAAATATTTACATGCTTATTTTATTTGAAATGTACTTCGGAATTTTTGAAGGCATGTATGTATCGATCTAAAGTACATGGCAGAAAGAAAAAAAAAGTTAGTAGTGAAACTCGCTTCCTTAGAAGTAAGAAATAGTCATATGGAGGAAACATTAGTGATACTTTCTGGTTCTTGAATTGGGTGTTATATATTAATGGTTGTCTTTCAAGATCTGCTATGAACTGTGCAGTAGTAAAGGTAACTTAATGACGAAATATTAATTGAGCAGGTGGGATTTGATAGCAGGTCGGATTCCAGGGCGAAAACCAGAAGAAATAGAGAGGTTTTGGATAATGAGACATGGTCAGGTATTTGCCGAGAAAAGAAGCGAGCATAGCGCCAAGAATTCATAGTGCTCCACTCATTTGATCCCCCCACATGTTTAGAAGAATTCCTTTTCCTGTGTTGGAACTCTTTTTGCATATAAAGTTTGTTTTGTTTGCTTATTTTTTTCCCCCATCTTTGTTCTTGTCTTTCTTCTGTATTCATTTTCTTTATAGTATTGTGAACAATATGATCTCCTGTGTAATAGTGGAGACTCTCCCTCTCTCTCACTCTGTGTGTGTGCTTGTGTGGTCCTTATAATGTGAGTGTGAGTGCATGTGCATACGTATGATAATGATCCAAAAAGAAAGAGTGCGTGTATATATATATATATATATATATATATATATATATATATACATGGACTATTAGTCTCAGCAAATGATTCAATTTTCAGGCGGTCACGTCCTCTACAGTAGTTACTTCCGGAACTGTGGGTACGCACTCATTATTTCATTCACTTTAACCAGCCCCTCACCCAGCAGGCAGCAACACATGTTTGCAAATGATTCAAATTTGAGGTCACGTCTTCTACAGAAATTTGCATTCATTAATTCACTATTATTATTTCTACGTTCCCCAAATTAATAACACAAATTAAACAAAGAGATTATATTAAAAACAATGGTTAAATACTTTATTAAGTACCTACGCTTTATCTTAATATGGGATCCGGCTTCCGTGTGGTAGTTTAAAACTACCGCATGGGTACTATAGTGGAAAATGGTACCGTTTTTCGTTTTTCACAAAACGGTACTGTTTTCCACTTAAAAAAGTTTGCAAATTTTTTAATAAATTTAAAAACTATAAAAATAATAATAATTAAAAACAAAAAATATTAAAACCAAAAAAACACTTAAGGGGTGGTCCGGCCACCTCCAAAAGGCCAAAAAAACAAAACAAAAAAAAAAAAGTTAGGGATTTGGAGGGTGGCCGGACCACCCCCAAAGGCTTGGGGGTGGTTTCGCATACGGTCGATATGGGGGTGGCTCTTTTAAAACCCAAACTTTTTTTTTTTTTGGTTTCTAGGCCTTTTAGGGGTGGCCGGACCACCCCCAAGGGCCTGGGGGTGGTTTCAACCACCCCATACGGCCAATCTGGGGGTGGCCGAGTTACCCCCAAGGCCTTTGGGGGTGATCCGGCCACCGGCCACCCCTAAAACCCAAACTTTTATTTTTGTTTTTGGTTTCTAGGCCTTTTAGGGGTGGCCGGACCACCCCCAAGGGCCTGGGAGTGGTTTCGACCACCCCATACGGCCGATCTAGGGGTGGCTCAAGGCCTTTGGGGGTGATCCGGCCACCGGCCACCCTTAAAATCCAAACATTTTTTTTTGTTTTTGGTTTCTAAGCCTTTTAGGGGTGGCCGGACCACCCCCAAGGGCCTGGGGGTGGTTTCGACCACCCCCAAGGGCCTGGGGGTGGTTTCGACCACCCCATACGGCTGATTTGGGGGTGATCCGACCACCGGCCACCCCAAAACCCAAACTTTTTTTTTTGTTATTGGTTTCTAGGCCTTTTAGGGGTGGCCGGACCACCCCCAAGGGCTTGGGGGTGGTTTCGACCACCCCATACGGCTGATCTGGGGGGTGGCTGAGCCATCCCCAAGGCCTTTGGGGGTGGTCCGGCCACCCCAAACCCTTAAGTTTTTTTTTTTTTTGTTTTGTTTTTTGGCTTGGGGGTGGCCGGACCACCCCCTTGGCCAATAATGGGGTGGCCGGCGTTGCCGAAGGGGGTGGCCGGCCACCCCTTAAGTTTTTTTTTTTTTTTTTAATTATTATTATTTTTATAATTTTAAATTTATTAAAAAATTTGCAAATTTTTTTAAGTGGAAAACGGTACTTTTCCACTACAGCACCCATGCGATAGTTTTAAACTACCGCATGGAAGCCGGATCCCTTAATATGAGCCCAAAAGCAATGACGGCTAGGACATGCAGAAACTGCCAGAAAGCATTTGGATCTTCTCCATTTTAAATGGAGAGGATCCTCTCCGGCTAAAAATGTACTTTCATATTCAATAAAAATGTGAATGTATATTTTTACCCCTAAAAATATACTAACTGGAGAGGATCCTCTCCATTTGAACCTTGTCCCTGTAGAAAGTAGCGTTGATGTCAAACCCAACACTTTTTTTTTTCTTAAAAAAAATAAATAAAAAAGAAGGAAAGGACGACATTGATAAATAACTTGAGTCCAAAGGAAAAATGTTAGATACCTACTATGAATTAGCTTTAAGGGCTATATTGTACTCATTAACTTTTTTTTTATTTTTTTTTTTCTTTTTCTTTTTCTTTTTCTACAGTACAAAGGTCCTTATTTATATAATATAGAGTAAATACAAAGTATGGTAATCAAATCACAATAACTTGTAAATAGACTTTGTACACACTCTCACATTTGGTGTGTGATCCATGGATGTGGAACCCATCTCACATGCATGGGTCACATACCGAATGTGAGTATGTGTACAAATATCACATCCTAATAGAGAATATTTAAATATCAACCCAATATGGAATAAAATGAAATTATATTATATTCTTAGTATATTTTAACAAAAAGTATTATAGATTGTACCTGTAGTAATCCGAAAGACACAGATGGTATTTCTGTCCAATATTTTAACGGTTGCCATGTCAAACCAATTAGTGACTACCACGTATCCTACGTCTTTTAATATTTTTTATTTTTTTTAAAAAAAAAAACAAAAAATAATACTAAATAAATAAAAAAAATTATGATCCAGTGGTGACTTGAGCCACCCCTTTGGTAAAATGAGAGTAGTCGAGCCAACCCATATTGCCGAATCACCCCCTATGGACTGCCTGGCATTGGCCTAAACCACCTCAAGGCCATCTGGGAATGGTAGAAACCACCCCCAAATGGCCCAGAGGTGGTTTAGCCACCCCTGGCCCACCATAATGGATGGCTTGAGCCACACCCAGATGAGATTTTTTTCACATTTTCATTTTTGTTTTTCCTTTTAGTCTTTTTTTTCTTCTACTAATTTTTAAATAATATTAATACGACACATAGGACACGTGTGACATTGTGAGTAGATTTGATGTGGCATGTCATTAAATTATTGGACGAAAGTTCTAATTTCGTTTATTAGATGAAATCAGGTACCATCCGTGATAGTTTTTTTTTAATCCAAAAGTCAGTTTGATTTTTAGTCAAACCATAGGTACTAAAAAAATAATTACCCCTAAAAACAAAAATTAAGTTTATTGTGTGGGCTTTAACTTATTTAAAAATCATTTCCTAAGTTTGTTTTTTTAAAATAATAATTATTTTCTAGATTTTAATTACTTTAAAAATTACTTTCAAAGGTAGCTTTTTTGTACCAATTGCTAACGAAAAATGATCGTTACACTTCACCTGCACAACTTGTGCACTCACACCAGACACAAGGAAGTGGGGCCCACACATTAAGTCCCACTCCCTTGTGTCTAGTGTGAGTGCAGGAGTTGTGCAGCATGAGTGTAACAATCACTCCTCATTGCTAACATAGTTTTTTACCACGTAAGCAATTGAAGCACACCCCATTTGTGTGTGTTTGTATGCTGGGGCTTATGCAGCTATGCTTTTTGAATCTCGAATAGTTCTAGGAGTTCTTAGAATACCTAGATTTGGATTAAATATTTGTTACTTTCGAAGACAAGGGAGGAACTAATTGTCACCTTCGTACTAGATATATTATGAAGGGGAAAATAAACTTTAGCCTCATGAACTATTACTATAGTTTTATTTATGCCTAAAAACTTTAAAAAATGACATCAATCTCCCTAAATTATTACTACATGTCAAATTAGATACTTGTGCAATTTTTTCTCCGAAATGCCCTTAAAGTTATTAAAAACATATTTGGAAAAGAAAAATTAAGTGGGCTAATATGAAAAGGACACCTCTTTTTGGTATTTTTATCGTTTTTATTTCTTAATTACTTGAAGGGTATTTGGGAGAGAAAAATGCAAAAGTGTCTAATTTAAGACGCAGTGGTAGTAAAACCATAAACTTTACCCCTCAGAAAACAAATTTGAGAGGAGGAGGGAGTAGGTACCTTTCCCTTTCTACTGCCCGCTCCTACCCTCCTCCTCACATTCTGGTTTTTTATCTTGTTCGATGGTGTTCTCCGACCAGATCAGCAATTTTGGTCTCTCTGCTATGCATCTGTTTATCTACCTCCGTGCTGTGCCATTCATCTTCTCCTTGTCCGCTGTTGCTGTTTGTTGGTTGTATTTTTGCTTTGAATAAGAATTTTCTTCTCTTTAGATCTACCCTCATGGACGATCTATGAGATGAAGGTTAGTCAGGTGTGATGGGTTATCTCTCACGGCCGATTTAAATAAATTTTTTTAGGATATTTAACTACCATTGTCTTAGATCTAGTCTGCTTAAAGCATATCTGCTCTCTAACTATTTTTGTATATGGGTTAGCGGAAGATGAAAGTCATTAATATATCACTTTATTGTAAGAATTTTGTTTGTATCTATGAATATGTAACCTCATAGCATGTGGCTATGATTTTGCATAGCTTTATACTTTGTGATGTAAGAGCATTATGCTCGTGATCTTTGATCAATGAAATACTCAGATTTTTTGTTAAAAAAAAAAAAAAAAAAACACGGTGAGAGTTCATGGGGTGTCGATGTCACTTTTTAAAGCTTTTAGACATAAATAAAAATATAGTAATAGTTGAGGGGGCCAAAATATATTTTTCTTTTTTATTTATCAATGTATTTCACTAGTATCTGAGATAGTGAGGCTTGTAATGTTCTGAAGTCTGAAGTATGTTAAGAAATTATGTATTATTATTAGTAGTGAAACATGATTCACTTTTCACATCAATTTGAGGAAATCAAGAGTTTAATTGTTAAGAGTAAATAATGAGATTACGATAATCAAAATCATTAATTTGATATTCAAAGGTGGTAAATTGATATGGTTGATTTTTCTTTTCATTTCTTTTTTTTTTTTTTTTTTTATGAATAAACTTTTCATTCAAAAACACAAAGAAAACAACTCATTAAAAATTTAATTCTAGACGGTTTTTAAAACCTTCTAAAAAAAACTATCAAGAATTAATCCTTTTTTTGTAGGGCCACACACTGCCCAACCCCATCATAAAGGGAATTCCCAAACAAACACTCACAAACAAACAACTAGAACAAGAACACAGAAACAGAAACTCTGTTGTCCATTATCTGCTAACACATTCAACGGGATGGCACAATTTCCCCAAAGCTTGACATTCACTGAGTTGTAACTGAATTTCCCTTTCCCCTTCACATGATTCTTGAACCAATCTCCTAACAAATGGTTTTCAGAATTTGTTCTTCATATTTCACATATTACAAAATTTAAGGCTATTCCTATGCTTCCAAATATTGTACACGGTAGCTCCCAAAGCCAACTTGCAAAAAAGCTATTTTCCATTCCAATTCTTTTCACCATCCTTCATAAACTCATCCCAATTGAATCTTATGGGGATTACAAGGCATTTGTGCATAACCTCACTTCTTAATCTTTTGCTGCACCCACATTCAAAAAATAAATGTTGCTTACACTCAATGGAATGGTGACAAAATAAGCACTTCATAACCCCTATCAAATTCCATCTCAGCATCTTGCCCTTAGTAGTTAAGATATCTCTAATTGCCAACCACAAGGAAAAAGAAGTGTCTAGGGATAGCAAGAGGATACGAAGCTTATGCCAACCAATTTGAAGGAAATTCTCTCTAGTAGCCTTCCAAGTATCCTTACAAGAGTATTGAAAATTATTTGAAGGCATCCAAAGGGGGAATGTCTTGAAGACCAAAATCCATGCACTAGGCACAAACGGCTTTGGATTGACACACATCCTCTGACCTAGCTAAAGGCCAATTCCACCCCCCCATTCCTCAACATACTTGAAAGCTTAGTATCTATGCGACTTCGAGCATCATAAATGACCTGAGATCCATATTTATCCAAAAGCACCCCATCCGGATGCCAAGCCTCCAACCACATTGAAATAGAAGAGCCATCCCCAACCTTAAACTTCAGAAAGCTTTTTGCAATGTCACGAAGCTTAAGTATTTTCCTGCTACTCGAAGAGGAGCCTTGAGGAATTTTGAGAGAAAAATTCCTCCCATTAATCAAATTGGCATTAACCCAGGCAATCCAAAGAGATCCTGCTCTAGCAAACAAAGCCCACGGGTGCCTAAGAATGGCAGCTTTATTCTAATCTACAGTTTTTCTCAATCCCAACCCACCCTCATCCTTTGGCACACAAAGGGAATCCCAAGCCACTTTTGGTTTTGCTGAAATTGAGCTCATTTTTATTCAACAAAAACCTATTAAACTTTTGCTCAATATTCCTTACCACTCTCTTAGGCAGAATAAAAATAGACATCTAATAGACTTGGATGCTATTCAACACACAGGATAGAAGTTGAAGTCTGCCATAAACGGTAGATTCTTCGACAACCCAGAATTAATTCTACCAAAAATTTTCTCCAATAAGCTAGCGCAATCTGAAGCAGCAAACTTTTTTGAGATCAGAGGGACCCCCAAATATCTCGCTGGGAGGGAACCCTCTGGCATATTGAGACATTCCAGCAGTCTCCTCTTTTCCACCACAGAAACTCCAGAACAAAAAATAGAACTTTTAGAATGATTAACTTTCAAACCCGAGATGTCAGTAAACTCCTCCAGAATTCGATGAATAGCTTTTACAAACTGCACCGAGGCCTTTGAAAAAGTGAGCACATCATGAGCAAAGCACAAGTGCATCAGTTTGATAGCGTCACATTTCGGATTGAATTCAAACTCTGATCGCAGGGCAACTTCCTCCAGCAGCTTAGCAAAGACTTCCATGGCAATAACAAAAAGGTAAAGGGAGATGGGATCCCCTGGCCTCAAGCCTTTCCTACCCTCACAATAACCCACAAGAGATCCATTGAGAGCAGAAGAAAACATGGGAGTAGAGATACACTCCCAAATCCAACTTGTAAACTTCTTAGTGAATCCAAGGCTATATAAACAATGTATGATGTATACCTAGTCCACCGAGTCATAAGCCTTCCTAAGGTCTGCCTTAATGGTGCATCTAGGCTGCCGTTCACTTCTATGATAGTTTCTAACCACTTCGTGAGCCAAGAGAACATTCTCCAAGATACCTTGATTCGGTATAATTGCAGACTGATTCCTACCAATTAGACCTCCCAGGCAATTCACCAGCCTACTAGCCAAATTTTTTCTATACATTTATATAACACATTGCAGCAAGCAATTGGACGATAGTCTCGCATAGAGGATGGATTATCCTTCTTTGGTACCAGAGTCAGAATAGTAGAATTCATAGCCCTTAAAAGTCTACCAGAAGAGAAAAAGGATTTAATGACAGAGACTACATCCTTACCTACCACATGCTATGCAGCCTTGAAGAAGCTAGCAGAGAAACCATCTGGACCAGGAGCTTTATTACTCATTTTTATCTCTTCTTCAGTAATTTCCTTATCCATAGCTGTTGCTTGGTCCTCAGAGATACTTGTCTTCAATAATCCTTTAACCTGATTGGCTAGGTTTGCATCAACCACATGCTCTAAAGAGTCCATGATACCTTGTAGTATTCTACAACAATATTCTTGATCTTGTTAGCTTCCTCCACTTTATTGCCATGTAGAAAATCCAATAGGTTGTATTATGATCTCCAAGTTGAAGCCAATTGTTCCTTGATTTCTAATCGAGAAAAGGCTCTTCTACAAGAGTCAGAGAAGTATACCGCTTTAGATAGCCTTAAGCTCTAGCTACACTCCTTGCCTTACCATAAGTAGAGAGAACTTCTATTGAGCAAGGTCTAATCGATCCTTAGCCACCAACACTCTCTCCCTTAAACTTCCAAACACCTCATTATTCTTAGTTTTCAGGATGCTCTTCACAACCTTGAACTTAGAATATAAGCAAAATAAAGGGGATCCTGTTGCTTGAGTTTGCCAGCACTCATCCACCCAACTCAAAAAATTCTCATGCTTAGCCCAAAACCAAAAAATTCTCATGCTTAGGCAAATAGTTCATAATAGTTAAATTTAACTATTATGAGTCATTTTTTGTCTCCAACAGAATAGGCAAAATAAATTTGTTTTTTATAGTATGAATAGTAAATAGGCACTTCTGCCTATTCACTCTATCCACACTACAAAGAATTTTTTATTATTTTCTCTCTCACTTTCCTTCTTTCTCTTTCTCTCTCCCTATTTCTTTCACACTTTTTTTCACACAAAACAATATTTAAATGCAAGAGAATATGGAAAAAAAAAATAGTAACTAAAATAGAGAGTTGTACTTTTTCAATAGTTACTTTAGCTATTATTGTTGGAGATGCTTAAGAGTACTCCAATAGAATAGCCAAATAGCTCATAATAGTCAAATTTGACTATTATGAGCTATTTTTTTATCTTCAACATAATAGATAGAATAAAATTTTTCTTTCTAGTATGAATAGTGGATAGATAGAAGAGCCTATTCACTATTCACACTATAAGCATTTTTTTTATTGTTTTATCTCTCTTCCTTTACTTCTTTCACTCTCTCTCCCTCTTTCTTTTACCTCTCTTTCACACAAAATAATATTTAAAGAAATAAAGGGTAGAATAGAGAATTGGTTAAAAATAGTATAGAAAAAAACAGTAGTTATAGTAGATAATTATAATTTTTCAATAGCTGCTTTAGCTTTTATTTTTGGTTAGCCAAAATAGCCACAAAAAAAAAAAAAGAAGTTATTTTGGCTAGCTATATAATAATAATAATAAAAAAATTAAAATAAAGCTTCCCTTCCAGCTAGAAATTTTGACTAGCTGCTATATTGCTTAACAAATTCTGATTCTCTCTCCTCTTTGGAAATGCTAAGAGTATTCTTGGCAGCTTCCCTTCCCTTCCCATCTATTTTCCCTATACATAGGGAACAAAAGCACTTTTTGCTTCCCAATAAAAAAAAAACTCCACAGCAACTTCCTTTCATTTTTCTCTATATCATTAAAATATTAATTTATACTTTTTCTTTTTCTTTTTTTATTAATTTCTTTTCTTCTTCTCTCTCTCCCTCTCTCGTTTTCTCCGTCCTCACACCCACGCCCAGACTTCATCTTTCTCAATCTGTCACACCAAAACCGCCATCATCGGCGGGCTTTCCGTCCAGGGCTTCGGCAATTAAGCAGCTAGTCGTCCAGGGGTCTCCGGCAGTGAGGATGGTGCTCGTCACCGACCCAAATGATGGGCTGTGCTTGTCACAGTCCCAAATCAGTTGGCCATGCGTCACCTACATCGGCCGAGGCGGGGCTGGTGGGTCTGGGATTTTCATGACCGGAAGGCATCGGAGGAGGTGAAGGTTGCAGAGAGGTGGGCATGGTGGTCTAGGCGAAGAAGAAGAACTGACGGCCATTGTAGTTTGGACGAAACGGCCATGGTGGGTTTGGGCGAGGAAAAAAAAAAAAGAATGAAGAAGAAGGTTGCAGAGAGGTGGCCATGGTGGTCTGGGCGAAAAAGAAGAACTTACGGCCATTGTTGGTTTGGACGAAACGGCCATGGTGGGTTTGGGCGAAGAAAAAAAAAAAAAAAGAATGAAAAAGAAGAAAGGAGATGAGGCAGACGTGAGAGGAGAGAGAGTTTTTTTTAAGATTATAAAATAAGATGGGAAGTGAACAGTAGTTTCCAATGCATTGGGAAGAACTGTTCACTTCCCAGGGAATGGGAAAGGGAAGGGAAGGGAACCCATGTAGGGAAGCTGCTAGTAATGCTCTAATAAAAGATAATAAATAAATAAAATTTATTTAAAATAGAATAGTAAAAGTGAATAATTAAAATAAAAATATATATATTTTAACTAAATATTTGCTACGTCGAAGTAATAGGGCAAAAAGTAGATGGGTCCAGTTGTGGCAGACCCTTTTTCCATCCGGTCATGGTTTAGCGGCTTTAGGGGTTCTATACTTAATACTTCTATACAAGTTATGAGCGCGCGGTGAGGGTCATAGTTGAAAGTTGAAAGTTGAAACGACATGCTAATTGATGAGCAATTAGGGGAAAAAAAAAGACAAGAATTACAAGAATCTGCTCAATCAGAAAGCCATTTTTAATGGTGGAAGTTTGAATTGTTTGTTCTGACTTTTTGTACGGTCTCAAACCTAAATTTAGTAGTGAGCCGCTAGCATAAAAGATTCATATGAACGAATTAGTATCGTGCTTGTTTGTTAATGTTTTTTAAAAAATGATTTATTTTTTTTTTTTATATAATTGTAATGTGATATAAAGGTAAAAATAAATTAATTTTTTTTTTTTTTTATAAAAAGTTTTAAAAAGGGTCGTAAAAAAAGATTAGCGAAGGAGCTAGCTCTAGATATTTTGAAGCAGCTAAGGATCTTTGGACGTAAGAGTGGGGTTGAGGGCACTACCACTGTTGCATGTCAGAAGTCCATTTCACTCCTATTTGGAGCAGCCGAAAACACCAAGCAAGAACGCGGAAGAAAGGTTTGAAAATTCTTTGGTTTACTCGATCAAACTTGTACCCGGACCTCCCATTTTTTCTTCATATCAATCATGCAAGGCCATGAAGGGCAAATCAGAGAAAGAGAGAGAGACAATGATAGAGACCCTTTTAGAAGTTGAATTGGTCAGCATTTGGCTCTCCTCACTTCCTCACTCCCTACTGCCTGATGACCAAAGACTGGTCTCTGCAGAAAAAAAAATACTCGGTTTCTCAGTCAAACTTCAACTTTTTGACCTTCCAGTTCCAATCCAATACTCCCTAGCTTTTTCTTTTGTTTTTCCAATATCCGGAGGAACTTGCTATAAATACAACTCCTTCAACTTCCCCTTCAAATGCAAGAACTTCCCTCTCTCTGTGCTTCCACAGCATACAGCGTCACTCCTACCAACCTCTTTCTTTCTGCTACTCAACTCCTCCAATTAACTTCCCCTTCAAATGTTTGTATCTTCTTATTGTTCACCATTTGTGCCTTGCATATCCCTTCTGCTTCTACTTTCGCGGCCAATTGGAAAGCTTTTGCTTCTTGACAACAACAGACTCAGAAATGAAGTAGCAGAAGTTACACTTTCACCTTTAGGAAGCACTTTGTAGTCCATTCCTTTTAGACCCTATTGACAGAATTGGAAAGGATGGAGAACGGTTGGAGCTGGGAGCAGAAGACACTGATTAGTGAACTGGTTCAGGGAATGGAGGTGGCGAAACAGTTACGTGAACAATTGAATTCAACATCTTCGTCGCCCGATATTGCAGATATGCTGTTACAGAGGGTATTAGCTTCATACGAGAAGGCTCTGTTGATTCTGAGATGGAGTGGGTCATCGGGACATTCCCAGACTGTGGAAGTGACAGCAGCTTTGCCGGGGTCTCCGATTTCTGTCAACGGAAGTCATGCGAGCGATGAATTTGACAAGGGTCTCAAGGATCATCATCAGGACTATAACATCTCAAAGAAGAGGTGAGAACTTCGAGCCTGAAGCATAATTCTTGATTACTGCAATGAAATTGATGCTGATTGATAACTTATATGCTTCTTGCAACGTGTTTTTGAAATTGGGTTGCAGAAAGATATTGCCCAGATGGACGGACCAAGTGAGAGTCAGCTCTGAGACTGGATTGGAAGGACCCCACGATGATGGCTATAGTTGGAGAAAATATGGTCAGAAGGACATCCTCGGAGCCAAATATCCCAGGTGACTCCTCTTTTACTTTTCTGCTTCAAAATCACACGTGTGGCTATACTTTTCTTTTTTTCTTTTTCGAAACAAAAATATTAACAAACAGCAATTAGAGATTAGAGATTTGTCTTTTATGATGCACGGACAGTTCTAACAACTGATATGTTGCGTTTACAGAAGCTATTATAGATGCACTTTTCGTATAAGTCAAAATTGTTGGGCGACAAAGCAAGTGCAAAGATCGGATGAAGACCCCAACGTATTCGACATCACATACAGAGGAAAGCACACCTGTTCCCACGCTACCAATTTGGTCCCGGCACCAGCATCACCCGAAATGCAAGAACAGAAACACAGTAACTATAATGAACATCAACAAGAGCAATCACTAGACGCTCTCTCAGACTTTCGAGGCAGTTTGAGGGTTGATACTGAGCAATTGGATGATAAAGAGATGGCATATCCCTTCTCTTTTCCTTCAACTTCATTTGGATGCTTTAAGGGTGAAAGCAGTAGCTTTTCACTTTCTGCACTTGACAATAACACTCTCCTGGGCAGTTTTTCTCAACCATTTTTCTCTCCGGCCACCCCGGAATCAAACTGCTTCTCGGCGTACGCATGCCAGGCAAGCAACTTCAGAGGGGTTCACAACGTTCACCGTTCGGAGTCTGATCTCACTGACATATTCTCCGCCAACACCTCAGTCACCAGTTCTCCTATTCTAGACTTGGATTTCTCACTTGATCCAGCGGAAATTGATCCAAATTTCCCATTAGACTCCCCGGCGTTTTTCTCTTGATTCCATTTAGGCTCTAAAATAAGAATAAAAACAGCATGTGGGTTGCAAACTTGCAATTTGGTTAGACCTGTTGAACCTAGCTTGTGATAGAAGAAATGTTTGACGAATATATAATATCCTCCTTGAATTTTAGCTGTAAGATAGATCTTAATGTTAGAGTTAACAATTTGTCCAATTTCTTTCCCACAGTAGCTCTAATTGCTAGGGTATGTATGACAATGAATTTTATTTCCATCCCACTCTGACCTGCTCCATAACTTTTGCAAGAAAGCATAAATAGCAGTCATCAATGGGAATCATGGTTTACATAGAATGATTGTCTGGTTTTTTCTTTCAAAACCAAACTATTACACAAAACAAACTTGTTTAACAATGTACTCTGAAACTGTATATATCATTCTAACTTGATTCATAATCCAATGGAATATTACAACAACTGCTTAAAAGAAGAACTTCCAAACTGGGTTGGAGGAACAATCTAGTATATTAAACTAACATCCATTCTTATGACATGTGAGCGTACCAAAGCCAACCACTACTTGATGTGCTCAACAACAAAACGGAATGCATTTTTCAACTGTACATTTAGTTGAGGGGACAACTCTCAAGCACAAGAAAAAGGACAGCTGCATAAATATCTTGAATATATTCCTGACTGAAGGCAGAACAAGAAGAGAACCCAAAAATTTGCCAGACACACCAGATTATGTAGCGCTTCAACAAGGTAATGAAAACAATAACATAACCAATGAAAATGATGAAACTGCCCTCCTGTTCTTAGGTGGAACGCCTCGCCCCTTTCAGTACTGGAAGATAACTGGATGAGCTTCATTTTGCATTTCGAGCTCTCTTAAGGGCTTCTCTCAGCCCCATCACAATAAATAAGTTGGTTAGAGTAAGAAGCGACTCAGCTCCACCATGTAACCAATCCACATTAGACAAGGAAGTACCATAATGCACCTTTGCTGTTTTGACCACAGAAACAGAGTTAAACAGTTAGGCGTTTATATGTAAACCATTACTGAGATTTCTTGCTCAGTGGAGAGAGAAGTTACCATAAATTCCAGCAGGGACTGCTCAATGGACACAATGGCAGGAAAGGCCAAAATGAGGGAAATTAGTATAGTTGGAACAAAGCTGTTGACAGTAATTGTTAAACCACCACTTATCCCAAAAGTTTAAGCTGATAGGAAGAGGCAAATTCAATCATTTAATCAATACTTTTGTTGTAATGAACAAGTGACCATAGCAGGGCAAAGGCACTAATCTGTTAGCCAAAATGAGATTAATATATTTCTTTTGACAGATATATTTGACATTGATAAAATATTTTTTTAATTAATTCATTTTTCTCTCATGATGAACCTTCTGATGGCTAATAGTTCCTCAATGTTGAAAAAGTCCAACCAATTTCTCATGTAATTTTTATACCCGTTTCTCCAGAGCAATTGCAATATGATTTGTTAAAATCAGAATCACCACCAACCCGCTTGAGAACTCAAGAAAGCTTAATTGATACAAGGATCAAAAGCTTGTCCCAGAATGACCAAACAAAGGCTAAATCCACAGTTTTACATATTGCAACATAAACTATCCCATAAAAAATGAACTTCAACTCGGAATCATACTTAACCCTAAGAAGCAATCCAACATTAACATAAAAGCAATTTATAGAGGAGATAGGTCTGAGAAACTCACTGGTAGCCCCCACAAAGGCGAGCAAAAAGTAGAACCCAAAAAGGGTGAGCTTTGGAGCAGACTTGGATTTGGTGATGAAGTACAAGAAACCAAGGTAGGGAAACAAAGAAAAAGCAAAAAGCTGTGAAGCTATGCTCTGTGAATCGATGCTGGGTGCCCATGGATCAACTGGGAACAATGCCCAACAAACAACAATCCCTCCCCTTCTCTTGACAAGCCTTCTCTCTCTGTAACACTTGGACTCCCTGCTTTCTCTACATGGGTTTCTGAGGGTGTTTTGGAAGAAAGGAGAAGAACCCAGAAAAGTCGAAGGGACTAAAATGGTGGGAGTGGCGCCAAGAGATTGAAAAATAGGATTTCCAATCGTCATTGAGAAGTTGCAGCCTTTTTCAGGAGCCAAGATTTTATAGCATCGGGAAAAGATTAGTTCAGGACGGTGACTATCAGACTATGTAGAAGAAATGAGGTGTGGCTGTGGATTAGAGAGGATGGGCCATCCGGCATCCATGGACCATGGTGTTATCATCGAAGTCAAGGAGTTCAGCTGATCGAGACCGTTCAATTCGCATACTTTCTTGGGAGGAACGAAGGGAGCTGGTGGGCTTGTAGTGGTCGGCCTGCCTCCGATGGTGGACCATCCTGAGATGGGCCTGGACTTACGGGCAGTGATGTCTAGTCCAAATGTGGATCTCAATACTCGACTCCGCTGGGTCTCCTAAATATTTGTTCTTTGAGATGGTTCAAGTTCGTTTATGGTGATACGATTAGGGCTGAACATGGGGCAGGGATGCCCCTTTTTTGGCACCGTCCTACATCCCTATGGGTTGTGAAAATTGCACCCGCGAACCGCACAAAATGGGGAGAACCCGTGCGGTGTTGGGTGATGCGGGGTGGGGTGACGTGGGGCAGGAGATGCGGGTTGTGTAGGAATATGCGAGTTTAATACCTAGATCTAGAAACATATAAATTTTCTCAGGAACCAAACAAAAAAAATTAAATTCAAACAATACCATATTCAAATGGGAAAATCACAAACAAATCACAAAAGCCAGATTCAAACAAATTACAAAAAAGGGTTGAGATGTCACTGACCTCAGGATCGGCGACTCTGTGAGGCCTCTTGAAGCAAGCGTCGACGATCTTCCCGCCGTTTCTGGTGACTCGGCGAGACCTATCAACTTCCATAATTCTATTGGAGCAGACGTAGCATGCATGATTCGGCAGGAAATCGTGAAGAAGAAAAAGAAGATGTGAAGGGGTGCGGGGTGCGGCGCTAGGGTTTGCGAAGAAAAGAAATGAAAAAATGTGAAGGCGGGGGGGGGGGGGGGGGGGGGGGGGTGCGGCACTGCTAGGCTTTTTCTTTTTTATTGTGAGGGGTGGGTGCAGGGCGGGGCAGGTCCCCGTGGATTTTAAAAACCCCACCCGCAACCCACCCCACCCCGGGTATATCAGTTTTTGACCAGTACCCGCAAAAAATCAACTAAAACTCGAGATTTTAGGGGCGGGGCATGCGGGTTGGGGCAGATCCATGAGTATTTGATCAACCCTAGATTCGATAACCCATATGGGATATCTGTCATATGTAAAACTTTAACATTATATAGATGGAAAAATACAATTCAGCTCCTAAATTATCATCTTTTTTTTGGATGGCCTCTCAAATTATAAAGGCTTGTACTCTGGCCCCTCAAACTATCAAAACGTTTAAAAAATGCCCATTTTGAAGAAACATCCCTATAATATCCCTGCCACGTGTCATTTTTCAATTAAAAAAAACTACTTTAAAATAATTATAAAATATTAAAAAAAAACTTAAAATTTTTTTAAAAAAAAGAATCAAAAAAATTTTATTTTTATTTTAAAAAAAATATTGCGATTGACCGGAGGATGTACTGCTTCTTTTCAGCATTGTTGTTGGGCATTATGCACACCTGCAGCTCGGCGAACTCGTCCCCGCCTCTCCTAACATGAACATGACTAATTTCTTATCCTTCGATGTCTATTATATTGATCTTTCGAAAGTTATGAATGATTCCAATCTAAATTTTGTTTTGTTACAAACGACAAGCAAGTCTATCATCACTATAGAAAACCTTGATCGGTTTCTGACGGAGAAATCAAGTACGGCCATGAGCTTGTTCATTGATGTTCATATCCATTTTCCTCTCTGTGATTTTTTGGCATTCAAAACGTTGGCCAATAGTTACCTATGGCTCAAGGATCACAAGTTTTTCTATCAGGTGGATGATATTTTCCAAAGAGGGATGAGCAATTAGCGAGTTGATAATTGCGAATCGGAACTTGTCGAGCCAAACTACAAAATCGATTATCACGGCGTTGCAAACGGACGGTGACCGAAGGGGTGTCGGGAAGATCGGGTCGCAGTTGGAAAATAACGACACCCCAAACACCCATCTTCTTTTTTTTAAAAAAAAAAGTAAAAATAAGAAATAAAATTTTAGTTTATTTTTTTTAAAAAAAAAAAAAAAATTAATTTTTAATTTTTTTTGATTTTTTTTGAAATTTGTTTTTATTTTTATTATTTTATAATTGAAAAATGACACGTGTCAGGAGTATTATGGGGATATTTCTCCAAAAGCGGTCTTTTTCAAAAGTTTTGGTAGTTTGGGGGGCTAAATTATATTTTTCCCTTATATATATATATCAACAATTGCACAACAATGCTGATATGTCTAGTATTTTTTACTAAAAAAAAAATGAAAATGCTAAACATTTCAATATTGTTGTGCAGTTACCATATATATATATATATATAACCAGAATAAGAGGTGGTTAGATAGGAGGGATTCAGGAGGCAGAGCCAAAGGGAGGTGTGAAAGGAAAAATGATCTCCCATCGCATCTAAAAGTCTATTTAGTCCTTTAGCATGTGCAAAATGTTAGAATATATTGTGAGATTTGTTATGATGGGTTTTGATTTCAACATTAGTTGTAATTTATTTCAATCAATCAAATCAGGTTTGAACACAATTAAATCTAATTTGATTTAATCTTTCATACTATTTTGTCTTCTCTCTATATCATATCATCTCATATATATAAAAGCCGAGTTCCAACTTAGAGTTAGCATAGAATTGTGACACGTGGCTTGAACCCACATTAAAATAGCACTTTAACCCACAACTTAAATCCCGACCGGTTCGGACACTCCTATGTGATACGTGCATCCATCACTCTTGTGTTGCACTGTTCGAACTCATACATGTCCCGTCTAGACACACGTTGAACTGGGACTCTCGGTAAGGTCAATCTGCTAGCCATCCGGACATGGCAGTGAACAAGACTCTACTGCCTGACCCGTCCGGACACCCAACCCAAAAATTCTAACTTTGACAGTTTTTATGTGTTCTTTTTTCGCATTTATCTAATTACTCTCTTAGTTTAATTCACATTTTTAATACCTAGCTAATTAATATCTTAGACGTTACATTATTTCCATTGATATCTGTAAGAGGGATTTACTTAGTTTATGTTTTGTATTACCATTTGATATTATCTGATTTACTCCATATTGTGGGATATGAAGTTATATATATATATATATATATATATATATATATATATATATATATATATATATATATATATATATATAAAAGAAAATGTAAAGGAAATTAATATATATATATATATATATATATATATATATATAGAAAAGAAAATGTAAAGGAAATAGAATTTTAATTTTCAACTATTATGTATATAGCCTCTCTATTATATGTGACATGCAAAACGGTTATGACACTTTCAAAAAAATGCATTGTGAATGTTGACTTACAAAACAATGGAGAGAAGATTTTTTAAAGGTAAAACGGGCTCACAATATTATAGACGAATGTTAAGGCTAATATGTTTTTACTTGCTCAGCCATGGACTAATACATTCACCTGTAAAATTGTTGTAATTTTACTGATGTTGTTGTGGAAGCTATTGATGAAGATTTGTATGTGAAAAATTAAGACTCCTATGTGTTTGTGTGTAATCAACCAATATACCAAAATATTAAATGTGGAATATAAAGAACACAGATATTTTAGTAACAAAGTGGAAACTCTTTGTACCAAAGAGAAAAATCACTCAAGGGCAGCCAAATCCAAACAATCTACTATTTAGGAGAAAAAGTTAGTTACAAAGCAGTCGTACTTACATAACCCAATGCAGTAGTCGTACATTTAACTCTGACACATACCTATACATGACCATCTCCCAACTAGACCTCTTGTTTGAATTGTTCTTCAATAAATTCCTTTAACTTAGAGCTCCTCTCTAAGTTAGACTTTAATGTTTGATCAAACCACACAAATACTCTACGAATTAGCACATCTAACAATCTCTACCAAAACATCATCTCTTAACTCACTAGAATTCAATACTGAATCCTTACAAATAAACAGTCTATGAGCCTTTTTAAATAGGCTTCAGAAAACCTAATTTGACACAAACACGGATTTTCATAGGCGACGTCCAGACCATGCTTCTGGGCGTCCGGACCAACAACTGAAACTTCAAAAAATACTGAAACATGTTTGGACTTGAAAACCCTAGCATTCGAACGGTTGTATAAAGTAGTTCCTCCGTCTGCAGACACCGCATAAACGTTCAGACTTCTTGTTAATGGGAACTTATTGACTTCAGCATCTACTAGGTCGTCCGGACCGTCTTCCGGACCATGAGCATTTCTGACTTGGGCGTCCGGACCTTAGCAACTGGAGGTCCAAATGGTCTGTAGGGAAAACTGATTTTCTGAGCTGTAAATCTTCCAGATTCTTTCCTTCACCAGGATATTTCCTTCTTAGTAATATATTGTATAGATTCTTGTTTTGATCAGTTATTTCCATATTGGAAAATATATTCTATAATATTCTTCTGGAATTTTTTGGGATTTCAATGTCCTTGTTATGGAAGTCCCTGATAAGGAAGTTCTAGATATGGAGGCGTTTTTGTCAAAAAAAGAACGAGTCAATTAAAATAAACCAACAGTATGCATGCTTAGGTTTCTATCCATGGGATTGATAGAAGGCCTCTACCTTTGGAAGGGCTGATTTGAGCTAAGTCACATTTTGCTATAGATACATGTACATATATACATGCCGCATGTGAGATGTTTTGATGGTTATGTATAAATAATATTGTTTAATTTATGTAATGAAGCTGTGGTATGCTTTACAAATGACCTTTGTAGTGTCAAATAAAAAAATTATTACATGATTTTTTTTCCGCTGCGAGTATTTCAATAAGCCGTAGAACTACCTGAAAAAATCAGATATTTTTTACTTATGGCTTATGCTTTAACTTTAACGCAGGCATTACAAAGGGATTTGGGGGTGGGACACCAAATTTCAGAAATTGAAGTTGGAAAATATCTTTGCAAAAGGAATGGTTTGTAGTTTTTAAAGGGGATTAAGTATAATAAGCTAGCTAGAGATAGTCGATCTCCACGGATAGAGGAGTTGAAAATGCTAACATTTCTCCTTCCAAAATATACGATCTTCAATACTCAAAAAAACATATTTAACCAACTTCAATGGAAGCAATATTGAATAACTTTTAATTAAAATAAATAATCCCACAACCTTCTTACTGGTAATGTAAATAGAAAACTGAAAAACAAGAGTTACAGCCCAGGCTTATTTATAATTCCTCAAGAACAAGGATTAATGGACATTACATTAGAGCTCCACATCGCCTTCCACATGCCACACTGTCATCTAATATTTTATTCTCATCGTATACATAGTCAAACCCCATCTTCATCAGCTTTGAGGAATCACATCTAACTACTCCTTGATTTGGTCCTTCCAAAAATCTAATTAAAATCATTGTCAGAGAAAAGTCTTGTTCAGGGATGAAATAATTTTTTGAATTATATATATATATATATATATATATATATATATATATATATATATATATATATATATTTATTTATTTTCATTCAATCATTTTAACTTATAAAAATCAATTTTTATTCACAACATAAAAATATTAATATAAAATAATATAAAAAAAAAAACAAGTAAAACATTATGTTACCTAAGATATACACATTGACTAATAATAATCATATATTTTAGAAATTGGGATTATTTTAAAAAATTATTTTTAAAGTGGTTGAAATCTGGCCATTTGTGATGGATTCTGGCAAGGAGGCCAGAATCTGGCCATTTGTGCCGAATCTCAGCCATCTAGACGGATCTGGCCAAAACACCCAGATCCTTGCTAGTTCTGGCCAGATCCTGGTCAGAACTGGTAGGGATTTAGCCATTATGGCCAGTTGACCAAGATTTGGTCATTTTGGCATGATCCTGGCCAGATGGCAGGAATCCGACCATTCTGGCACCGAAATCTAGTACAGTATCACGGGAATCCGATGACCCTGGTCGAACGTCGCTGATTCCGACGAGTGGCGGAATTTGGCTTTTCGGAATCCGGTGATGGTTGTCGGATTTCGGCAATAGTCGACTGCTTGAACTTAAAGGTCGATTGTGTTGTTTAAAAGAGGGTCGACTGCATCTCTTATCTGGGGAAAATGATTTACGCTTTTAAAAAGCGTAAATCATTTTCTGAAATTTACTTAGCATTTTTTATCAAATAGAAATCATTTTTCGGTTGACTATTATTTTCGCCCCCACTAAATACCGAAAAATGCCGAAATCACTTTCCATAAATTATTTTACGCCGAAACAAATGGAGCATTAGAAGAAGGAAATTTCTCTTCAAAGAAATAAAAGGGAAGGAAATTGGGCAATAAAATTTTAAATAAAAGTCTTACTCTTTTGCTATCTCGTATTCCGGAAACTTTTCTTGGAAGTAAATTGCAATTTCACTGATGGTTGGATTGGTGGCAGCACAGAGGAATCTACCTTTCATTGATGGTTTTTCCATGCAGAAGATATGTGCTTGACAAACGTCTTCAATGTGTACAAGAGCAATTGAACCCCAAACTTCTTGCAAAAATTTGAATGCATTAAACCAAGACAAATTGCTGGTGAGTGGTGATAAAATTACTTCCACACTTGTAGGTACATATGGAAGGAGAGTTTCTCCTCCCACTAGGCCACAAGCTAGTGTTACAACTTCGAGTCTACCATTTTCATATTCATTATATTTCAGCACCTCTTTCTCCGCTAAGGTCTTTGATTTAGTGTATCCCTATACAAAACAAAATCCCGAAAATTATGAAATTTCAGGCTCAGATACTAGGATTTTAGATGTCATGAATTATTATATAGACCCACTAATGATACATTTAATTTTCAGAAATATCAGAAGGAACTACCAGTAGAAAATCATTGGCATAAGTGAATGAGATATCATGAAAGGGTGTCCAACAGGATTCATCAATGCAAGACTTAAAAGAAGCTCCATCTTCTGTTAATGGTGACGATGCCGTCAAAGACGCAGTGTAGATGAGTCGCTTAACTGTTTGTGAGCGGATGCATGAATCAGCGATGGTCCTAACCCCGGCAACAGCAGCTCCAGCTGTATCCTTGTACTTTATTTCATATTATCAAACTTTAAGTTACGTACCAAAATTCTTCAACTTATATATGTAAGAATAAGATAAGTAAGATATATCTTTGGAAATGGACATACCTGGGAGCTTTGGGTGTCATGTTGCATCGGAGTGGCCACATGAAAGACATATTCGCACCCTTTAATTGCGGGTTCAAAATCAGAGGGATTGTAAATATCAGCTTGAAATAGCACCAATCTGTTGTCTGCGTTGGGTAAGGACTTGAGGAGATCCACTTTGGACGTGTCTCCTGCAGTTTAAAGTTAAACAAAAGACCATAATTCATAAATAAAAAAGTTGAACAAAAGACCACAATCACAGAGAGAGAGAGAGAGAGAGAGAGAGAGAGAGACCCAAGTTCCTGAGAGTTGCATGGACTGTATAACCTTTCTCTAAAAGCTTTTTGGCAAGCCAAGAGCCAATATATCCAGAAGCTCCTGTCACGCAGACTCTACTGTTGCTGTTCTCCTCCATTGTGATCCAATTCTTTTTTCTATTCAGCATCAACAACATGCCGAGGGTAGGCCTATTTAAACGGTGGCGCATGGCATTTTATTAATGTTAATGTAGGTCATTTCCAGACGGCAGCAGACCAACATACGTGAATAGGCATTTTAGTCGACCATATATCTAATTATAACAATGCTAGAGTTTCTTTTAATGTCTTTTTGGATCTTAAAGCTCATACGTACGTAAATAGGCATTTTAGTTAACCATATATCTAATTTTCTAGGGTTCCTCCTCTATGCTGACATGCATGGTACCTTGTATTTTTTAATAAAAATAGAAAAAAGAAATCAAGCTATAATTTTTCTTTATTAAAAATAAGGTGTAATGTCAACATAAAAGGACTAAAAAAAAAAACACTAGAAGGAACTCTAACTAGCATTTTAGGTGCAGGTAAACTATTTAATTAAATAATAATAATAATAATAATAATAGAAAAAAATATATAGTATGCGTGCCTAGCTGGCTAGGACAAAAACAAAAAAACATAAACTAGCTAGAGACGTGGAATTTGTCTCACAGTCTCAGATAACAGAATGAATTAACTAGTTGAATCATTGTAAACACCAGACATTTAAGACAACAGCTAAATTTTGGACTTTTATTGGCATATAGTTGGATTTCAAGAATTTTAGAAAATAAACAAAAAAATCTACTAATTAAATTTGGATCTCTATTGGCATATCGATGGATATTATTAATTATTTAGGTTGATGGAATCGATTTGAATCTTTAATTTATTGCTTTTCTAGGCACTATCAGTAAATCCGGTGTGTTTTGAACCTTCATATTATTATAAGAATATATAATTACCTGAGAAGTCCTTGAGATTTAGCCAGCTGATAGGATTTGAGCATCTATTTTTGATAATTACATATATAAGTTTTGTCTATTTCACAAATAGATCCTTCTATCTATCTTTCGATGGTAAAAATGTCAGCTATCTTCTAGAAGACCCATTTCAAAGCTGGGTTTTTGAATTGCATGGAGGTCTGAGTAGATTTTGATTGGTTTTCACTACCTGGGTTAAACGTATGCTAATTTCGTGCAGTTTTTCCGCGCTAATTTGGATTAATTCGCTAATGTTTCCCATTACCAATGCCTCTGCGACGTCTTCCTATTGATGAAACATAACGTGTCCAATCGGCCACGAGTGTTTACCACACTGTCCGTATGGTCGCGTGCATTAATTTATGTGGCTATTTGCACGTGGCCATATGTGGCCACGTGTACACACGGGTCGCCACGTGTACAGTAATACACATGGCCACTATGCCACGTGTATTGAGATACACGTGGCGAATAATACAATTCGCTACAACTTGATCTACCACGTCCCGAACACGTGGCCATTTACACGTGGCAAACTGTTCGCCACGTATATAGCCTCTGCACACATGGCAAATTGCAAGTGGTGATTTGCCGAATTTTTTGTAGTGCCATGTTAGATAATATATTTTCTAATTACAATAAAGTGGAATAATAGAAAATGGAGACAAGAGATTTTACGTGGTTCGGTCAATGACCTACGTCCACTGGATAAAGCCCTAATGATTACATTTTACTCTTATTTCTCTTAATGAATTTACAATACAAATAATCCATATTTATAGGGATATAAGGAGATAGAGAGTACAAAAGAATTGAATGTATTCAATTTTGATTTGATTATAATCAGTTATAATCAAATCATGCAATCTCATATATTCTCCTACCATATCTAATCACAATTACATGGAAAATATATTATCTAACATTCCTCCTCAAACTCAAAGTGGAAACTTGTGAAATCTTGAGTTTGCTTCTTAGAACCTCCACTGAAGGAGGTGATGGTGCCAGAATTGGAAGCATCGGCGGCTCTTGAACATTGACAACTTTTGGGTCGAAACGGAACAACTATGGGCCTTACATAGAAGCCAACTAAAGGCTGAAATGAGCATACACTTAAAACAATACCACAAATGCCAAAATATTAATAATGCACCAACTATGGGCAAAATATGAAAGCCAACAACAGACTAAAATAGGCTTGAGTTTAAAACAATACCACAAAAGCCAAATACGAATAATAAGCCAACAAAGGGTCAAAACAAAGTTGGCAATTTTGGTCTATTTTATGGGCATAACCCTGGTACAACATGGCAAGGAGACCAAGGAAAAATAAGGCTTCACGCGTAGCTTCCAAAGGAGGAGCTTGAAACCATGGTACAACATGGCAAGGAGATCTGCAAGGTGCCTGAGGATTGGGCGGTGGATGATGGAGGGAAGACGCTCGAAGGTGGTTTCCGGCGAGGTCTGGGCTGATCGATGGTTGATGGATCTGCGGTGGACGGTGGATGGATCGTGCTTTAATTCATCTTTTCAGATCTGAGCTGCATCATTTTGTCTTGGTTTTTTTTTTTTTTTTTTTAATCAAAATCCCAACCGGTAAGAACAATACCGTAATTCTGGGACTCTGCAACACAGATCCAAACAAAGACTCTTTTTATTTATTTATTTATTTTTTTTTCAACTCAAACTGAGTAGTCACAAAGCAACAAGAATGATGTGTAAAAGCAACTGACGACAAAAGGAGGCAACCACAAAGAAAGCGACTATTATTTTTTTTTTTCATTGACAAATACAATTTTGCTAGACCTATGATGAAGATATCTACAAAAAGTATTGAATATTAAGAACAAGACAAATAAATAAAAGAAAAGAAAAATTCACAGGATTGGATCGAAAACTGGCGTTAATCTGTTGCTCGAATACAATGAAAGAAAACACAAAGCTAAAATAAAATAAAGTCGAATAATAGAAAATAGAGACAAAAAATTTTATGTGGTTCAGTCAATGACCAACGCCTACAGGATAAAGTTCAAAGGGCGATGTTTTACTCTTATTTTTCTTAATAGATTTCCAATACAAATAATTCATATTTATAGAGATATAAGGAGATGACAAAAATGTATGAAATAATATCAAATCAAAATTAAATGTATTCAACTTTGATTTGATTATAATTAATTACAATCAAATCAATATAATCTCATATATTCTCCTTCAATACTTAATCACAATTATAAGAAAAATATATTATCCAACAGACCAAGCTTTTGTTATTAATGGAGACCAAGCTCTGCACGAAATGCAATCAAGCAAGGATTTGGTGAAAGCTGCTCCAGTCGTGGAAGACCTTTCTAGACCACATAGTGCATAATTTGACTAATAACAACTTTTACTTTTTAAATCTGTTTTAATCAAATCCACACACACCCCCTTTTTAAAATTCAAAGTACAAAGCCCTACAGGAACTAACCCAAGATTTGAAAAGATCCCAATATGTTTGCAATTGGTGGGCTAGGGGCTAGAGCTATTAATGGATATCTTTTAGACTTGCTTAAGGACTACATATCATGAGCAGAGTTTAACCGGATCAGATCTCTTGCAATTAAAAAAAAATATATTGAGATTCTCAAATCTTGTTGACATCAAATCATTTTTTATATTGAAATAATATGTAACTAATAAAGTTTAACCGGATCAGATCTCTTGCAATTAAAAGAAAATATATTGAGATTCTCAAATCTAGTTGAAATCAAATCATTTTTTATATTGAAATAATATGTAACTAATAAAGTTTAACCGGATAAGATCTCTTGCAATTAAAAGAAAATATATTGAGATTCTCAAATCTTGTTGAAATTAAATCATTTTTTATATTGAAATAATATGAAACATTTTAGTTACATATTAAAGATATGACATGTTAATAATAATAAAAAAAAAAAATATTTCGAAAGGCTGTTTCTTTACTTTTAAAAAAACGTTTATTTTTTTCTAAATCAAAAGACAGTTTTTTGCTCAAAGCTTTTATACGACAAAATATATATATATAAAAAAAAATACATTTTAAAATAATTTTTTTGTTATTTTATTGTTAACATGTTATATCTTTAGTATTTAATTTCGATGTAAAAAACGATTTGATTTAAAAAATAAATAAATTAAAAAAAATAAATTTTAAATTTCTTTGAAATTATAGAAATCCTTATCGAGTTTAGCCACTATCTTGGGGGAGGGGAAGTTGGTTAATCAAATGGATTTTATGTCTTATTAGACCATAATTAAATATAACATCGAATGGTTATCCATTAATGCTTATTTTAAACATGCACGGGAATCATTGGAGTAAGCCATAAACAGATGGTTATAGTTGTCTCTCTGGTTAGGCTCCAAGGAATATTGCTGGAGGTTCTCGAGGGACGTCCCATTCCCTAAGCAAACAACTATAACAACGACGGAGACAGACAAATACTTGAGTCTCGGAAGGAAGTGAAAAACAAAGAATGATTTTTACTTTTTATATTTTTTACTATTCTTAGGTTGGACAATCCAACAATAAACTCCAATACAACTAAATTAGTGTGAGTAAACATAAAATTAAGAAGAAAAAAATGAATGTGCTAAATAAATGACACGGTCCTATAAAATAACAATCATTTAAGGCGGCTTGAGATGGTTTACTAAAGACGGCACGGTTAAAAGACACAAGCCTCAGAAAAGCAAAGAAGAAAATTGATAGAGCAACAAAGTAAAAATTAGTATTACGTTAATCTGTCAATTAGAGCTAGACTGTACGAAGAAAAACCCTTGAGGAAGATTTCAATGCTACTCCATGGCTAGCTACCATCCAATTTTTCTTTCCCTAGGCAGACAACTAGCTTCATGACGCGGGACAAAATTAAGATTATTCTAACAGTATATAATAGCAGCAGAAACTAAGAATTGAAGATTTAAAAAGGAATTCAGGAAGTGAGAAAATATCAAAGATGAAAGATATAGACCCTAGTTAATTGCCCCAAATAACCAAATAGAGAAAGAACTCTAAAAGACTAGAATTTAATTGATGCTTCAAAACTCAATTGTTCTATTGAGTGTGTATACTTTATATTAGAAAAACTAACAAATCTTAATGGGAAAAGGAAAAACCTAATCTTTAACGGAAAAGAAAAACTCATTCCTTACTGAAAAGGAAAACTAAAACACACATGAATAAATGGAAAAATAAAAACCTAATCCTAATGGAAAATGACAACTAAAACATACATGCATAAATAAAATAACACTAATGTCGGTCTTGTCTTGCATCAGTTTTCCCGAGTTGGAAAGAACTCAACTTCGAGTTCAAGTCGTCTTTGTCAACATTAACAAAACATGGAGTCAAGTATGCATTATCATTTATCTTTTGTAGAATCTCACAAGGCCCAATCTTCCTATCTCACAACTTGTTTTACTCGTTGAAGGGAAAGCGATCACTTGTGAGTAAAACCCAAATCAAATCACCAACCTCAAAAGTTACCTTGTATCTCTCTGTCTCTTGCTGGAAGAATGTGCTTTGTACGTTGCATTGCTATCTCTTATTACTTTGATCTTGACCTTGTCATTAATTAGTACTTAATCTACCAATACAAGAAATGGGTGCCATGTCGAGTACTTGTGATGGATTCTACCTATACACAATCTCAAAAGGGCTCAACTGTGTCATTCTGTTCTTGGACTGGTTGTAAGCAAACTTTGCTTGTAACAAAGCCAAGTCCCACTGCTTGGGCTTATTTCCAACTAAATTTCTCAAAAGATTTTCCAAGCTCCGATTCACCATTTCAACCTTACTGTCACGCCCCCGTTTTGGGATATAAGGGAAACGTGAGTTTGAGTACTACAATCAAACATTTTAAATAAAAGCGTGCATTTACAACAAAAAAATCTAAAACTTCTACTCTCTTAAACCTTTCTATTTATAAATCTTTACAAAATCATGAACTCCAAAAGGAACAAATCATACTATACAATATTAGGGTTTGGCTGGTTCATCACGAACTATCGCTCTCAGCGAGGTCTACGCCCTTACAAGAAAAAGACTTCGTCTTACGGTTGTCATCTGGAGAGGGGTGGAGGAAGAAGGGGTGAGTTCGACAACTCAGTAAGGAAAACACAACACCGGAGGAAATAACACATGCTATAAATCTTTATGCCATAATCTTTAATCATGCATAATGACAGATTTATTCTATTCACTGATAAGAAAATAATTTCGCATATGAGGAATTGCATAATGTAAAGTGATTTATAACCTAAACCAGTTGTATGTTGATTTTAATTTATTTTAGATGATTTAAGTGTTTTTAAAATATATTAAGATTTATGATGATGTTTAGAAATATGAATATGATATGTGATTTTCGACTGAGTATAAGTTGGAGATTCAAGTTATGAAAAATTGTCTGAGAAGTGTTATGCTAGGCTGTTTATGTTTTATAAGAAAACACATATTAAAGCATGATTCATAACATGAGATGTATTGTTTTAGGACAGGTGGCATAGCATATGAACAATTTAATAGAATTTTTAGAATATGAATAATGATATAAGAATGACAGTTTATAAATGAGAATGACAGTTTATTATGATCCAGTATATTCTTTTTATCAGTTTTCTCTTTAATCCTTTCTCTGTGGTTTAACCCTTTATAGACTCTAAACCGCTGTTACCCGTGAGCGAAGCACGTTGGCTTTTGTCACACAGACCTATGGACTCAGCCAGTCGTCACACGGGAGAGCCGGTTCCGAGTTGGGGATCTTCCCTAGGTGAAGGCCAACATCGGCTGGTAGCACACACCAACACATGGTATGCTTGCCATGCTACCCTATGGGTACCAATCCTAGCTGTAATAGTGCCTCAGGGTTAAACAGTTACTGCACATGAACGATTTTCTGTAATACTGTGGGCTCTGCTTTATCTGTATACTTTATTTCAAAACTGTAAGAGCCGTTTTCATAACTGTAGTCATGTGCAGAATTTAACTTTAGAATCTCTTTTCTTTCAAAACTGTATTCTTGAATAGAATCATATACTTTGGAATTTTCTGTAATCATATCTTTCAAATGCTCTCTTTTTCATCATTGTAAGTATGCATAATTCATAACTTTGAACTACCTTTGATCATATATGCATAAATCAAAACTTTAAAAAAATGCTCTTAATCATATCTGTATGCATAATTCACAATTTCTGAAATACTCTTAGTCTTAACTATAATTATGCATAAATCATAATTTTTAGAAATGCTCTTAACCAAAACTGTGATTTATGCTCAAAAGTCTTAAACAATATCACATGAGAAATAAAGCTTGGCATTAAAAATCACATGAGCAACGCTTTGTAAAATTCCCCAACACTTTTTCAAAAGATTTATAATAAAATCTTGTTGGGGGTTTTTCGGTGTTGTATCCCCTTACCTGGACTTTCCATTAGTATCAGGGTCGAGCTTTTACCTAAATAAAACACGAGGATAAAATTTAGCGGAGCGTTCTGAAATTCAATTCTAAGACTTAAACTAAATTAATATATATATATATACACACAAAATCTCTATCCAAAATTAAAACATATAAGATTCAATTTTAAAAACAAAGTCTACCAATTCAACTAGATCCCAACCCAAGACAAATCATCCCAAAAATCCTTCACAGTCAGAATAGTAACCATAACTCAATACTCCCGCCAAGCAGAAACATGCCCATACACCCACAAACCAACAATAATTAACTTCCAAAATCATCACAACCCAACTAATCATAACACTGCTAACACAGAACAACTAACTGGCTAGCAAGACACAACCACAGTAGCCATAGCTCAAATCAGTTCTCTTGATCACATCACAGTCCATCAATATTAGAACACAATCAAATCCATAAATACCCAATATACTTAACCGGATCATCAAACACATAATCTAAAACCACTGAAATTTATTAATATTTGGCCATCATCAAAACAGGACCTAAAATCACCATCAATAAAATACACCAAATAAACCCAGCATCACAGTATTGCCTAGAAATGATCCATTATCATAATTAGACTTCAAACTCCTAATAAATCAGCAACCCAATCGGCCTTCAACAGTAAACTCATCCGCAAATCACCCAATCCATACTATATTTCAATAACGAAACCAAATAACATTCATATCAAAAATCATCTGTAATCCGATCAACAAGAAAACCAACTAACAATTGATTTAATCAAATACAATCTATCCAAAATATCCACAATTGGAAATGAGGAAAAAAAAATCAAGAAATTAAACCCATAAAAATTACAAGAGATTACCCAGAGAATTTCTGAGAAAATCCACCGGAAAACAGCACCGTTGGAAGTTGCTGGATTTTTGGCTCAGGTCACCGATCTTGGAGGATCGGGTTTCTGGGTGTTTCGGGTCACGGTGCGGCTGAGTTCATGGGTCACGATTCACGGGTCTCCGAGTCTCTCAGTTTGCGTGCTCACGGACTCGCCGGAAGTCGGCCTCTGCTCTTCTGGACGACGCCGACCCAGCTCACCCACCGGAAGTCCCGCTCCAGGCCGTCGAAAGTCGCGTCCTCCGGCGACCCATGGAGGACCGGCCTCCCCTGGTTCTCTCTCTTCTCTGGTTCGGTCTGGGTCTACCACGATCGGCCCTCTCTCTCTCTCTCTCTCTCTCTCTCTCTCGCCCTACTGATCTCTCTTCTCATCTCTCTCGATCTCTCTTGTTCTTTCAAATCCCCCTCTCAGTCTCACTCTCTCGCTCTCAGCTCTCTGATTTCTCTGTCTGAGTACTCGGCCGAGAAGGCGAAGAAGAAGAAAAAATGAAGAGCAGGAAAGAAGAAGAAAAAATGAAGAGCAGGAAAGAAGAAGAAAGAAAGAGGAAGGAAGAAGATACGGAAAGAAAGAAGAAAAAGAAGAATAATAATAAATGAAAAAGGAGACAACTTGCTGAGCAAGTTTTTTTTTTTTTTTTTTTTTTCTACAACTTATTGATTAAGTTACTTAACTTACTAAATAAGTTATATATATAAATATTATATTATTAAAAAAAAACTAGGATATTACACTTACCATCTGTTTCGGGGTGGTAGGCACTACTGAAAATAAGCTAGATCCCCATCTTTTCCCATAAACCTTGCAAAAATGGCTTTATGAATTTTGTATCTCAGTCCAATGTAATAGATCTTGGAACCCCGTGCATACGAACAATCTCTCGAAAATATAGGTGAGCAATTCAGGTGGCATCCATCTTCTTCAGGTAAGCTACAAAATGGGTTATCATGGAAAATCGATCCACCACCACGATGATATAGTCCATGATTGGTGCTGTAAGGAAAAAGTGAACTCTTAAAGGTAGATACCAACCCATTTGGCATGTCTGCGGCTGAGTTTGTTGGCCATTGATATACTTGAGGGCTTCATGATTAGTGATAAGGATAAACTACTTCTGCAACAAGTAGTGACACCAATGCTTCAAAGATTGTACAATGACGTAAAACTCCAAGTCGTAGGTGGAATAGTTCTTTTTGGACCCCGATAACTTCTCACTGAAAAAGGTGATTGAACACCCCCTTTGGCTTTGGACACCACCAATGCCAACGCCAGATGCATCACAATTGACTTAAAAAATCTTCTCAAAGTTTGGAAGAGTGAAAACAAGTGCTTCTGTCATTTTCTACTTCACCAATTGAAAGCTTGCATCAGCTTCTCCAGTCCATTGGAAAATCCAGCCCCTTAAGAACTCTGTGATTGGTGTAATCGATGTACTGAAATTTCAAATGAACCATCGGTAAAATGATGCCAATATGTGAAAAATCCAGACATCATGTGGACTCTTTGATGTTGGCCACGCTAGAATTGTTGTCACCTTAGACTGATCAGCGTGAACACCATCAGTAGACACAACAAAACCAGGGAAAGTAAAATTGGTAGTGAGAAACGAACACTTCTTCCTATTGACATATAAACACTCTTTTCATAATGTTTTAAAAACTCATTGACATGCTCTAGGTGTGTTTCTTGCGAGGGGCTATAAACGAGGATATTGTCAAAGTACACAACAACAAACTTCCCCATGTAAGGTTGCAACACCTGATGCATGAACCATGAAAACAAAATATGACTAATAAATTATCAAGTGTGCGCAATAGTGTGCAACAAAATATCAAAGTGCGGAATTTAAAGAGGTAGATATTTTGTTGATGAAGTGGAAACTCAATTAGGAGAAAAACCACTCTGGGGCAGCCAAACCCAGGATATCCACTATTCAGATGACAAAGCTAGTTACAAAGCAGTAGCACTCACATACCCTTATGCAGTGGTCGTATCTTGAACTCTGACGTGTAACCCAACACGAACACTTCCCAACCAAGTCACCTACTTGAAGAGGTCTTCAATGGAATCCTTTACCTTAGGGCCAACCCCTAAGATAGACTTCAGTTTCAGCACAGTAGCAACACACAACAGCAATGGCTTGAGAGTGAGTGGATCAACACAACAACTCCTAAAATATACTCTCTAAGCTCTACAAAATTCAATATCGAATTCTTACAAATTACATGCCTAGGGGCCTCTATTTATAGGCTACAAAAACCTAAATCGCGTCTGATTAGGTTTTCCTAGGCGATGTCCTGACGATAGCTGAGGGCGTCCGGATAGACAACTGTGCAATCGGCTTTTCAAATTTGCTGATTATTCTTTCCTGAATAGGGCCGCATCCGGACAGTGTTGCCCTAGCTTCCGAACGGTTGCACTTATAATGCACGCAATTTCCATATTAAGGCCTGAGAGTTCGGATCATGGAGTCTGACGTCCGGATGGTTGAACTTCTTCTGCACAACTTGCCTTATCAAGGATAGCGTACGGACGGGAACACCACATCGTCTGGACGGTTGCAGCTGTCTTCCCATATCTGTGTTTTGGAAAGAAGTCCCTTTACTTGTTGTACACTAAAGGTGTCCAGACGTGTTACTGAGACGTCCGAACGGATGGAACTTGGAGTAGTTCGAAGCTTCTGGACATAGAGAAAGGTCCGGACGGATGATGCTTTGACAATTGAGCGTTCGGACGGAATATCACGTCGTCCGGAAGGATGCAAGGGAACTGAACCAACTGCTTTGAATTCTGCACAGAGTCTTCTTGAAGCTCATAACTGAAGTGTAGACTCTGAATAAACCTGAATCCCTGTTTAATAAGCATCATTAGATAGAATTTATTTTGTCCAACAGAATGCAGCCAATCACAAACTAACAAACTTCCCTTTTGACCATTCTGGGACAAAAATCACTTGACTGGTTAAAAATACAATCCCAGTCCAAATCAAAACATACTCCCCCTTTTTGTCTCAAAATGACAAAAGGTAAAACAGAGTATGAGGAAAACCACAAACAAAAAGTTCGAAAATCCAAAACAAATAGGAAAATAGAGAAGAATCTACAAATGGCCCAAAAGAGAGGAACAAAAATCCTCTAAGTACCAAATCCTACTGATCCATTGAAAGCAGGTGATGGAGAGAAACCCGTATAAAAAGCTGGATTTGTGCTACTTCAGCTTCTAGCTCCGGAAGCCGGGAACCATAGATTGAAAAACCTTCAATCGCTTGATTTTACAAATCCTGAAACTGGTTATCCGCAGATTGACATCCTCTAAGTAACTGGTCTGCAAGATAAATGAGAAGATTCACCACTGAACTTCTAATTGATACAGATATGAGGAAGATGCTACGGAAGGCTATACATGAGCTAGGGGAAAAACTCTTCTTAATCATGAGACCTTTGAAATTTGAACATACGATTTCAACAACAGTCAGTTTTCCAAAGGATCTATCTGTCAGATATTGTGCTGGGAGCTGCTGGACGACATATTCGTGAAAAGATCTAAACAGAAATATTTCCAAAAATAACCCCACAAAGAAATATTAGATCCTATTAGTTCCAAAAAGAATGTGGTATTATGACAACTGTCAATTGGATGCCCAAGTATTACAAAAGCAAATATCGCAATCCAAATGACCAAGATATATCAATATCAACTCAAGCAAATATTCCAATCACCAAATAATCCAATATTCTAAAAAGCACAAAAACTTAAAAGAACAAAGGAAGATACATCAAATACCGTGGAATGAGAAGAGATGTGCAAAGAATGCCAAAATCTTTGAAAAAAAAAATCCACGAGAAAAACACACAACAAGACATAATAAATCAATAAAAAAGGCAGAGGTGTGTGGATGGCAGAGAAAGAGACGTAAGTCTTAAACCTGTAAAGATCCCATCCGGACGTGCCACTTAACTGTTCGGACAGATACTACTAGGTCAGCGTATGGCAAGACTGCACTCGTCCAGATGTAAGAATAGGTCTGTCTGGATGCTTCACACTGAAAATCTGAAACTGGAGAAAAATTTGTAGAAAAATATTTTCCCCTAAAGTTAGCTTCAGAACACGCATATATAATCAACTGATAAAACAGTTAAATAGCAATGCAAAAATATGCAAAGATATAAATGAGAGTTAAGTATTCAATAAGTACAAATTTTCCTGTAGACAGAAATTTTAAATAGATTACTCAACTCATGCAATGCGTGTCTGTGTGAAAGCTTTCTCAATAGGGTATAAAGTTCACTGGTATGACTTAAAGCAACCGAATTTTGTAAACAAGAGAGAAAATCAATGTTAGATAAGTTAAAAGTCAAACCTTATTAATTACTAGGGCCTAGCCACCCTCATCTGATACACTCCCTCTAAAATGCAGCACTTTTCTTTTACTTAGTGATTTAGTGACCGTCTATTTTCGCAATGATTTGGTCATTGACTATTTCTATAGGGACAAGTTCAATAACAAATTTACAGCACAAAAGCAGTGGATTTTTTTTTTTCTCTATCCATATTTTTTGAATTTTAAATGCTTTTTTATCACTTGGTATTGCAACCTAGAGAGAATGCCAGAATTTTTAGGTTTTAGGTTCAACAAGCAAATTGGTCAATTTGATCATCTTAGCAAAAAAATCTCTCTTATCAAAATTTCCAAAAGTTAAAAATCAGAGAATAAAAAAAATATACCTTAGGGGAGCTTTGGATAGTGCACAATTTTTCATCGCATGAGAAAAGCAACTATCTAGCATTAAGATGCACATGAAAACTTAGCAGATATTAGGCTCTTAATCATATATAAGCATATTCAATTAATGGACAATGAACTGAGATATTAGGCAAAAATACATACAATATCTAAAAAGCTATCAAAAGAAAAAGTAAAATTCTGCATCTTTTCCCCAAATTTATTTTATTTTATTTTTTATTTTTTTATGTTGAAAAAAAATAAAATAGAAAAACAACAAGGACATGCTTATGGAAAAAGAAATAGCATCTAATCCCAGCATATAAAGTAAAATCAAACATGTCCTCAAGAAGAAAGGTTTATAAATACCAAGACAAAAAAGCAGTGGCATGCTTTCTTTATCATCCCTAGAATGTACCTGCAGAAATTTCTCAAAGCAACCAAGAGAAAATCTAGGGATAGAAAATGTGGTTCCCCAAACAAAATGCAAGGTAAAAATAGGATATATAAGATATGACAATCAATACAATGCAAACATACCTGGCATGCACTAGGATCTAGGAACCAAAATCTTAGGCATAGGAGACCTCACCTACTAGGTGAATCCACTTCCCCTCAAGGGGTGAATGGTCTCATCCTTCCTTGTCCATACCTTCTCTACTTGTGAGGCAGGGGTGTGAGCCATGTCCAATTTGATCAGTCTGACAAGCACACTCTTCATCATGTTCACAAGCCCTTCATTGGTCTGATTCTTCTTGGGCTTATGAGGCTTCACTTTGAAGCATTGGGCTTTGGTATGGCCATACTTACCACAATGACGACATGATGGAGAACCCCTTTGAGGATAATGTCGTTGTTGCCAAAAAGCATGATGAGGCTCAGAAGGTTTAGAGCTAGACTTACCTGTCTTTTGCTCTGTTTTCCTAATCCGAGGCTGTTGATGTCGGATTTGAGGACAGTGGCCTGATGTGTCCAGAGACACAACAATGATAGCAGGTAGGCTAACTTCGTTTGCTGAAATGCTTCTTAAAGGGCTTTGCAAATTTAATATTAGCATTTTCACAAATAACAAAGTCCTTACATCTTTGAGATATATGCCTCTTATGGGGAGGGACATATTTTTTTGAAAAGGTTTTTTCTATATAGCCCATTTTGGAATCCTTCTACTTCTTCCAAGGTCTATTGGATTTTAATAGATAACACTTTGGTCTAATATGACCAACCTTCCCACAGTATTGACAAATAGGAACAAACTTACATTCTATTCCCGAATCCTTGGAGATAGGCTTCACACGGTTATTTAAGCAAGAATTTTCAGAACAAGCTGCATCTACTATCACAGGCTTAATATCAACAGAATCTAATTCAGAATCAGAAGCATGTGAAGTAGAAGTACTTAAATCATCAACAATTAAATTAGGCTCGTTAGAAATATCTGAATGAATACACATCAAGCTTTTCAAATTATCACTTGAGAATTTTCCCAATTTATTCTCAAGTTCATTAATAGAATTAAGCAACATGGTATTCTCAGATTTTGAAGAGTCAATCAAAACATGTGATTCAGACAATTGTATAATCAAAGACTCTTGAGATGCTTGAGATGCTTTAATGATTCATGATCAGTGTGGATCACAAATTCCTTAGGCCAAAGGTAGTGCTGCCACGTCTCGAGAGCGCGAACAAGAGTATAAAGTTCTTTTTCAAGTGGGGTAATTCAAGGCCGCCCCACTTAGCTTCTCATTGAAGAAGGCTATGGGCCGCCTATCCTGCATTAAAACGACTCCAATTCCTATTCCTGAGGCATCACATTCAATCTCAAAAGTTTTGTTAAAGTTAGGTAATGCTAACACAGGTGTAGAACATAACCTTTCTTTGATAGTAGCAAATGCATTTGCTTGATCACTCCCCCAATGAAATCCAACATTCTTTTTAATCATTTCGGTGAGTGGTGCAGCAATGGTGCTAAAATCCTTAACAAAACGCCTATAAAAGCTAGCTGAACCATGAAAGCTTCTTACCTCAGTGATGCTTTTAGGCGTTGGCCTCTCTTGATAGCCTTGACCTTTTCTCCATCTACCTCAATACCTTTTGTACTAACAACTTAACCAAGAAAAACAACTTTTTCCATGCAAAATGTACATTTCTTAAAATTAGCATACAACGTTTTACATCTCAACACATTGAACACATATCTCAAATGCTGAATATGTTCATCTAAGTTCTTGTTGTACACTAGGACATCACCAAAGTATACAACTACAAATTTGCCTATGAATGCATATAAAACATGGTTCATTAATCTCAGGAAAATACTAGGCGCATTTGTAAGTCCAAATGGCATAACCAACCATTCATCAAGTCCATATTTAGTCTTAAAAGTAATTTCCCATTCATTTTCCTTTCTCATTCTAATTTGATGGTACCCACTTTTAAGATCTATTTTACCGAAAATATATGAGCCATGCAATTCATCAAGAAAATCATATAATCTAGGAATGGGGTGATGATACGTTACCATAATATTGTTGGCTGCTCTGCAATCAACACACATCCTCCAAGTCCCATTCTTCTTTGGCACTAGTAGCACTAGTACTGCACATGGGCTCATGTTCTCTCTCACGTACCCCTTGCTCATCAATTCTCCAACTTGCCTTTGAAGCTCCTTGGTCTCCTCCGGATTACTCCTATAGGCTGGTTGGTTTGGAATAATGGTTCCAGGTACGAAATCAATTTGATACTCAATGCCTCTAATGGGTGGCAACCCACTTGGCATTTTCTCCGGGAATACATCCTCGGACTCCTACAACAAAGAAACAGCCAAACTAGGAAAAGATTGGTTAGTTTCATCAAGATTAAGATAAGATTCTTTTTTAACAATAAGACTCATAGGCTGATCTTCTAAGAAGACCCCCTTAACCTCACTCTCATGTGCATAAAGACTCATATTTGTCTTTCCCTTTCTCTCTGCAGGTTCTCTTTCTTTTTTCTCTCGTGGCTCCACTCTCTTTTCTTTAATCTCAGCCATCTCTCTATTTTCTTTTTCACTCTCTCTTTTTCTTGAGATTTCGGCCTCACCCTCATTTTTCTTGTCTCTCATTTTTCTTTCTTGTGTCTCAGCCTCACCCTTTCGTTTTTGCTCAATCTCACTTTTCAACTTAAGTTGGTCCTCATAGACCTGTTTTGGGGTTAAAGGAGCAAGCTTGATTGCTTGTCCATCCTTTACCGCAGCTTGATCATGTCTATCCCACTTTGGTTTTCAAGGAGTGCTATAAACTGAAGTATACCTTGTTGCCCCCTTTCTCTGTGACTGCCTCTCCACTTTCATAGCCATGTGCACCATGTCTTCTACCTCCTCATAATGATGCAACTCAACTACATTGGCTATGTCCCTATTCAAACCACGTAAAAATCTGGCCATTGTAGCCTCCCGATCCTCTTCTACATTAGCCTGAATCATAGCCACCTCCATCTCCTTATAGTAATTCTCTACACTCCTAGGCCCTTGTGTAAGGTTTTGTAATTTTTGGTAAAGGCCTCTGTAGTAGTGGCTAGGTACAAATCTCCGCCTCATGAGAGCCTTCAACTCACCCCATGTTTCTATAGGCCTCTCATGATGCCTTCTCCTATTGGTCACTAATTAATCCCACCAAATAATTGCGTAATCAGTGAACTCAATTACTGCCAACTTCACCTGCTTCTCCTCTGAATAATTGTTACAATAAAAAATCAACTCTATTTTCTTCTCCCACTCTAAATAGGCTTCAGGGTTATTCCTACCTTGAAAAGTTGGTATTTTAACTTTGATGCTCCCAAGCTTCCTATCTACTACATCTTGACCCCTTGGATTCCTCCTAGGTCCTCTTTCATGCCTACCTCCTCTAGGTCGGCCCACTTCACCTATTCCAACTTCAGATGTTATGTCTTCCTCATCACCATCCCCTTCGTTCTCATACTCAGTTGCAACGCTAGACGCACGTCTCCTCCTATCTCTCCCACCTTGTAGATTTCTATTCACTACTCCTCATCGATCCATCCTATCCTTCACCTCCTCCAACACCAAATTCAACCTTTCAAACTGTTGTTGCATGGTCTGCAATACAAAGAATGAATTATCCGCCTCCTCCTTAGGTGTTGAGTCACTCTTATGGGACATTTTTATTGTACAGCAAAACAAAAAAAATGTTAATGGTAAAACCTCACACACTCCCTTACGTGTTTACGCTCAAATATTGTCACTCCACTTGTGTTTTCACTCTTTTGGCTTTTTTTTTTCAATACTATTCTCACACTCTCTTGCCTTTCACCTCACCTGTTTTCTCTTTCAAGTTCTTTAAGAACTAGTGAAACTAATCAAGGTACAACCTTGTATTATTCCAACCAAAAAAAAATTCAAGGAACAAGAAAGGAATGAAAAGGCATGGATTTCAAGGAATTTGTACAAGAGAAAGAGCAATTAGGAAACAAGATACCAAAGATGATATAGATCAAACAACAATTTCGGATTTTTTTTTTTTTTTTTTCTAGTCACAAGCAGCAACAATAATTGTAATTGCCAAAAATGATTGATCAGATTTCAACAAGGACATGGACTCAATTCTGGAAATTGCAGATATGGAAAGAAAAATCCAAATCTTGAAATTATTGATCAGATTTCAACAAGGACATGGAAATAGACAAAAGGACAATTGAAAACGACATGTAAATCAAATCTGAAAAATTGCAGATATGGAAAGAAAATTCAAATCTCGAAATTATTGATCAGATTTCAACAAGGACATGGAAATAGACAAGAGGACAATTGAAAACGACAAGTAAATCAAATTTGTAAATTGCAGATATGGAAAGAAAATCCAAATCTTGAAATTATTGATCAAATTTCAACAAGGAAATGGAAATAGACAAAAGGACAATTAATAACGACATGTAATTCAAATCTGGAAGTTTTAGATATGGAAAGAAAATCCAAATCATGAAATTATTGATCAAATTTCAACAAGGACATGGAAATAGACAAAAGGACAATTGATAACGACATGTAATTCAAATCTGGAAGTTGCAGATATGGAAAGAAAATCCAAATCTTGAAATTACAGATCTGAAAATTAAAGCAAAGATTCGCGTAATCAATTAAGAATGGAATCCAAATATGGAAATTACAGATCTGAATGGTTAAGCAAAGATTCGCGTAACCAATTAAGAATTAAATTCAAATCTGAAAATCACAGATCTGAAAAAATTTAAAGCAAGGATTCGCAAATCAATTAAGAATGGAATTCAACTCTAAAAATTACAGATCTGAAAAATTAAAGCAAAGACTTGCGTAATTAATTAAAGAATTCACAAATCTGAATTCTTGAATCAAGTACAAGAGTGATAAATTGTGAAAATCACAGATCTAAATTCTAACACACGATTTTTCTTTTTTTTTTTGAACAGAACACACGAAATTAATAAGAACGAAGAAAGGAGTCGCAGATCCAAATGCAAGAACTAGAAAAAAAAAAAAGGAAAAGAAGAGAAAGAAAAAGAAAAATGATAAATAAGACCTGATTTGGAGCCTAAGCTCTGATACCAAATGATGTGAACCCGCAGGATGAAATCCCCTTTGAACCCACAATCAAATTGAATTCTACCCAAGAAAGCCAAGAATCAAGTCCAAAGATTCTAGACCCGTTAAAATCCCATTTCAAGAACCTAGAATCAAATCAAGATGATCGATCTAAACCCATTGAAATCTTGTTCCAAGAAACCTAGATTTGGTGCGAACGCCACAAAGGGTTTACCTTTAATAAGTTCATAGTTCAATTAAGAACTAGAAGAGAAAACTGAAAAGTTTTCTATGAAGAAAAACTTCATTCAAATTCAACTTTTTTTTTTTTTTAAAGTGTGGCTACAAGTGTATTTAAACACCTCCAAGAAACCCTAGGGCCTACTAAAGCCTTCATAAATTAAAAGACATGGGTTGAACATCTTTAGGCCCAAAAAGAACCTAAACTAAAAGCCTATAGCTAATAAAAGAAGTCCACTTAATGAATTAAAAAGGCCCAAATGCCTACAACCATAGAAACATAAAAATAGGTCCACATGCTTATACTTAGTGAAATAAAGAGTTTGCACGAAATCACTAGGCTATGCCGCCCCCATCTGTCGCTTGTATCACATTGATTAAAGTTGGTTCTTCTTCTTTCAAACCTGTATTGAATGTTGGGGTCTTGCTCGATAAATTTGCAAACTTGGCCCGAGTGGATTGCACCAATCCTTGAATTGCTTCCTTGATCTTCTTCGCTCTTGACCTAGTGATTGGCCCATCTGGAACTTGTAAGGGATCTTTAAGATTCGGCCTACCATGGGGCCCATCACAAGGTGAGTATTCTACTCACTGAGAAAAGTTATTTTTATGTATTTTATAGGAATGCAAATAATATGTTTTTCATATCGAATCAACAATATGTTAATTATATCTTTTGGATGTTTTGAATAGTTTTAATTTTGTTGAAATATGAAAATAATGTTTATGTGATTTTAGATCATTTGAGATATGAGTATGAAATATGTCTGGTGTTTTGAGATATGGTTTGAGTGTTTTATTCCCTGCTGCAGTTGGAATTTTAAGCTATGTTTTGATGCCTGCTGCGGTTGGAAATTAAGTTACACAAATTATTTGAGAAAATGACATGTTGAACTGTTTATGTTTTATGAATAAATCATGTGTTAAAGTCATGTCCATGAAATTAAATGTATAGGATTTGAGCATGAGCATTGAGCATGACACGAAAAAGACCGGGGTTCAATTCCCTTAGGCAAACGAACAAGACAAGCATGCATAGCATTTGTTTTATAATAATTGAATTGTTTTCACGTTATGATATATAGTAGTTTTATGCTAGACATATTAGTATGCATAAGAGTCTCAATGAAAAAGAACTTATGTATATTTCTATCGGATGGTTGCATGATTTAAATGCCATTGTTTTCTAAATCTTATTAAATCAAAAGTAATATAGTAGGTGAGGATGTATGTAGTTGTTTCAAACAATGGAACTTCTACGTATAAGCTCAGCTGCATAGTATGTTTTAAATGTTTTCTATTAGTCAGTGTCTGCTATATCAGCTATGGGGGTTTTCAAACAAAAGTTTATAAAATGGTGGCTGTTATTGTGTACGCATGACTAAAAAGGGAAAAGTTGGTTCTTTGCGAAAACTCAGTGAATAGTATACCTCTGAGGTCTTAGTGTATTTATTTATGATAAGACCGTGGGCTCATAATTCCACCTGTGCGGATGCGGCAATACCCGCAACCGTGCAGACATTGATACTTTGGTTGCAGGTTCTGTGGATATAAATAATGACTCGTCCACCTAGCGTATGAGATGCTATGAGTGGAGCACATTGCGACAGTCATAAGTCACAGACTCATATGTAGTCCGCATTTGGGTATTTTATTTATGACTCGTGTCATACGTGGCATATGTATTTGTTGAGCCTGTATTTTAGTATGTAATTAGTGTAATATGTTTTATAAGCTTTAATCAGTTAGACATGTAAATGGCTCTTGTTGTTGATAACAGTTATATATTAGATGTATTTCCGCTATTGATATGTGTTCTGCTGCACATTGATATTTATATTTCATTGCGTTAGATGTAACTCTGAATATTAGGTACATGTTATGAAACGTGTACGTATGTTGGCTAAGCGACAAGTAGTCGTGCCACTGTGAAGATTCAATGTTGTCTTGACTTTTTAATGCATAGTTTTCATGTTATCAATGATTTGAAAAGAGTTTTGTATCATTGAAACATGTTTGCAGTCATTAATGGATTTGGAAGCATAGTGATTTAATCATCATGCATGCTAGGACATGAGTTTCACTTGTGACCAAGTAAAGATATGAGCCACGATACCAACCTGTGACGATGGCACTACTTTGTTGCAGTGGCCGGCCGCCACCTTTGGGGTTTAATACCTAGGGAGTCGTACACCCTAGGGGCGACAAGCCTAAGGATTAATTTTAGGGTTTTTTCAAACTCTAAACCTAATCCATAAACCCTAAAAATATGGATCCAAAAATCCTTAATCTAATTTTTCTTTTTAGATCTCTTTTTCCTAATATTTTTTAATGCAATTGACTAAAAAAGAATGTGTGGAAATCTTGACAGACAACATCATTTGATTTACTGCAAATTTGGTTGGTAATGCATATATAGGAACTTTTCTATGATTGATGAGAATCCCAACCAATTTTCATCCTTATTTAGCTTTAATCTTAGCATCAATAACTAACATAAAGATTAGGACTTGTCATTTTTATTTATTCTTTCAATTTTTAGTTGATTTTTGTGCCTTTTAAGATTTAATATATTTTTATGTTTTCATTTTTAGATGATTTACTTACTTTTTAAGTTTTAGTTTCCATCTTTAGGTGCTTTAGGTTGATCTTATAAGAAGACGTACTGATGAATGTATTGCAAAGGAGCTTATGTTAGTGAAATATTGAATTAGTAAAATTAATCAAGTTTTTTATGGTTTATTTTAAGCATTGGCTTGTGTTCATTCGAATAGAATACGTGGTTGCATCTATTCTTTTCCTATCACGCTATACGCTATGCCAGTGATTGACTGGGTTGTTAAGTCAAGAGTGTAATTTATAGTAATGCAATACTATTTCTAGTAGGGCATATTTTGTCTTTGTATATAAATCCCAATATTAAGATGTAGCCTTAAGGTATTTGATGTGATATCGGGTGTTTAATGATGTAGAATGTTTGACCAATATTTGCTGCCTCTGAAAGTAGGGCTGGCAAAACGGGTACCCGACACGACTTGTTAAGACCCGCGACCCGTTTAGGCTAGACCCAGACACGACCCGTGAAACCCGTTTAGCCTAACTGGTCATGGCGGGTCGACGCGACCCGTCTATCATATCGGGTCATAACGGGTAGACACGACCCGTTTAATTGGTCTTTAAAAAACATTGGAAAAAAAAAAAAAAAAGCAGTTTGAACAATCGTGCATGTTCCTTATCCAAAGGCCGATGTTGCTTCAGGAAATAAATAAGAAATACTAGCTGCTTCTTTGAATGCCAATAAAAATAAGAAAAACAAGGCGCAGAGATAAAATAACAAATTCTTGAACAACCAAGATAATAGCAGTGCTCAAGAGGATGATCAGAATTGCTTACAGGTTGGTAGCTTTGCATGTACAAGACTTGCCTAGGGTGCCCAACAAGCATCTGTGGCCTATACTGCAATGGAGAGATATTAAGTAATCACTAGCAAGATTTTAATTTAAAAACTAGGATAACATCTTCACAAGAATTCTTTAGCAGGCCTCCAACAGCAAGTTGTAAATAATGTCGCACCTGAGGTCCATTAGCATGAAAATACGGCGGCGACTGCATTGGTGCAACCTGTGGATTAAATATAATAGGCTGGTGCCCGGGATATGAGGGAGAATCAAATAAGGCAGGTATTAGCAACACAAATATTATTTCATCGAAAAAAAAAACCCTTTTGTAACATTTGACTGTTCACGCCTTTGCAAGCGCTATGTCAGCAAGTGCAGGAGCAACACCACTAGTAGTTGACCTAAAAAGAACAAGTAGACACATGTCATGATTGACTTCCTTCTAATGAACTATTCAAGCATCTGCTGACTATGATCAGTTTTCCCTCCACAAACCTTCATATGCTTCTGTAGATTTCCAGTTCCATGTGAACTGTTAGCTATATACTTATGGTCACAGAACTTGCATTTTGCCCATATTCTTGTGTCATTTGGATCTGTAGAAGGAACTTCATCAAAATGGGTCCAAACAGTTGAGGTCTTCCTACGCTTCTTCGGGACCGTTTTTGTCATTATCGGATTTGTATGAATAGAAGGATCCTCACTTATATCTATTTCAACCACATCGTCATCGAATATAACCGAATCTTCGTTAATCACCTACACACATATGACATATTGTTAGTAAATTAGAATGAAGGAAAAAAAAAAAAAGAACCCTTTTAACCAACTTGAGCTTAACATATAGGCAGTTAAAATAAAGGGGGGAAAAGTGGAAAACAAGATGTACTTAATTACAATTTACAAGACAATGGAAACAAGAATCCCAAACTTAGTATAGCAATAGAAAGAAGATATTCAAATGTAGGCACTCAATTCAACAGTGACAAATGACAATCATTTCCAAAAAAAAAAAAGTTCCTTTCAAGTTGAAACAAAAATAAGTTATAAAGAGCCTACTTTTTAAAATTTGTACTTGTCATAAACCAACTTAAACCAACCAACTTAAAATTTGTACTTGTCATATATCAAATAGATCCTATAAATAATCTCATAATTGCCTACTTAATTTCTCTTAAATTCAATCAATTAATTATAAAAACTCTTGATTCATTTATCATCATCGACTAGCTTCCCACCTTTTATGAGTGCACATAAACAAGAAATTTGAATTTAACGCCAAAAAAGATATTGGTGCTGAAAAGTCTAACATCTTTTGTCCTTTTTATAAGTGCACATTAAAGCTTGTGACTTATATCAATGATCTTTGATTTTTTGGATCATGCTGCCACGCAATGCTTTATTAACCAAATAATATGAGGTCGACATTTACAGACACATTAAACTATTAAAGTATACTGTATAGTGAGAATGGACTAATCTGTTACTCACTTGCCCCATACTAACTTCACAATCTATTGAGGAAAATTTTAGGAAGCCTCATACTCTTCTTTGAATAAGCTTACATCAGTCATAGTTAACAACCAGTTCCTGCTTGCTTAATGGACAATTTTCTGAGTGAGAAATTTATAATACAATCCCTAGGCAGGGCATGAATCAATGAACCCTTAGAACCTACTTAAAGGTCAGAAACTTCAACAACAATTAATCAGATAAATTACACATCTGATTGGCTTAAATAAAGAAACAAAGGTTTTGCATGAATATAAAATTCTAATAATATAAGGTAAGATGATGGTCCAGGACTACAGGGCCTATGATTATACACGCAAGTCAAGGTGAAGTCTTCTATGCAACACCATTCTAATTAGCCTTAAATAGAGAACGGAACTGACATTGATAATGTTTTAGTTTTTGGATTATTCTAGGTTTTGGAACCACCTTCAAGACCCACGTTGTCCACTTGAGAAAGTGACTTATTGTCAGTGGGTGCACATCTGGTGTGGAAGCCACAATATGTTGATCATATAGTGTTGAATGGGTGCATGTGCGAAGATTATTGGACTATGATTTTATACCACAATAATCATGGCTATAAGAAATAAAAAATGGAAAACAACTAACATACCCGCACGACATCGGCTGGAGAGAGTGGCAGAGAGACAGGGAGAGGCGGAGAGTAGACTGCACTCATTGTCACTGCAAAGACTTGAGAGAGAGAGCGTCGAGCGCGGTGACTCGGCAAGGCTGAAGGAGAAGAGAAGGGCAGCGGCACAAAGCTGAAGAAGACGAGAAGGACGACGGCGCGGCGACTCGGTGAGGCAGAAGGAGAAGAGAGGGCGGCGGCTGAAGGAAAAATCCAAAAAGAAAAGGGCAAAAGGCTAGGGTTTTCACTTTTCACCGTGTTCTACTTTTCTAATTTTCTTTAACTTTTCTGAGTTTTCTCACTTTTTTCCGGTTTTGTTTATTTTTCACTGTTTTGAATTTTGATTCTTTGATTTTTCAACTTTTCTGTTTTCAGTTTTCAACTTTTCACTTGTTTTCAGTTTAACTTTTCAGATAATTATTTCCCCCCCATTCCCAGTTTTCCTCCCCAAGGCAATTTTGCCAATTTCCCATTCGGCCATTAATTTCCGCCATTCTCCCTTCTTTTTTTTTTAGAAAAAAAAAAACTAATCGTGTCTGGCGGGTGACCCGCGATCCGACCCGCCAAACCAATATAAACGGGTCGACCCGTTTATGACCCAAACCCGTTTAAGGTGGACCCAAACACGCTAATTTCGTGTCGGATTGTCGGGTCGTGTCAAAATTGCCAACCCTATCTGAAAGAGTGCAAAGTCAAGTGTAGACTTTCGCAAGTAATAAATTCTCGGAAAGTACGAGGTCGATCCAAAGGGAATGGTACATACTAAGTAAAATTTCCATTATCATACATAAAAGTAAATTGAATTGTTTTTTTTCCACTAAAATGTGGAGCAATGGAGATAGTAAACTAAAATTAAATTAACACAACTAAATTAATAAAAATGAATTTTAAGGAAATTAATGGAAAATACTCTGGCTTCAGGGATCCACCTAGAAATCTATTACGTATTTTTGAGACTTTTTTTTTTTTTCTCAACTAGGTAGAGAGTCAACTCTTCTAGTCAGAAGATAAAGTAATTAAGCGCAAGGAAAAATAAAATATAGATTGAACCTAGGTTGATAAAAATTTGATTTTAATTACATGTTTCAATAAATTAAGCATTCAATATATTTTTAAATAATAACAAATCAAAGTAAGCATTTGATATAAACAAAAATTATAATGAATCAAAATAAACGTGTCACAAGAAATTACTTCCAAATAAAAAACCATCCCCAATATTCAATCATTAATGTAACGTCCAAGATATTAATTAAGTGTTAAAAACATTGATTAGACTAATTAAGTGAATAATTAGGTGTAATGTGGAGAAAGAATGAAAAATAAATTTGACTTCTAATTTACCAAGTGTGTAAACAGTGTGCAACAAAATATTAAATGCGGAATTTAAAGGAAACAAATATTTTGTTGACCAAGTGATAATACAATTAAGAGAAAAACCACTCTAGGGCTGCCAAACCTAGGATATCCACTATTCAGAATACAAAGCTAGTTACGAAGCAGTAGCACTCACAAACCACTAATGCAGTGGCCGTACCTTGAACTTTGACATGTAACCCAACACGAACGCCTCTCAACCAAGTCACCTACTTGAAGAGGTCTTTAATGGAATCATTTACCTTAGGGCCAACCCCTAAGATAGACTTCACAGCTGATCAAATCACACACTGGCAACATCTAAAGAGTTAGCAGATCTTCAATATCTCCCTAAACACCCTCTCTAAGCTACAAGGAATTCACTACCGAATTCATACAAATTACATGCCTAGAGGTCTCTATTTATAGGCTATAAAAGATCTAAATTGACACTGATTCGGTTTTCTCTAGGCGACGTCCGGATGGTAGCTGAGAGCGTCAGGACGGACAACTATGCAACCGGCTTTCCAAAATAGTGCTGAGATTCTTTCCTGAATAAGGCCGCATCCGGACGGTGTTGCCCTAGCGTCCAGACGGTGTTTCCCTAGCGTCCGGATGGTTACACTTCTGCTACGTACAATTTCCATAATAAGGTTAAGCGTCCGAACAGTGTAGACAGACGTCCGAACGGTTGAACGTCTTCTGCACGACTTGCCTTATCAAGGATAGCGTCCGGACGGAATACCATGTCGTCCTGACGGTTGCAGCTGTTTTCCCATATCTATGTCTACGAAGGAAATCCTTTTTCTTATCGAACATTGAAGGTCATCCGGACGGTATATCCACGTCGTTTGGGCAGTTTCATTGATGTACTTGAACGCTGGATTCTTTTGGAATTCTGAAAAGCGTCCAGACGATTTGCCATTATGTCCGGACGATTGCAAACTTGAATAGTTCAAAGCTTCTCAACACTGATGGGTGTCCGGACGATATTGCCATGTCGTTCGGACGGATGTTGCTAACTGATGAGCGTCCGGACGCTTTACTGAATCGTCCAGACGGAAGCTTAGGATCCGACTTCTCTGAGTTGGAATCTACACAGAATCTTCCTTGAACACTAAAATAGCCTTCTTGCAGCTTGTAACACTGGAACTTGTCATAATAAGGCTCTTTCCATATCAAAGAAATAAACTTTGAATATTTGAAGACTCTGAAATATACGACATTCCTGTGAAAGCAGCAACATTACATAATAATGATTTTGTCAACAGAATGCAGTCAACAAAAAACTAACAAACTCCCCATTTGGCCATTATGTGACAAAAATCACTAGACCGGTTAAAAATACATTCCTGGTCCAAAAACTAACATACTCCCCATTTTTGTCTCAAAATGACAAAGGGTAAACAGAGTATAGAAAAACCACAGTAATAAAATACTCCCCCTTGATGTCTCAACAGAACAAGGGTAAACAGAGTATTTATAAAATTCACAGACAAAAACGTTCTAAAATCAAAAGCAAATAGGAAAAGTTGAGAAGAGTCTGCTAGTGGTCCAGAAGAGAGGAACAAAAATCATTAAGAAACAAATCTTGTTGATCCACTGAAAGCAAGTGACGGAGAGAAATCCGTATAAAAGGCTGGATTTGTGCTACTTCGGCTTCTTGCTTCAGAAGCTAAGAACCATAGACTGAAAAACCTTCAGTCGCTTGATTTTGCAAAGCCTAAAACTAGTTGTCTATAGATTGACATCCTCTAAGCAACTGGTTTGCAAGATAAATGAGAAGATTCACCACTGAACCTCTAATTGATACAGATATAAGGAAGATACTACGGAAGGCTATGCATGAGCTAGGGAAAAAAGCTCATCTTAATCCTAAGACCTTTGGAATTTGAATATACGACTTCAACAACAATTAGTTTTCCAAAGGATCCATTTGTCAGATATTGTGCTGGGAGCTGTTGAACGACATGTTCTTGAAAAGATTTAAACAGAAATATTTTCAAAAATAACACCACAAAGAAATATTAGATCATGTTAGGTCCAAAAAGAAAGTGGTATTATAACAGCTGTCAATTGGATGCCGAAGTATTACAAAAGCAAAAATCGCAATCCAAATGACCCAGATATATCAATATCAACCCAATACACTAACATAATAGGATTTTCATGCACAATATCTCAAGAAAATATTCCAATATTCTAAAAAGTACAAAAACTTAAAAGAACAAAGGAAGATACAACAAATACTTTGGAATGAGAAGAAATGTGCAAAGAATGCCAAAATCTCGGGAAAAATCAGCGAGAAAAACACACAACATGACATGATAAATCAATAAAAATGCAGAGGTGTGGGGGTGGCAAAGAAAGAGACGCAACTCTTAAACCTATAGAGATCCTATCTGGAAAGATACTACTCGATTAGCGTATGGCAAGAAAGCGCTCGTCCGGACGTAAGAATAGGTCCGTCCGGACGCTTCACATTGAAAATCTGAAACTGGAGAAAAATTTGTAGAAAAATAATTTTTCCTAAAGTTAGCTTTAGAACATGCATATATAATCAACTGATAAAGCAATCAAATAACATTGCAAAAATATGCAAAGATATAAATGAGAGTTAAGTATTCAATAAGTACAAATTTTCCATCAGACAGAAATTTTAAATAGATTACTCAACTCATGCAATGCGTTTGTATGTGTGAAAGCTTTTTTAAGTTCACTGATATGACTTAAAGCAACCGAATTTTCTAAACAAGAGAGAAAATAAATAATAGATCAGTCAAAAGCCAAACCTTATTAATTACTAGGGCCTAGCCACCCTCATCTGATACACTCTCCCTAAGCTGCAACACTTTTATTTTACTTAGTCCTTTAGTGACCGTCTATTTCCACAATGATTTGGTCACTGACTGTTTCTATAGAGACAAGTTCAAGAACAGATTTATAGCACAAAAGCAATGGATCTTTTTAATTATCCATATTTATTCATTTTTTAATTTTTTTTATCACTTGGTACTGCAACCTAAAGAGAATACTAGAATTTATAGGTTCTAGGTTCAACTAACAAGTTGGTCAATTTGACCATCTTAGCAAAAAAATATCTCTTATCAAAATTTCCAGAAGCTAAAAGTTAGAGAGAAAAAAATGCACCTTAGGGGAGCCTTGGATAGTAAACAATTTTTCATCGCATGAAAAAAGCAACTATCTATTATTAAGATGCAACAGGAAAACTTAGCAGATATCATGCATAAACTCTCAATCATATATAAGCATATTTAATTAATGCACAATGAACTGAGATTTCAAATAAAAACACATGCAATATCTGAAAAGCTATCAAAAGAAAAAATAAAATTCCGCATCTTCTCCCCAAAGTTTTTATTTTTTATTTTTTTTTATGTTGAAAAATAAGACTTAAAAACAACAAGGATGCGCTTATGGAAAAGGAAATAACATCTAGTCCCAGTATTTAAGGTAAAATCAAACCTGTCCTCAGGGAAAGAGGTTTAGAAATACCAAGACAGAAAAGCAGCCACCTAACGTGTTTTTAATTGTCATCCCCAAAAAAATACTTACAGAAGTTTCTCAAGACAACAAGAAAAACTATGGGGATAGAATAATTAGTTCCTCAAACAGAATGCAATGCATGAATAAGATATGACATGATAAACAATGCAATGCAAACATACATGTCATGCACTAGGATTTAGGAACCAAAATCCTAGGCATGGTGAGACTACACCTCTACTAGGTGAGTCCACTCCCCCTCAAGAGGTGAATGGTCTCATCATTCAAGACCCATACCTGCTTGACCCATGGCGATGGTTTGCAAGTCTTGTCCATTCTTTTTAGCATACCTTGCATCAGGCTCAGCAACCCTTCATAACCATGGTTGCTATTGGGCTTTTGTGGCTTTCTCTTGTAGAACCTTGATTTGTTCTTCTTTGATTCGCTACTTTGATTGCCAGGAACAAACTTTTGTTGTCGCTGCTGTTGCCGTGGAGCCTGATGTCCCGCTGAAAGTAGAGTGCCTGATATAGCTTTTGTTGGCAGCTTCCTCTAAACCTTCCTCCGAAAAGCTCAGAGCTGTGGACACTTGGGTTGGATGTAACCGGTGATGCCGCAGTGATAACAGGTGGGTAGGCTTCTTTTGTTGCAATGCTACTTGACTTTCTCTACAGAAATATGGTTAGCATTCTTACAAACAATAATACCCTTACCTTTTATATGTCTCCTATGCGGAGGGGCACATTTTGATGAGGAAGAATCTTCAACTTCACTTTTCCTTAGAGCATCCTTTTTAATCCAAGGCCTATGGGATTTCAACAAATAACAATTTGGCCTAATATGACCAATCTTCCCACAATTATGACACTTAGGAATAAACTTACCTTATATTCCTGATTCCTTAGATTTAGGCATCACATAATTAGTTAAGCAAGAATTATCTAAACAAGCTGTATCTTCTATCACAGGCTTAATATCAATAGAATCTAATTCAGAATCAGAAGCATGTGAAGTAGAAGTAATTAAATCATTAACAATTAAATCAGGCTTGTTAGAAACATCTAAGTGAATACAAAGCATGCTTTTCAAATTATTACTTGAGAATTTTTTCAATTTATTCTGAAGTTCATTAATAGTATTAAGTAACATGGTCTTCTCAGATTTCAAAGAGTCAATCAAAACATGTGATTTAGACAATTGCATAATCAAAAACTATTTTTCTTGCTTTACCTTTTTGAGCTCTTTTGGAGAAACCATTTTATCCAATTTAGCAAAAACTTTAGAGAGCTCAATATCGTAATTTTCTTCAGATAACTGAGAGAAATCCATGATAAAAGGTGTAATAAAAAAAATAGAAGTCACAAAGAGATAAAGATCACACTCAGGAATTAAATCCTTTAAACGGAGTTTACCCGCTCTGATACCAATTGATAAATAAAAATTGATTTCTAATTTACCAAGTGTGTGAACAATGTACAATAAAATATTAAATGCAGAATTTAAAGGAGAAAAATATTTTGTAGACAAAGTGGAAACTCAATTAAGAGAAAAACTATTCTGGGGCAGCCAAACCTAGGATATCCACTATTCAGAAGATAAAGCTAGTTACAAAGCAATAGCACTCACATACCCCTGATGCACCTACTTGAAGTGGCTTCAATGGAATCATTTACCTTAGGGTCAACCCCTAAGATAGACTTCACAGCTGATCAAATCACACAATGGCAACAGCTAGAGAGTTAGCAGATCTTCAATATCTCCCTAAACACCCTCTCTAAGCTACAAGGAATTCACTACCGAATTCATACAAATTACCTGCCTAGAGACCTCTATTTATAGGCTACAGAAGACCTAAATCGACATTGATTCGGTTTTCTCTAGGCGGCGTCCGGACGGTAGCTGAGGGCGTCCAGACGGACAATTGTGCAACCAGCTTTCCAAAATAACACTGAGATTCTTTCCTGAATAAAGCCGCTTTTGGTCGGTGTTGCCCTAACGTCCGGATGGTTGCACTTATACTGCATGCAATTTCCATAATAAGGTCTAAGCGTCCGAACAGTGTAGACTAACGTCCAGACGGTTGAACGTCTTCTGCACGACTTGCCTTATCAAGGATAGCGTCCGGACAAAATACCATGTCGTCCGGATGGTTGCAGCTGTCTTCCCATGGGAAGGAAATCTTTTTCTTGTTGAACATTAAAGGTCGTCCAGACGGTTTCACTGATGGACTTGAACGTTGGATTCTTCTAGAACTCTGAAGAGCGTCTGAACGATTTGCCATTACGTCCGGACGGATGCAACCTTGAACAATTCGAAGCTTATCGACATTGATGGGTGTCCGGATGGTATTGCCAAGTCATCTGGACGGATGTTGCTGACTGATGAGCGTCCAAACGATTTACTGAGTCGTCTAGGCGGAAGCTTGGGATCCGACTTCTCTGAGTTAGAATCCGCATAGAATCTTCCTTGAACACTGAAATAGCTTTCTTGCAGCTTGTGACACTAGAACTTGTCATAATAAGGCTATTTTCATATTAGAGAAATAAATTCTGAATATCTGAGGACTCTAAAATATTTGGCATCCCTGTGAAAGCAGCAACATTTCATAATAATGATTTTATCAACAGAATGCAGCCAATCAAAAACTAACAAAGAACACTTAGAAAACATTTATAACTAAGTTTCTAGGTTGGGTTTCCGGATGAATCAAGCAGTAGAGTCATGTCCGCAGGCGTGTCCGGACGGCTTGTAGATGAGTTAGTCAGTAGGTCTATTTCTTGGCTCGTGTTCGGACAGGGCAAATCTATGTCCGGATAACCTTAGTAGAAAGTTGCATTTTTCAGCGCATGTCTGGACACCCAACTAACATCTCCAGACAAGCCTGGGTAGAAATTGCCGAAGCGTGTTTTCATCTCATTTCTCTCCTCCCCCATGATTTCTCTCCATTCTCTCTCCTAGGTTTTGATTCTAAACTCTAGATTTCGGTAGTTTGAAGCTTCCAAACTCAAATTTGACACCAGAAACGTTAGGATTTTCGGATTTACCTCAAAACGATTAGTGAAAACATAGATCATGCAACAAAGATGACATTTCTAGTGTTAGATTTGAGTTTGGAAGCTTCAAACTACCGAAATATATGAGTTTAAATGGAACAGAACATATGTATACAATTACAGCTAGATTGCGTAGATGATTTATATGGAACTTCATACTAGACGTACCAATATATGCCTATAAGTTTGAATGAAACATAGCATATGTATATAGTTACAGCTAGATGCATGTGATGTTTTATAAGGCACTGAGCTTAATTGTGCTTAGATACAGGTATTTCCCAAAGGTTTGGAAATGCTCGTATCTTTGTATAGCTGAGTTATGATGCTACTCATTTTCTGCTTAGACGTACTTGTATAACTGCATTTCCCGAAGGTTTGAAAAACTTGTATACGAGTATGGCTTAGCCACTTGATATATGTATAATGTGCGTATAAAATGGTAAGGTTTCTCTTGATACCAAGCGCCTGTGTTTTCCATATTAGCTACGAACATTTTAAAAGAAAGATTATCATAAATAGTAACTATTATATTAACGTAAGGTAGAAAGGAAAATAGTTGGCTCATTGTGAAAACTTAGTGAGTTTTATACTACTAAGCCTATGAACTCATATTTTCACCTATGCAGATGTGGCTACCACCACAACCGTGTAGATGTTGATGTTTTGGCTACATATACCTCAAACGTCGATGTGGACTTTGTGACATTATATTTGGGATACAATGACTGAGGCTCATCGCATTAGTCGTATATGGGTCGGACTATAGATAGTCCATCTTTTTTAGAAACTTGTTATTTATGGTTTATGTCGCATGTGACACTTATTTTGTATAGTCATTCTTTGATGTAAATATTATTTGATTAAGCTTTCAAACAGATAGATAGACGTATGGCGCTGATGTTGTGATCGCTTTATTTTATGTTTATGGTAGAAGTTTCCGCTACAATGTATTATCTCAGATATGTTATACATATGTTATGAGATGTATTAGGTTGATGTTAGCTTATGACTAACCGTCATGCTACTATGATGATTCCGTTTTGTATATCAAAAAAATGGGTTGTTACAATTAATTTATGAAGAATATTAAATAAAATAGTCTAAAGAACGTACAAAAAAATACTAGGATTCACCCCTACTCTTAGCTAGAGATTTAGACACTCATCATATTAAAATACATGATAAAGTACAAATAAAAAAGACATGAAAAAGAAAGAACTTGAATTTTAGGGACAAATCCTCTGCATTAAGCCTTTATTCTCTCTTCTTCTCCCTTGTACCTCTGCTGCCATGCCTTGTGCTAGAGAGAGTAGCTGAAAAAATTGGAAAATAATAAATAATAAATAAAAATCTCTCCTTGCTAGGTCTGAAGAGATGCTTATGGTACGTTTGGGTATTCAATTTTTGAAATTTGAATTCAATTCTTATTTGGGGTGCGAATTTCGGGAAAAAAAAAAAAAAAAAAAAAGATGTTTGGATGATGAGTAAAATTTAAATTGTATTTAAAATTGTGTTTGGATAAGAGTTCTATGAGATTATTTTTTCACGGATATCCATAGTAGGAAATGATTGGAGGTATGAAAAGTCGTATATAATGATTGAAGTTATGAAAATTAGTGTGGAATAATAATTGAAATATTTTTTAATATAAATAAATATAAAAATAATTTTTATTTTATATTATAAAAAGTGTGAAATAGGCCTACACGGTGATTTTTTCTTTGAACATGTGCACAGTGTTTTTTTCTTTGATGGTGCGGTTTTATGATTTTGCTCTTCTCTTTCCTTCATTAGACCAAATCAGGTAGGGTTATTTTTGTCTTTTGAATGTAGATTTATGGGTTTGCCCTTCTTGTTTGTTTTTTATAGGTAAATCAGGTAGGGTTATTTTTGTCTTTCGTTATTTTTTCACCCCTTTTCTTTCTTTTTCTTCCACCCGTTTCTTTCTTCTTGACAGAAAATAGGTTTTCATTTGTTGAAAATTTTGTCCAAGCCACCCCAACACCATCGCCTCCCTCAGCCTCTGATCCTCCACGGCCCTCGTGGCGCCGACAAATCCTTCCATTTCACCCCCAAAACGATTCCCTTCCCAAAACACACAATAACACAAAAAGAAGATATCAACAATCGTCATCATCACAGTTCCCGTTGAGTGGTCTAGATGAGATCGGTGCAGCCGTCATCGCCACAGTCAGATGGCGGGTGTCGAGTGCCTGCAGGAGGCGCTGGAGGGCTCGCTGACAACTGCCGTAGCCGGAACCTCGCTTGAAACAAGCTCTCCGTAGCCGACACCCGGCGTCTACTTCCTGCGTTTCGGCCTGTACGTATCTGACGCGTTGGTTGACTGTATGGGTGAAAAACGCATGCTTTTTCGAGGAAAAAACTCGCGTTGGAATTCGGAATGACACTTGAAAATGGAAACAAATTCGGGTTAATTTTCGGGTTGAATGTAGGTTGTTTTCCATATCCGGATTTCACACCCAAACCTGATGACTGTAGCAAAATGAAAATATTTTCTATTCCAACCCAAACACATCTAAATAGCCAAAATTCTTGACCTTTCCTCTCTAAGAGGAAATGAATTTTTTTCAACCATTTTTTTTCTCCTTGTTTTTCCTCTTTTCTCTGTAGGTTAGCTACAAAATCTGGTGCTCGTTCACATGGGCTGGTCGACCCACGCATGTCCTCAGCAGCTCCTTGGCCTTGCCGCAATTCATGAGAAAAGTCAAGTTGTGGGCCATGCTTTCTTACTTCTTCTCTTCTTTCTTTTCTTCTTCTTTATATTCGACTCAAACACACGTCCAGCCCTATCTTTTTTAGTTTTATTTTTTCTTTTCTTTTGGCCCTTCTCTATCTGATTCATGCTAGTGGTTAAAACAAAAATGGCTCAATCTCCTCTTTTCTTCATTCAGCCACACTTTCTCTTATATGTTTAAATCACATGACAAATAAGACAAAAGATCTTTCTTGTTTTCCCAAAATTTGTCAATTCCTATAAAACATATAATTTTTTGCATTAATATATCATTTAAACTAAAGATTAATAATTTAACAATATTTCATAATTAAATGTAAAATACAAGAATTAAAATAGAACAAAGTATAATAATGCTTTCTATTTATAAGGAAAATGTGCACTATTTAGCATTATCAATATTCATAGCTTTTGAAGTGTATAAGTTGTGAAACTTTCGTTAAGCATTAAGTCACTTGTCGTTTAAGCATGATATTATAAGGCTGAGATTTACAACAATGAATTATTGATAAGAGGTAAAAATCATGTTATGGTGTGTGGGTAAATTAGACTAAAACTCTTTTGATATTTTGGAAGTTGATTACAAAGGGACAAGAGAAAGAGAAGAAATGCATCATCCATCACAACAAACACCCCAAATAATCAGCACAATGCAACCAAAACCTAAAGACTATTGGGAATTGGCAAAAAGGTTGGCCTAGCTCATTTTAATACTTGGCTCCTTAGCCAAAAACTACGCCGCCATGAACGATGGTTTGAAGCAACAGACTAAAGATGGATTTACCTGTAAAACAACCAACTGCAATAGCAAGTTAGCTTGGAAATCGTAGCAGAGGAAAGTGTAATACCCCGAACATTTATTAGGGTTAAGTAAGCCTTAATCAGTGTTTATGTGGGTTTGAGATTGGACAAAGAGGTCATTTTTTATTTTCTTTCCTGACCGAACGTTCGGCCAGGGTTACTGAACATTCGATATCACAGTACACTAAAAGTTCAAATCTTCAGTCAACAAACGTTCAGCGACCTGACATATGTCATTGTTCATGCATCAATTTTTGTCAGAAGGGACCACCGAACGTTCGATCTGACCTAAACTCGTTGGATAAAACAGTACACCGAACGTTCGACATTTGGCATAAATGTGTAAGAACAACTCATTCTTATCTTCAGACCCCCCAAGCCTATAAATACCCCCCACCCTTTCCCCTTTAACCTCATTTCTGCCAATTCCTTCAGTGTAATGAGTAAGTGTGAGAGAGTTTTTTGGAGAAAGAGGATGAGCTCTCTTGGTTCCTGTTCTTCAAGGAGGTAGCATTCATAGCCTAACTCTTTTCTTAAGTTGTTATGTTGTTTAGTTAGTTTTCATGCCCTAGCTTACAGTTTTGTATCTCTAGTTAGTTTTTTGTTTTAATACTAGATTAGTGTTTGATGAGGTTTAACATACCAAATTTTGCATGAAGATGTTATTAAGGCTTAGGACTCTTTTAGATATCATATTAAGACTTTCAGACTTACTTAAAAGTGGCTTTATGGTATTTAGGTTCAGAAATGGGATTCTGCCCCAGTATCAAAAGTTCGACCTTGCACTGGACGAATATTCGATGTCAAGGATGAACGTTCATCCCTTTTGTTCGAATGTTTGACAGACAGGCAAAAAGCCTATTTTGAGGTTATTTAGGATATGGGGCTTGTTTAGCGAGGGATTAGGACTAATGATATGCTTTTTCACAGATTTCGAGGTTGTCGAGCCTTAAGAAGACTTTACGGTGGAGCTTTTATGATACAAGTGAGTAAAAACTCACACAGATACTTGTTATTATATTTTTCCTGCATAGCATGACTATTTTATGCATCAAACGTGCATGTTTACAACTCACATGATATATATTTTTTATTATTTTGAACTCTATTTTGTGAAAATGAGTGATTAATGATAAGATAATGAAAATTATGACTTCATAAATGCATGTATGTAAAAGACGGTAAAGATTAAATTGCATTGCATGAATTGGTACACCGGTACTTGCAGGGATAACTACCATAGGCTTACTATACAGGTTAACCCTATGGTCAATGATTTATTTCTATGTTTAGAGTTGGATCCAATGGTTTTTGTGACCGGCGCAACCATGCTTAAGTAGTGATCACTGTAGACAGACGTCATTAGTAGCATGAGCTACCCGAGGTCGGACTCGGTGGAGCTCCTAATAATGGACGATAGCATATAATATGCGAGGCACTGATATTGTATTATAGGTCCCTCGGGACAGCGTCAACCCTGCCGGGAAGGGGTTAATATCTTTGGTAGACCATATGTTGTTGATCTATGGCATGATTTTCTTACTACAACATATATTATATGACATTGTCAAATGATAAACTATAACCTTGCATTGCCACATGTGATTTATAAATAACCTATCACCATGTGTATTATTACTCACTAAGTCGTGGACTTACACTTGTATCTTTTTTACTTATGAAAAATGTGTTGTTTTATAGTTGGACTACCTTTAGATGTTGAATTTGAGATTGACCTCGAAGATGATGTGGCTGTTTGGGGCGTAGTGTAGTGATATCGATTCAGTTATTCTTGAAGACAATTGTTAGGATTTTGAAGATCGCTCATGGTAATTAGTACTTTTGTGTAATGTTGTAGGCTCAGCATTTGAGGCTCAATTATGTATTAACGATTTAGTTTGAATCTTTTATATCGATGATCTATAGAGTGCGATTTCAGTTCATGTGATCACTCTAGCTTGGTAGATGCTCTGGTTGTAATTAATGTTGATAAGATATTTTATGTGTCTTTGTTGCGTAGTATTATCTTTCGAGGAGTATAAATCCTTGATTCTTATTCCAGGTGGAATAGGATGGAGAGGCGAACTGTGAAATTAATTATCAGTTAATGAATTTCTAGGGGCGTTACAGAAAGAGCACTAAAACCGGTTGGATCAGAGCTGCTTGAGCGAAGCACCACTGCAATATCTAGAGAGAGAGGTGCCCATTAAGGAATAGGGAATACCGCATCTGGGTCTACAACTGGATTTGAGAGTTTCCATAGATAAAAAGAGGGTACCGCCTAAGCCTATGGAGATTCAGAGGCAAAATAAAGAGCAAGTAATTGATATGATGCATGGCAAAAAATGGTGCGATTAAGGTGGTGGCGTATGCAACACACGCGCCTGGGTGACGTGCGGGGCAGAGACCGTTTTCTGAAGCAGTAAAGGGAGAACAACGGGGAAACGCAACAGAGTCCTTCAAATTGTAAACAAACAAAAAAAATTGGGGGGGGTTACAAAAACCAAAAAAAAAAAAAAGAAAAAAAAAAGAGAGAGAGAAAGGTGGGGGAGGAAGAGGGTGGATCCGGAGTTCCGGTCCTCGATAACAAGGAGGAATCAAAAGCAGAATTTGGTAGAGGAAAAAGACAAGAGGGACTAGAGTATGCTATGCATGCGATGAGTGATTGGTACATAATAATATTGTGCACAACATTTACACAATTATTCACATTGAGTGAGATCCATGCATGTAGGTCCTACATATATGGAACTTATTAATATAAGTAGTTGTACAAATGTTGTGCACAACATTTTCGTGCCATGTTATGAGAAGCATTAAAGGATGGGGATAGTCAATATTTCCCGAGCTTGGCAGGTTTTTGGGGATGTCGAAAATTGAAGTTTGGAAATATCTTTTCAAAAGGAATGCTAGTTTTAGCTATACTTAGCTAGAGATAGTCTATACGAATAGAGGAGTTGAAAAATATGCTAATTAACCTTTCTCCTGCCATATTATACAATTAATCTTCAATACTCAAAACATGTTCAAACAATATACTATAGAATCACTTTTAAATTAATCCCACAACCTTCTCACTGGTAATGTAAATGGAATAAATTGAGAAAGAAGAGTTACAGGTTTATTTATAATTCCTCAAGAACAAGGAATGGATATATATTACAATAGAACTCCACATCGCCTTCCACATTCCACACTGTCATCTAATATTTTCTTCTCATCGTACGCATACTCAAACCCCATCTTCATCAGCTTTGTGAAATCACATCTAACTACTCCTTGATCTGGTCCTTCCAAAAATCTAATTAAAATCATGGTCAGAGAAAAGTCTTGTTCAGGCATAAAATAATTTTCTGAATATTGTTCTTAATTAGAAGAAGGAAATTTCGCTTCAAAGAAACAAAAGGGAAGGAAATTGGGCAGTAAAATTTTTAAATAAGTCTTACTCTTTTGCTATCTCGTATTCCGGAAACTTTTCTTGGAGGTAAATTGCAATTTCAGTGATGGTTGGATTGGTGGCAGCACAGAGGAATCTACCTTTCATTGATGGTTTTTCCATGCAGAAGATATGTGCTTGACAAACGTCTTCAATGTGTACAAGAGCAATTGAACCCCAAACTTCTTGCAAAAATTTGAGTGCATTAAACAAAGACAAATTGCTAGTGAGTGGTGATAAAATTACTTCCACACTTGAAGGTACGTATGGAAGGAGAGTTTCTCCTCCCACTAGGCCACAAGCTAGTGTTACAACTTCGAGTCTGCCATTTTCATATTCATTATATTTCAGAAACTCTTTCTCCGCTAAGGTCTTTGATTTAGTGTATCCCTATACAAAACAAAATCCGGAAAATTATGAAATTTCAGGCTCAGATAATAGGATTTTAGATGTCATGAATTATTATATAGACCCACTAATGATACATTTAATTTTCAGAAATATCAGAAGGAACTACCAGCAGAAAATCATTGGCATAAGTGAATGAGATATCATGAAAGGGTGTCCAACAGGATTCATCAATGCAAGACTTAAAAGAAGCTCCATCTTCTGTTAATGGTGACGATGCCATCAAAGACGCAGTGTAGATGAGTCAGCGATGGTCCTAACCCCGGCAACAGCAGCTTCAGCTGTATCCTTGTACTATATTTCATATTATCAAACTTTAATTAAGTTACGTACCAAAATTCTTCGACTTATATATGTAAGAATAAGATAAGTAAGATATTTCTTTGGAAATGGACATACCTGGGAGCTTTGGGTGTCATGTTGCATCGGAGTGGCCACATGAAAGACATATTCGCACCCTTTAATTGCTGGTTCAAAATCAGTAGGATTGTAAATATCAGCTTCAAATAGCACCAACCTGTTGTCTGCGTTGGGTAACGACTTGAGGAGATCTACTTTGGATGTCTGTCCTGCAGTTTAAAGTTAACAAAAAGACCATAAATAAAGAAAGAACTTGAATAAAAGACCACAATCACAGAGAGAGAGAGAGAGAGAGAGAGACCCAAGTTCCTGAGAGTTGCATGGACTGTATAACCTTTCTCTAAAAGCTTTTTGGCAAGCCAAGAGCCAATATATCCAGAAGCTCCTGTCACGCAGACTCTTCTGTTGATGCTGATGATGTTCTCTTCCATTTTGATCAACAACATTACCGAAGCCTTGCCTATTTGTACACAAGTTACGTGTACCCTTCAAATTGTTAGGCATTTAAGACAACCTTTCGCTGTCGCCTGTTGGTCTCCACACAATACTTATCCAGCTCCTTAGATTATTATTTGCCTGAATTATTGTAAATTCGAACAAATAATTTGAAAAAACCATAATCCGTAACTAAAAGGGAAATAAAAATTCTAGTTGATGAACTACTTTAAACGCCACAAAAACTAGATAGCAACTAAAATTTGAACTTTGGTCTGTATTAATATTTGAAGAATGTTTTGAATATAATTAGCTTAATTGATTGAAACAATTTGAACCTTGTTTTCTGGGAACCCGTAACATGGCGATTGATTAAGCGGGAATCAGATGCTCTCCATTTCACTTGAAATTTTATAAGGGGCAAAATTGTCATTTCAATATTTTGGATAATTTTGCCTCTTGTAAAACAAGGAACTAGCTCCTCTCCATTTCAAGTGAAATTGAAAGGATCCTATTCCTGATTAAGCGATGCATTTTAAGAATGGGCGGGAACTTAAGTTTGGAAATGATGAAAAATTTGATGGGATTTTTGCGAATATAAAATTTTTTATTTAATTTATTCTTAGTCATTTTGTATAAATTAATTATCATTTTTGAAAAAAATTTATGTTATTTTTAATTTATGTGACCTATTTTTGGTTTAATTTAACCAAAAATCTTAATGGCATTCCGTAGTAAAAATGGCTTATAATTTGAAGGTTAATTATAACATTTTAAAGTTTGAGTGCATTAAGTTGAAAGGGTAAATGTAATTTCCCTTTACCTAACGTACTTAGTAACGTGAAAAATGGGTAAGATGAAGTTGAAAATTCAAGGAAAAGAGACTCTGTTATAGAAAATATATATATATATATATATATATAGGCAGTGGAAGAATGCCCAATGAGATATTTTCTTGTGTCCTCTTAATGATTTCTATATTTTCAAAGTGAGGGATGACAATTTTTGTGCCATCACCCCATTGGTTAAATAGAAAGAAAATTGCTCCAAAGGTGCTTTTCTTAAGACGTTATTTGAAGGAAGACAAAAAGAAAGAAACCTATAACATGGCAGAAACATTCACTAGAATTCTCATAGACTAACTTATGGGCCGAGTCACTCAAGGGAGTTGGGGAGCCATTAGTATACTCAGCCACGAAGGGCCCTTAACGCCCATATTATTAGAAATCAATCGCTAAAATTCCACTTGGCCAACCCATAACTAAGTTGGCCCAAAAATTGAGGGGTTGTCTACCCCAATGCCCCTCGAGCCCAAATGCAACCAGATCCTCTGCTATCGAAGACCCCATGAGGCTCGCATGCCAAAGGGCCCGACAGCCTATCAGCGAAGACTCAGGAAGAGACAAGCCTAAGACTAGTCATCTTCTAAAACTAGGACACACTTGTACCTAGATAAGACGCACCACAACCAATTTCCCCTCTCGTCAAGTCAAATAACGAATTTCCCACGCCAAAAACCAACCCTAATATTTATGATAGGGAACCGCTCATACCCTCAACAACATTTGAGCAGAAGACTCCAACCCTAGCAAGGAGAGGCTGGAACGACAAGTCTATACAAGGAGGGGAGGACACTTTAGATAGCTCTCATTCATATACACCCTAAATCTGTCAATTTGTTTTCCCTCCTACCCATTCTAATTAAGCATCAAAGATGGTTTTACGGGACCTTCGATAGACCTCTCTAATCAGGAACTCTCTAACCGTTTGTACTCTCAATTTCCTCTTGATGTTTGGCATATGGTCACTGTATCATGTTGTTGGGGAACCCACCCCATTTTTATTTTTGGAATCATCCACTTCTTCCTTTCGGATCAAGAGTGAAAAAAGAACATCACTTGTAACCCTTTCCTAATTCAATTAAAAAAATAAATAAAAAAGTTGATAATCAACCTTCTGCTTGTTTTGAACTACATGATCACAAGGTGTATTTTGTCAGGACTGATTCCTTGATAATCAATATAAGAAAACAACAGCAAGGAAGGACATAAAAGAAAATATGTAAGGGCCTACGAAGAGGGCTCAAATGCAGCCTGCTCATGCCAAATGCCATTCAAGTTCGACTGCCACAATCGTACCACCCCGTCATTTCCTGTGGTTGCCAAGGTCATTCCACTCATGTCCCATTCCATCTGCCAGATCTGATCGGAAAATTGAACAAAGATTCAATAAGCTTCCACGTCCTCTTCTCAATAAACAGAATAAGATTCAAGAACTTGTCCTACAGAGTCTCATTGAATTTTATATATATCCTTGCTTTCTAACATCATCCATTTTTCACCCTCTTTTCTTTCTTTTTTTTCTTTTTTTGAAGGCTCCATAATAAAAATAAAAATCACTGCAATAGTCTTTTGCATAAATTTCTTTCAGAGATAAGGAGTTGTGCATCCAAATTATGGTAAAAACCAAACGGAATGGTTCTATTTCTGTTTGACACCACCATGTGCTCCTAGTATTGCATTTTGTCATGGAATTGCAAGTTAAAGTTCGGGAATTATAATCCAGTAGAAAGAGAATAAAAATATGCTTATTAATACCTCGCCTTCGTGACTGGAGAGCGATGCGACTTTCTCCACTGAGAGCCTTCCATCTGGGTCAGGGTCCAATCCAAGATGCCATATTGCAATTCCCTTGCGAGTTGCAACAGCTATTACTTCATATGGTCTGAAAGATTATACCAGTAACACCATAAGTTGAAATAATATAGCAATACTTCGTCTTTCTACCTATCAACAAAACACTATTAGCAATAGATGAAAAGACAAACTGAACCCAATTAGTTTGAACTTGCTCTCACATTCAATCATCTCACATGAATTTGGTAATAGTCACATTCAATTACATGCAGAGCAGGCTGTTCCAGGAAGTTCAGATTACTATGTATAGTATGCAGAATTCCATTAGAAATTAGAAAATACCTAACCTGCCAATGTTTGTTGCCCAGGCGACAGCATAAACCTGATCACTTTTGTCCTCAGGCAAAGCCAACTCTGCAACTGGAAGCCATCTTTGGTGAGCCTGGTCGAATTCCCATACCTGTGGGAATCTACTTTGTGATTAAACTATCAAATTTAATGTTGAGAGTTCATCCAGTTTAGCTTAATCACTAATATTCCACAGAATTTCACTTAATAAAGACCTGTTTCTATTATATGGAATATATCTCTTGAAAACCTGTACCAAAGTGCACTTAACTTTTCATGAAATGAATGTCAACAAAGATGGTTTTTCAGTTTGAGGGAAAGGGAAAAGTAGTGAATCACATTGATAATGACAAGAAGGATTTTCATTATTTTTTTTAAAAAAAATTGCTCTCCTTCGCATTGCTTTTCTTAAGGTTTCCCTTAGTAATAGGAAAGAACAACCAAAGATACAAAAACATTGATTGCAGTAGCGAAGTGAAGAGATCACAAAGTCACATACCACAATTCCGCTTGTGTCAAAATCAAAGGATATAATGCACATACTGGAGACTTGAATTACATCAAAGACAGAATTTAGCTACAACAATACCTGATTCATAGGATGGTACAATCTTTGCATTGTCAGTACTACTAATGCGTACAAGCTTAAGGTTTTGCCTAGTGAGTATGGCTTCAGACTATAAAGGATTGACTTATGTAGCGAAGAAAGTCAACAACTTTCAATTATTATGCCAAGAGAGGAGAGAGTCATGCCTAAGAAAAATCTATTGTTCCCATAACACGTATGTAGCCTACAGCTGCACATAAAATGAATAAGAAGAAATACACAAAATACCTTGGAGGAATTCAGCTGTCGTGTATCCGAATTGAAACCAACAACAAAACTCGATTCCTGGCTTTCACCTCTTCGTGGTTTCCAAGATATAGATGCAGATAAGCACAAAGCCTTGCTAAATGTAGAGACTGACTCAATAACATTCTGAAATTCAGCCTGTCCAGAAGGACACGATGTTGACGATAAAAAGATAAAAGTGTGAAATCTTCAAACATTTATGAAATGTTAAAATATCTAACCCAAGTTAGACAGTATTTTTCTACCACCCAAGACTTTCATACAGTGGATTCTAAAAATTATGCATGAATTTTTACCATAGAGTCAGCCTGGCTTCCGACACAACAGTTACAATAAAATGATTAATCTTCATTTTCCTTTTTAATCATTCAGAGAATTGAAAATAAATAAGAATGCCAGAAGGTAAAGAATTTGCATCAATAGTGATATTAGTTAGTAACTAACTACCAAAAAATAATGGAGACATTTCAGATTCCTATTGCGTCAAAAAACAGGAAAAGAAAAACTTTTTCTGTTGTTCTAATCATCATAAAAAAATTAAAAGAAAAGAAAAGAACATAAATAAGAGGCATTCAGAAATCTGAGAGTTACATAAAAAAGGAAGAAATACAAACATGGCACATGCAAGAGGACATGATTTTTATTTTATCAAAAGAAAATAAAAACAAATACAGACCATTTTTTTATAAGAAAATTACATAAAATTGTTTTCTAGATTGCAAAAAACCTCTCATGAATTCACAATTTTAACAAGAGTTGAACTGTGAATAATACAGATTGTTTTTTTATAAGTAATTCAATCTTATTAAAGCGCAGAAGGGTGCAACCCAAGGAACTGTGAATAATAAAGATAATGGTTAAATTCAATAAGATGATCACCTGAAGTTGCCAATTCTTTAGCTCCAAGGAATCCAGGAGCTCATAGACTTTCACATGCCCATCTGAATGTGCAGCAACCTGTATTGAACATTCAAGATATGCAAATTATCAACAAAACGTCAATTGTGCATTCCAATTGTACTACAAATTAATAGACAACAAAAAAATGTTAGGTTTTTAGTGTTGGCAAATTCAGTGTCAAAGCATATTTTATTGTAAATTTTAGTCCAGTGGTTAAGTCAGTGAAGAAGTTGATTCAAGGCATGATGATGGACTTAAATTCAAGTGGAGTTAAAATTGGATTTGTCAATTCCAAATTGAGCATGTCTCAGTGTTTTAACCATAACTTTCGGCTTAAGAATCGAATTAAAGTGAAATTAGCGGCATTGGAAAGCTAACTCAAAAGGCAACAAATCTCTCTGAAATAAGATTTCTCTAATTCGAATGTTTACTATGCCAAAATCGCCCTGCACTATAAGACCAAAAATCTGGGTGGATTTTGCTGAAATCTTATTCCAACTCAAAATAGGTTTTGCTTTAGAAGTCTATTTACATTGACTTCCATACACAAATTTATTAAGGATTCTACTACAGAATTCAGTGTTCTAAGATAGGGTTTTATACCTAGAGTGTTAACGTTATATTTCTTTTAGAGTTTTGGTTATTGTTTAACCATCAACCTTGAACAATTGAAGCCAACCGGAGTTCCGATTAAAGAAATCAAGAAGAACTCTCCAGAGGTTATGGGAGAGAAGCAAACAAGTGAGTCACTTGTTGTAATTTAAGAGTGTGACGACTGCGTATGTTTTGTCAGTATTAACATCTTGTAATTTGTGGATTCTTCGCTACTGGATTGATTTCCTGGGTTGGTTACCGTGGAGTGCTTTTTCTCTTTAAGTTCAAAGAGTTTCCACTTCGTCACCAAATATGATGGGCCCCATGGTAGGCCGAATCTTAAAGATCCCTTACAAGTTCCAGATGGGCCAATCACAAAGTCAAGGGCGAAGAAGACCAAGGAGGCAATGCAAGGATTGGTGCAATCCACTTGGGCCGAGTTTGCAAATTTATCGAGCAAGACTCCAACATTCAAGATGGGCTTGAAAGAAGAAGAACCAACTTTAATTCATGTGATACAAGCAACAGATGGGGGCGGCATAGCCTAGTGGTTTCTTGCAGACTCTTTATTTCACTAAGTATAGGCATGTGGGCCTATTTTTATGTTTCTATGGTTGTAGGCCTTTAGGCCTATTTGTTTTATTAAGGGGACTTCTTTTATTAGCTATAAAAGTGTAGTTTAGGATATTTTGGGCTTAAAGATGTTCAGCCCATGTCTTTTAATTGATGTAGGCCTTAGTAGGGTTAGGGTTTCATGGAGAGGTTTTAAAAAGACTTGTAGCCGCATATGCTAGACAAGTTGATTGTGAATGAAGTTTTGTTCTTCATAGAAAACTTTTTCAGTTTTCTCTACTTGTTCTTGATTGAACTAAGAACTTATCAAAGGCAAACCCTTTGTGGCGTTCTAACCAAATTTAGGTTCTTGAAACAAGATTTCAACGGGTCTAGATCTTCTTGACTTGATTTTTGGCTTTCTTGGGTAGGTTTCAATTTGATTGTGGGTTCAAAGGGGATTTCATCCTGCGGGTTCACATCATTTGGTATCAGAGCTCAGGCTCCAAATCAGGTCTTATTTATCCTTTTCCTTTTCCTTTTCGTTTTCTTCTTTTCCTTTTTTTTTTAGTTCTTGCATTTGGATCTACAACTCCTTTCTTCATTCTTATTAATTTCGTGTGTTCTGTTCGGAAAAAAAAAAAAAAAATCGTGTTAGAATTCAGATCTATGATTTTCACAATTGGTTACTCGTGTACTTGATTCAGGAATTCAGATTTGTGAATTCTTTAATTAATTACACCAGTCTATGCTTTAATTTTTCAGATCTGAAATTGTCATATTTGAATTCCATTCTTGATTGCTTTTGCGAATCTTTAAATTTTTCAGATTTGAATCCTTCCTTTAACTTCTATATCTGTAATTTTTCAAAGTTTAAAAAAAAAAAAAAAAAAAAAAAAAAAGAAGAAGAAGAAGAAGAAGAAAGAAATTTCAAAAAAAAAAATAGCTATTTGATATACTTTGCAATCCGAAAATTGAAGTGATTTGGTGTTGATTGATCTTTATCTTCAAAGGAATCGAGTGTATCATCTTTAGTATCTTGTGTCCTAATTGTTCTTTCCTCGTACAAATTCTTTTAGATCCGTGTCATTTTATTCCTTTCTTGTTTCTGGAATCTGTTACTAGTTGGAATAATACAAGGTGATGTCTTGATTTAGTTCAACTAGTTCTTAAAGAACTTGAAAGGGAAAACAGGTGAGGTGAAAGACTAAAAGAGTGGAAACACGAGTGGAGTGACAATATTTGAGTGTAAACACGTAAGGGAGTGTGTGAGGTTTTTACCACTAACATATTTTTTGTTTTGTAGTGCATTGAAAATGTCTCATAAGAGTGACTTAACACCTAAGGAGGAGGTGGATAATTCATTCTTTGTATTGTGGGCCATGCAACAACAGTTTGAACAGTTGAATTTGGTGTTGGAGGAGGTGAAGAATAGGATGGATCAGCAAGAGGTAGTCATTAGAAATCTGCAAGGTGGGCGAGATAGGAGGAGACATGTGCTTAGCATTGAAAATGAGTTTGAAAATGAAGGAGATGATGATGATGAGGAAGACATAGCATCTGAAGTTGGAAGGGGCGAAGTTGACAGACCTAGAGGAGGTAGGCGTGGAAGAGGACATGGGAGAAATCCAAGGGGTCGAGATGAGGTAGATAGGAACCTTGAGAGCATCAAAATGAAAATACCATCTTTCCAAGGTAGGACTGACCCTAAAACCTATTTAGAGTGGGAGAAGAAAATAAAGTTGATTTTTTATTGTCACAATTATTCAGAAGAGAAGAAGGTGAAGTTGGCAGTAATTGAGTTCACTGATTATGCAATTATTTGGTGGGATCAATTAATGACCAATAGGAGGAGGAATCATGAGAGACCTATAGAAACATGGGGTCAGTTGAAAGCTCTCATGAGGCGAAGATTTGTACCTAGCCACTACTATAGAGACCTCTACCAAAAATTACAAAACCTTACACAAGGGTCAAGGAGTGTAGAAGATTACCATAAGGAGATGGAGGTGTCTATGATTCGGGCCAATGTAGAGGAGGATCGGGAGGCCACAATGGCCAGATTTTTAAGTGGTTTGAATAGGGACATAGCCAATGTAGTTGAGTTGCAACATTATGTGGAGGTAGAAGATATGGTGCACATGGCTATGAAGGTGGAGAGGCAATTAAAGAGAAAGGGGGCAGCAAGGTATACTTCAGTTTCTAGCACTCCTTGGAAACCAAAGTGGGATAGAAATGATCACACTGTAGTAAAGGGGAAGGCCGAACCACCTAAGGGAAAAGATGAGGGAACTAGCAAGAACAAACCCAAGGTTGATTTCCAACCTTCAAGGAATAGAGATATTAAATGTTTTAAGTGTTTGGGTTCAGGGCACATTGCGTCTCAATGTCCAAACAAGCGAGTGATGGTTCTGCGAGACAATGGGGAGGTGATGACTGATAGTGAAGATGATAGTGATGAGATGCCCGAGTTGGTTAATGCTAGTGATGACGATGGAGTGGAATACCCCGTAGAAGGTGAGTCTCTTGTTGTCAGGCGTGCTCTCAATACGCAAATTAAGATAGACGATATGGAGCAACAGAGAGAGAACATATTTCATACCAGATGTTATGTAAACAACAAGGTGTGTAGTATGATTATAGACGGGGGAAGTTGTACCAATGTAGCTAGTACCACCCTAGTTGAAAAGTTGAGCTTACCTTTATTGAAGCACCCTAGACCTTATAAGTTGCAATGGTTGAATGAATGTGGGGAGGTTAAGGTCAATAAGCAAGTTTTGGTGGCTTTTACCATTGGGAGGTATAGTGATGAGGTGCTTTGTGATGTAGTTTCTATGCATGCTGGCCATATTTTGTTGGGGAGGCCATGGCAGTATGATAGGAAGGTGATTCATGATGGGTTTACAAACAGGTACAACTTTGTGAAGGATGGAAAAACATTCAAGCTTGCTCCTTTAACCCCAAAACAGGTCTATGAGGACCAACTGAAGCTGAAAAGTGAGATTGAGCAAAAAAGAAAGAGTGAAAAAGAAAATAGAGAGGTGCTTGAGAATAAAGAAAAGAAAGTGGAACCACGAGAGAAAAAAGAAAGAGGACTTGCAGAGAGAAAAGGGAATGCAAAGATAAGTTTTTATGCAAAAGAGAGTGAGGTTAAGAGGGCCTTCTTAGCAGATCAGCCTATGATTTTTCTTGTTTACAAAGAATCTTATCTTAATCTTGATGAAACTAACCAATCTCTTCCTAGTTTGGCTCTTTCTTTGTTGCAGGAGTTTGATGATGTATTTCCGGAGGAGATGCCGAGTGGGTTGCCACCCATTAGAGGCATCGAGCACCAAATTGATTTCATACCCAGAGCAGTTATTCCAAACCGACCAGCCTATAGGAGTAATCCGGAGGAGACCAAGGAGCTTCAAAGGCAAGTTGAAGATTTGTTGAGCAAGGGGTACGTGAGGGAGAGCATGAGCCCATGTGCAGTACCAGTGCTACTAGTGCCAAAGAAGGATGGGACTTGGAGGATGTGCATTGATTGCAGAGCGGTCAACAATATTACGGTAAAGTACCGTCATCCCATTCCTAGATTAGATGATATACTTGATGAATTGCATGGCTCATGTATTTTCAGTAAAATAGATCTTAAAAGTGGATATCATCAAATTAGAATGAAAGAGGGAGATGAATGGAAAACTGCTTTTAAGACTAAACATGGACTTTATGAATGGTTGGTTATGCCATTTGGACTTACAAATGCGCCTAGTACTTTCATGAGATTAATGAACCATGTATTACGTGCGTTCATAGGCAAATTTGTAGTCGTGTACTTTGATGATATCTTAGTGTACAGCACGAACTTAGATGAACATATTAAGCATTTAAGATGTGTGTTAGATGCGCAGAAAAATGAAAAGTTTGCTTCCCAAGCCAATAAAAGGCGAAGGCGTGTCATCTTTAAACCAGGCGATTGGGTTTGGGTTCACATGCGCAAAGAACGATTCCCATCCCATAGAAGGACTAAATTGCATCCTCGCGGCGATGGACCTTTCCAAATCCTCGAGAAAATTAATGATAATGCTTATAAAGTGGATCTTCCCAGTGAGTATAATGTCTCTGCTACTTTCAATGTTTCTGATCTTTCTCCCTATAATGCAGGTGACGATTCGAGGTCGAATCCTTTTGAGGAGAGGGAGAATGATGGGCCCCATGGTAGGCCGAATCTTAAAGATCCCTTACAAGTTCCAGATGGGCCAATCACAACGTCAAGGGCGAAGAAGACCAAGGAGGCAATGCAAGGATTGGTGCAATCCACTTGGGCCGAGTTTGCAAATTTATCGAGCAAGACTCCAACATTCAAGATGGGCTTGAAAGAAGAAGAACCAACTTTAATTCATGTGATACAAGCAACAGATGGGGGCGGCATAGCCTAGTGGTTTCTTGCAGACTCTTTATTTCACTAAGTATAGGCATGTGGGCCTATTTTTATGTTTCTATGGTTGTAGGCCTTTAGGCCTATTTGTTTTATTAAGGGGACTTCTTTTATTAGCTATAGAAGTGTAGTTTAGGATATTTTGGGCTTGAAGATGTTCAGCCCATGTCTTTTAATTGATGTAGGCCTTAGTAGGATTAGGGTTTCATGGAGAGGTTTTAAAAAGACTTGTAGTCGCATATGCTAGACAAGTTAATTGTGAATGAAGTTTTGTTCTTCATAGAAAACTTTTTCAGTTTTCTCTACTTGTTCTTGATTGAACTAAGAACTTATCAAAGGCAAACTCTTTGTGGCGTTCTAACCAAATTTAGGTTCTTGAAACAAGATTTCAACGGGTCTAGATCTTCTTGACTTGATTTTTGGCTTTCTTGGGTAGGTTTCAATTTGATTGTGGGTTCAAAGGGGATTTCATCCTGCGGGTTCACATCAAAATATCTGTGTCTATTGCTTTATTACTTTTCATATTTTGGTAATTCTTTGTTTGTGGATGATTAAATGTTTAATTCTGTTAAGAGTTCCACATTACCAAGGTATACTTGGGTTGTAAGCTTTATAAGCCTTCAGCAAACCTCTTCTCTTAATGTGTCTTTTGTGGTTGAGTAAAGTTCAATAGACTTTATCATGGTATCAAAGCTTCAAAGCCTTGGACAATGTTGGGCCTTCCCTCCCGTTGTACACATGTTTGGACAATAATGTCACAAGTAAGGGGGCGTGTTAAGAGTCTCACATTACCAAGGTATACTTGGGTTGTGGGCTTTATAAGCCTTCAGCAAACCTCTTCTCCTAAAGTGCCTTTTGTGGTAGAGTAAGGCTCAATGGACTTTATCAAATTCTGCATTATATTGGCATATACCTATTCAAACCCCATTCTAGGTGTTGTTTGGAGTCTAGTTATTATTTTCAAAAAACATGAGCTATCTCTTCGCCTGAGATGGTCACAGTTGTTGTTGAGTTGTAATAATATTCAAATGTTCATAGAGCACTAATATTTCATAAAGTATGTTAAGAAGGAATGGACTAGATAGGCGTTAAAAGCTATCTTGCATACGATGAAATGAATCAAATTGAAAATCTTTACAAAAATCATTAGCCATTTATATAGGCAATAAAATTAGAATTAAAAAAAAATATGTAACTTTTGAAGCTCACCATTTTCAAACTTGTAGAAGAGATTCCGAATTGGATATCTAGCACTTTAGCTGAGATGCTCTTAAAGCTTTTGCACAGCTTCCATTGAAGAGGTTGCGCATCTATAGAATTACAAGAGGCAAAAGTTAACAAATAAGCACAAGTTAGCAGGTATCATAGACTCCCCTCTCTGTCTATCTCTGCCAGCTAACTTTCATCGAAACAAAGGCTCTCCAACTTTTTTGACAAAAAAATAGCCTTAATTTGATGGAAGTAAAGAACCCAAAAAAAATAAAAAATCACGGCACAAACAAACCCAAAAATAAATTGTTTTTATATCAAGCATGAGGACTCCAACATTTTTATATATCCAACATGTAGTCTTGACATGATGACTGCCACATGATACCACACATTTGTGATGGAAATATGATAGATAATGAACTCCTTTCGGGTAGAAGAAACCACAATAGTTTCTTTCGGGTAGGAGAGAACACAAATGAATCCAATTAGGGCTGGAGACAAACCACAAAACAAGCTTTTGGTTAATAATTATCAAATAATCTGTTGTACATTGGTCCCTTTTTTATACTACTACTTGACTACTAAAGCAACATGTAAAAGGAATACTATTATAACTAAACTTAGACTATGACAGATAAGTAAAGGCTAAAGACTAAAGAAGATGATAAATAATAGGACTTGGACTTCAAATAGGACTTGACTTCCACTCCTACACGACAAATAGAACTAGGACTTTGGACTTCATCTACTGCTACGTAAAAGAAGATAAATAGAACTCCCATTCCTTAACTGCTTGGACTTGTGTTTATGGTCCTAGGTGGAGTGACATGGAGCTCTATCACCACACTAGGTCAAACAAGATAATAAATTCAAAGCATACCTTCTACGACCTCCTCCCACAATGACACAGTTCCATCTGTACAAACGCATGCGACTGCATCGCCATATTCTGGAGGAACCCAAACAACCTTCACAATGCTGGTCTCATGCACCTATAAGAAGTTCAGCAAGATAATATCAAGAGTTTTCAGACAAAACCTAAATTTCAGCAACCAAGTTCTCAAGTAACTTTCTACTTTTTCATGGCATTACCCAAAACTAGCTATAGATGACATAATTTCCCCACAAATAGCAATTCATGCCTGCAAAACATTCCGCAAATCCAAATGATACTCGGTATCCATCCATTCGATGAGATAGCAATCTAAATGGCATTATCATCCAAATTCCAGTTATAACATAGTTGAACCCAATTCCAATTTCACAGCATATCCAAAAGTTTCCCTAATTCTATAGAATCCAATATCTTAACTTCATGTCGGACCAAAATGACAACCACATTCTCTTTCATGGAGCATCAACTTCCCAGACTGACTCACATTACTATCAAGCTCAGTCCACTCCATTAGAATCACATTAAAGATGGAAAACCAACAAAAGTGTACACAAATATGCTTCAACTTATTTCTAATCTTCACTTTTTGGATTTGGGATTTATTTGATCAAGACACATTCAATCACTTAGGCAGCACACACACCCACAAGAACAATCACAGCCTACGTCGTGTTTTTCAAAAAAACTCTTCTTATAACTTGTAATTTAACCGACTACGAAAGGAACTATCAAAGGCTAATCAAAGCTACATTAACGTACTTCAAAAAAAAAAAAAAAAAAAAAAAAAAAAAAAAAAAAAAAAAAAAAAAAGCCTACATTAACGTGGAAATAGAATTAAAAGGAAATGACCAAATGAAGAGAAATGTGAAGAGCGAGCGAACTACGAACCCTCGATTTGGAAGTGCAGGTGAAGGAGGAAGAAGAAGCTGGGTCCCGCGAGTCGAAGATGGTTAGGGTTCCGTCGTCGGAACCAGTGGCCAGTCTCTGACCACAGTAGTTCCACGCCGAGCAGACCGTCCCCCTGTCAAGGGTCACCAACGATTTCTCCATGTACGAACACTCTCTGAAACTGCGAGACCTTTTGGCGGAGCAGAGCTTTGGGGTCGGAGTGGGGGCGCTAAAAGCACATCATCCGGGCAGGGGATAAAACGGGCGCGTTTCGGGCAATGAAATGTTTCACGACAATTTCAGACGGCAGGCCGTATAAGGTGGACCAACGAAATCATGATTCTTAAAATTTTTGGCCCATGTCGTTTGAGATAATGAAGTTTAAAAACTCGATTTTTTTTTAATTTTTTTTTTCAATAAAGCTACTCATGAGTTCGTTTGGGCTCGGCTCAGTTAAGCGCGGCTTGAACTCGATTCGTTTATTAAATGAGTCGTTCGTGAACACAAAATTATACTCGATTATTAAACGATTCATACTCGCATAAACCTTGGCTCGCTCGTTTAAAGTTCGTAAGCAAATTTATATAAGACTCGGCTCATTTATTAGTTCAACTTGTATATATTTATTAATATGTACATATATATTAATATATGTATATACATTCATAAAAATATCTTATATAATATATAACTTATTAAATAACAATAGTTAAAATATTAAGAATGTAATCATATAGTGCATAAGTATTTATACTTAACTAGTTTATTGTGCATATTAACCATAGTGAACTAACTAATTAATTGGATATATGTATATATATACAAAAACATTGGATAATTAACCATGTATAATAAATGTCACTATGGTTAATCATATATTTCTTTTCCCACCCGTTAACTATTAAGAGTAAACTCTTTTAGATTTTTCTTGTATTTGATTGCTCACAAGTGTCCCACACCGATAAAATAAAAGCAAACACACAATCCTCACAAGATTTGATGAGACTTGTTGGATTGTCTGATTGTCCCACATCGAAATAGCAAGTGAGAATTCATCACCTAAGTAATCTAGAAAAGGAATGCTTGTTGAGCCAAGTAGGGGTGGGCACGGGGAGGGGCGGGGCGGATTACCGCCCTTTTTGCCCCGGCCTCGCACCCCTATGGGTCGGGAATTTCTCACCCGCAGTCCGCATAAAAGAAGGGGAATCCATCTAGGGTGGGTTCGTGCGGAGCGGGGGTGCGGGTTCAGTGGGGCAGGTTTGAGCGAAGAAGATGAAGAGACAAAAATGAAGACAAAAATACTAATCTATCCAGAATCCCAGATTGAAGACATGAAACAAAATTACAAAAATTAAGACAAAAATACTAGTATTCAAAATCATAAATTACAAAAACATGAAACATCTATCTAGTCTATCCAGAATCCCAAATTGAAGACAAAAATAAAGAAATAAAGATAAGAACATTACAAATGTACCGGATTATCGTCGACCTAGTTGATGCAGTGCGACTGCGACTCTCTGCGAGTCGTCGAACTCTCTTTTCAGCTTCGGTGGATTTGAAACGTGGAACCATGGAACAGGAAAATGGGTATTTGGGTAGCCCCCTCATGCGGCGCCGAGAAAAAGAAGAAAAAGAAAAGATGGGAAGAAGAAGAAGCCAAAAAGATCAGAGATGGAAAGAAGAACTGAAGAAGAATGTGAAAATATATGAAGCTTCTAGAGAAGCGGTGCAATGGGTTAGGAATTAGGATAACTTAAGTTTTAGGGTTTTTTCATGCGGGGTGGGGCGGGTCATTGGGATTTTTCAAAACCCAAACCCACAAACCGCACCGCACGGATTTACCATATTGGGACCGGAAACTACATAAAATTCACGGGTCGGGGCTGGGGCTTCGAATCGAGTCGGTTTCTGCTGGTTATGCACACCCCTAGAGCCAAGTGAGGTGTGTCACGCATGCCAACAAAATGGACTTTAAGTTTTAATTACAAAGTTGCCCTCAATCTAATGGTTGGAAAGATGAGAAGTTTTTACTAATATTCAGCTTAGATACATTTTAGAGCTGTTTAAATAAATTCAAGATTTTTTTTAAAAAATTATTAATTTCGCATGAGCCAAGTATCAAATACTTTGCTTGCCTAGTAGGCAAGCCCCAACTCAAGCTCGCACAAGGAATTCTCCTTAGCGAGCTCAACCGAGCTCAAATATTAGTGCTTGTCATGGCTGGAGCTCATGAAAATTTTAAATAAGCCAATTTTGGATGGGTACTACTTGCTCGAGCTAGGCTCATTTACAACCTTATGACAATTGTAGTAAAAATAAAAAAAATAAAAAAATTCACATACCCCCTCAAATTAACACCCGATTTTTAATGTCTCCAACAAACTTTGGATTGCGTTAATATCCCTTGAAACTATCAAAAATTATTAATGTCCCCATTTTGTCTTGCAAAAAGACAAAAATGACATTAACAATTTGTCAATGGTCACCATTTATTTATTTTTAATTCTTTTATTTTTTAGGGAAAAATCCATATATTCCCCTCAAACTACCACCCAAATAACAATGTCCCTCCCGAACTTTCAATTGGGACAATGTTCCCCATTTCCCGAAACTACCAAAAAAATTGTCAATGTCTTCCCAAAGCTAACAAAAAGACAAAATGACCCAACAAATTTTTCAATAAGACAAAAATACTACTATAAATTTGAAGAAAAAAATGCTTTTTAAATTTTAAAAACTAATAATTTTTTTAAGCAAAAATGTTTTTTATTTTAAAAAATAAATAAATTTGGCCACCGCCTGGTTTTTATGTTTTTTTTTTTTTCTAGAATTTTTTAGTATTTTGTGTTTTTATTTTATTAAAGGTATTTTTGTCGTTGGGGGAACATTGACAATTTTTTGCAATTTGGGGTAAACATTGTCGTAATTAAAAGTTTGGAGGGATATTGTCAATTGAGTGGTAGTTTGAGAGGGGTATGTAGACTTTTCCCTAACTTTTATTAAGAGTATGTTTGTCATTGAGGGACATTGGAAAAAAAAATTAGTTTGGGGGGAAATTGACGCAATCCAAAGTTTGGGTAGGACACTGACAATCGAGTAGTAGTTTGAGGGATTATATGGACTTTTTCTAGAAAAAAAAAAAAAAAAAAAAAAAAAAAGTTTATGCCATTAGAAATGTTAGCAGAATCTGTTAATATGCCACATCAGTATCAATCACAGTGTAACATGTGACACTAAGAATAAAAAAAATAAAATATATTATTAAAATATGGATAAATGCATTTTTAATTCCCAAGGTTTGAGGTTTGGATAAATAAATCCCAAGTTTTAAAAAGTAGTTAATCACTCTCTAGAGTAAGAAAGAAAAAACAAATAGGTCTCTACCATTAAAAAATTTGACAGAATGTGTTAAACAAAAAAACCAAAAAAAAAATACACTATACCCTCATGAAGTATCCATCCATTTGTATTTTAGCGTCCAATGTTCAAAAATCGGCGATAGACCCCACACATCTATCCAACGTTGGCAAATTGTATCATCCGTCAATGTTGTCTGTCTTTTTGGACGAAAACGAAGTCATGTGCAACACACGTGACCTTTTAAGGCTTCATCTTCCCATTTTGCCCCTCAATTTTTCAGGACCCCACTTACTCAGTACCTAATGCTGCGGTGCGCGCCTAGCGCGAGAGTGTTCGATGGAGCTTGGTGGTGAAAAGCGTGGGTGAGCTCAAATGGGGCAGGTGACCGTTGGTGTGGAGCTCCTCCACGGTGTTGCGCCCGCATAAATGGTCCTTCAGATACGTGGCCACCGATGCCAGCTCTGACATGTCCCTGGCGGTTTGAATTATGCAAGAGGGTACCTTGACTAGGCCCAAAATGCCCCTCAGATCGCTATTGAAATAGGTTCCCGAGACGAATAAGGATATGTCCGGCCTCATGTTGAATAGAGTACGACTGAATTCCCGAACCGCGTCTGGGACATCGGCGCCAACGGCCAATGGTGCGAACCCGTTGACCCACGCGTCGAAATCTGCCTCAATTGCAGACAACACTCCTTCAACTTTGCCTCGCTTGAATCCAACGTGGTAATCACTGTCGTTTAAGAATCTAAAAATGCACAAATTCCAAGACCCATTAATGCTTTTTTTAATAGTAACTTTAAGCTAATTAAGCTGGTTTTTTTGAATTATTTATCACCTTGGAGAAGCGCCGACGAGGACGAGCTTGGTGAAGAGCTCAGGGTGGCGAATGGAAGCTAAAATTCCAATCATGGCGTAGAAGGAGTGGCCGACGTAGGCTCAACGATCGACTCTGAGGATGAAGAGGATGTTAAGCAAGTCGTCGAAATAGGCATCGAGAGTGATGTATCGGCGAAAATCAAAGTAATCGAGGTTGACACTGCGGGTGCACAACAGGTATTAGAGAATGATGCGGTAGTAGGGCGTGAAGGAGGAGAGAATACGCTGCCAGACCGACTGGTCGATGCCGAAGCTGTGGGCAAGGACGAGGATCTTATGGCCAAAGCCTTCCACGCGGATGTTGAGAGCTTAAGGGTGCTGCACATGTGGTGGATACAGTTGCAAACACAACCCCCTTTTTTTTCATGCGGGTTGAATGGAGGGGCAAAATGAGAAGATGCAGCCTTAGAAGGTTACATGCGTTGTAAATGACTTTGTTTCCGTCTAAAGAGGCGAATAATATGGGTGAATGGTACGATTTGCCAACGTTGGATAGTTTGGGGGGGTCTATCACCGATTTTTTAACATTGGATGCCAAAACGCAAATGGGTGAATACTTCATGAAGGTAAAGTGTATTTTCCAAAAAAAAAAAATAATAAAAAAAAATAAAAAAAATTAACAAAATTTCAATTTGAGAATACTAGAGGGCTTGTTTTTCTTTTGCCGATAAAGGAACTCGTCCAAGACAACATTGTTAAGTACCAAACATGGGAGCAAGGGAAAACAAGGAAGAGTTCTATAGAAGTTAGGGGAAACTTTATGGAAAACTTCACAAAAGGGTATCAAACTATCGCGCTTTTTCAATTAAAGGCACTGCTGTAGCAAAACGTTCAATTGAGTGTATACATTTATCAAAACCATTTAATGGCGGGTATTCCGTCAGCCTCCGTTCTAAATCCATAACGGAAGTGGAGTCACGTGACTTCCACGTGATTTTTAAGGGCGTTCTTTCTATTATGCTCCTTAAGAAAATGCTAAAATACACATAAAGGACAAAACTTATAAAATGCTCTCGACGACACCGTATTAATAGCATGCTTATTAATAAAACACCATGCACCATCTTCGGCCCAATTCTACCCGTTGAGATTCGAATACGCCCCTAGGTCGTCCATGGTAGGAGTACTCGATCATGGCACTCGACTCATGGGACTCAACTCCACCCAACGATGACGACATGAAGGATGGCTTTGTACATAGCACCGAAGATGCTAGACAACCGACTGCGATGACCAGCCTTTGTCCTCCTACGAATTTGTGTATCTCCCCATTAATTTCAAGTAATCTA